>NC_135500.1:54423271-54723271 GCF_052857255.1 Amblyomma americanum
CACTGCGAGTGTATCAGAAATGAATATTTCACCTGACAAATTCAGCCACTGTTTTCTCTATTTCACGTTCCAAAGCAAGGCCGCCGGTTCTTAGGCACAGCGTAGTGGAGAAGTGTCGGATAAATTTCTAACGTCGGGAATTGTCAGAACCGAAATGCAGCTAAACTGAACAAAGCGACAAGCGATCGAGGAAAGTAACACGGCCACCATAGGACGCAGCGCTGCGACCTGTGTTGGTTGTGTTTTCTTTTTTCTGTGTCCGTTGTAAATTGTGCAATTTAGCGTTGTTTCGATTCTAATATGCACTGAAGCATTTATAGCTTTCTACAAGGTCCGAAAAATTCGCCCCTGTTGCAATGTTTCCGCCGCCGTGGTTGCGTCCGTAGCCGCGAGCGCCACCTCCGTCTACAACCTCCGTAGCGACGAAGCCGCCGCAAAAGGTACGGACAATGAAAATGTCCTTTGCTTTGGATCACGGCTTTACTTCGGGTGAAACTCGCACCAATGTTTCATTGCTAAAAAGATACTTGCGCTGGAATACACTTGGAGGAATATAAACAGCTCGGATGGAGAGCCCCTACTTTCTGCTCGTGTGTCCTTTTTCTTTTAATCTACGCTAGAAACAGGCGCTGTCGACCGAATCGAAGAGTTTGTTGCCAAGTTACTATCTTCTCTCTTTTTTTGCCTTTTATGTCAACCGTTTTCACAAAATCGGGACGTTTCCTGAATCTGAGCACTTCATATTTACATTCAGACTGCAAGAAACTTCCTTTTATGCTTTTATAGCGCGATAGAATAAAAGTAAAGAAAAGCGGAATCCTCAAAAGAATACGAAAATAAAACGAGGTACTCCCGAAAAATGGCTTCGAGATCAAATCTATGGCTCCATTTCGTGGTCACGCACCCTTAACATCTTCCTGCGGGACAAACGTATCCGGCGAGCACGCTATCGCTTTTTTTTTATTCAGGACAGGAAGCACAGAATCTTTTACCCGCTTTTTCGCGTCAAACATAAATCAGAATTCCAGAAGCAATGGCATCCATGGTGAGTGTAGCGCATGAATTCCGGTATGCTTTAAAAGAATAATCTGCTTTTTAACTTTTGGTTGTTAATTGCATTATGCGGTTTGAACACAGCTGCCTTTCATCGTCACAATGACCGAACTTTTAGAGTACACAATGAAATTTTTCGAGCAGGAAAAAGAGAACAAACTGACTGCCGAGGCTGGTAACTGGGCCAGCGCTGAAGCTTGACGTGGCGCCGAGAAAATCGTGTTTGGTGAAACTTTCGCGCTACCGTTTAGCTCCAAAGAAGCAACTGCAGATGATTACGCCGTCCATAGCTGTGTGTGATAAGCGAAAAAATATCTGGCATCTTTCCGGGGCTTGAGAGGGCAGGCAGTGTTTGTAGCGATTTACTTGTAGTCTAAACCATAGAAATCTAAGGAACAGAAGTAAAAAAAATAGCGAAAACGACCAGAGACAATCTTGCACCCAGAGATAATCTTATACCTGTTAAGAACCGGTGGATACCCGGCGGTACTGGGGATCGAACCCAGCACCTCCCGAATGCGAGGCTCTACCACAAGGCCACGCTTCTGTTTGTTTTTTTCTTTATTGTGCCGAAAAGAAAAGTCTAGGCATGCTTACGCCACAAAACACCAGGCCACCTTACCCCTGCATGAGCCCTCCTTCCAAGGCATCAAAAGTCTGGGAGGCACACACATCCATCCAGGTAGAGGAGGAAAATAGGCGGCTCTTGCAAGCAGCATATAATCCCCGCACCAAAGCGCATTGTTCACGGAACAAAGATTTCGGCGACCGTGATGAATCGGCGTGGCGGTCCATCATACGGTTCTTCCAGAGACTAAATAGTCCCAGCAACATAAATAGATAATATTGTAACAGTTGTTACACTGAAAAGGAACTGCAGCGGCTGAACGAGGGTAAAAGAGAAAACGGACCTACACTTCAGCGTCGTCTACTTCAAGAGGCTGCGATCTCTTTCTTCTTCTACTTCCAATCCTCGTGTCACTGCCCCCTCTTCAGGAGTATCGCCCCGATGCGGTGTTACCGTCAGATCGAATAGCGGGGAGAAAAAGTGTTCAAGAGGTACGCCACGAGTCTGACATCACGGAATATGACTACATGCAGCCGGAAAGTCACTCAGGGGGTCGCTCGTAGTACTGCTTCATTCGCACCACATGCACAACGTCGCTGCGCTTGCCGTTGTGCGATGAACGAGCTGGCGAGGCTGGTGCAACTTCGTAGGTTACGTCGCTGAGGTGGCGGACAACAAGGTAAGAGCCGAAGTAGCGGCGCAGTAACTTTTCGGACAGCCCGCGACGACGAACGGGCGTCCAAACCCACACATAGTCGCCTGGGTGGTAGGTAACGTAGCGGCGTCCAAGGTTGTAGCGGTCAGCATCGATCTGCTGCTGACGGTGAATGCGGTGTCTGGCCAGTTGTCGTGCTTCTTCCGCGCGTTGAACATAGGTGGCGACGTCGACAACAAGTTCACTCTCACTGTCAGGGGGGTCCACGGGTAGCATAGCATCGAGGGGGGTGGTAACCTGTCGACCGAAGACTAATTCGAGCGGAGTGAACTGCGTCGTCTCTTGCTGCGCGGTATTATACGCGAATGTTGCGTATGGGAGAATTTCGTCCCATGTCTTGTGCTCGATATGAATATACATGGAAAGCATGTCGGTCAAGGTCCTGTTGAGGCGTTCTACCAAGCCATTTGTCTGCGGGTGGTAGGCTGTTGTACGTCTATGGCTGGTGTGCGTGAGCTTGAGTACAGCCTGAGTGAAGCGGGCCGTAAATGCAGCTCCACGGTCAGTAATGATAGCTGCAGGAGCGCCATGACGCAGGACGATGTTGTGGATGAAGAAGTCGGCGACTTCAGCAGCAGTAGCGTTTGCAAGTGACGTGGTCTCAGCGTATCGGGTCAAATAATCTTTTGCGACCGCAATCCACCGGTTTCCTCTGGTCGACTTCGGAAAAGGGCCGAGGAGGACTATGCCAATTTGCTGAAAAGGGGTCTTTGGTGGTGCTATGGGCTGCAGAAAGCCGGCTGGCTTCAGAGGAGGAGATTTGCGCCGTTGGCAATCCCGGCATGTTGTTACGTATCTCATCATCATCATCATTTATTTACCCTTAAGGGCCCCAGGGGGCATTACATAAGGGGGGGGGGGCGAACAGTAATCATGTCACAAAGAACAAAATTGGAACATAAACTTAACACATGTAGATACAACTGTGAACACTTCAAAAGAAAAAGAAGCAAGTAAGTGAATAAACAAAAAAAAGAAAAAGGGCCTGCAACAAGAATTAGTTGGGGAATAAATCAATTAACATCTGTTTAAATTTTAGGGAATTAACTTCATTCACAACACTGTCTGGAAGGACATTCCACTCGGCTATGGCAGCTGGCAAGAACGAGGAATTGAACGCATTGGTTGAACCATGAATGCGTTGAATACTACGGCAATTATACAAACGTCGCGATGATCTTAAAGGGGGCATAATTAGGCTCTCACGCAGTTGGGGAAAATTATAATAAAGTTTATGAAGTAGACAGAGTCTTGCTATCTTACGACGGGATGCCAAGGAAGGTAAACCAACAGAAGATTTGATATTAGTAACACTCGACCGAGAATCATAATTTGATATTATAAACCGAGCGGCTCGATTTTGAATGGCCTCTAACATATGTGTTAAATACTTTTGATGAGGATTCCAAATGCTCGCTGCATATTCAAGTTTAGTGCGGATGAAAGTTTCGTATGCGATTAGTCTAACCTTAGGGGGAGAAAAAGTGAGCGATCGTCTGATGAATCCTAGTGATCTAGAAACGCTAGCATCAAGGGACGTTATGTGCTTCGACCAGTTAAGATCACTTGTTATTTCTATGCCGAGGTATCTGTAGGATTCAACTTCAGATAGCGCGGTCCTGTTTAGCGTGTAAGAAAAGTGCAGGTTAGATCGTTTACGGGACACGTGCATAAACTTGCATTTAGTTTCGTTCAGTTTCATGAGCCAGGTCGAGCACCAACTTTGTATCAAGTTCAGGTCGTCCTGCAGCAATGACTGGTCGTTCGTAGTGCTAACACGGCGGTAAAGAACGCAATCATCTGCGAACAAACGGATGGATGATGAAATGCCGACAGGAAGGTCATTGATAAAGACAAGAAACAGGAGCGGCCCAAGAACTGAGCCCTGAGGTACTCCAGAGGTGACTTTAGTTACGGTAGAAGGATGGTTGTTGATGACGGTGTATTGCGAACGATTAGTTAGGAAACTGCAAATCCATGATAATATCAGCGGGTGCAGTGAAAGGGAGGAAAGTTTAGCCAAGAGGCGCTGGTGAGGAACTCGGTCAAAAGCTTTCGAAAAATCGAGGTAGATAATATCTGTTTGAAACAAGGAGTCAAGGTTTAGGTGGAGTTCAGTCGTAAATTCGAAAAGTTGAGTTTCACATGAGTAGCCTGAACGGAATCCGTGTTGGTTTGGAAAGAAAAAAGAATTTCTATCGAGGTGATTAGCTACTTGGGAGTAAATAATATGTTCAAGTAGTTTGCACGCAATGCATGTTAGCGAGATGGGACGATAATTTGATGTATCAGAGCGGTTACCTGCCTTAAAGCAAGGCACGACTCGGCTAATCTTCCACTCAGACGGGATTTGGCCACTAGAAATGGATTGCGTAAAAATGATTTGCAGGAAATGACTGGATATTACTTTGGTACCTTTAGGAATTTTCGCAGAAATGTTGTCGGGCCCAGGAGCACTTGATACCTTTAAATCTTCAATAAGTCTACATATTCCTTCGGCTGAGATACTAACAGGTGGCATTTCAGATACATTTAGGCTCTGTGATGTAGGAATGTTTACGGCTGGTTCGTTGGTGAAAACAGATGAGAAGTATGCATTCATTACGTCCGAGCGAAGCTCATTTGGAACATGACAACCATCTTGATCTAATAAAGATATATTATGTGAACCGCTACGACCTGGAGTTAAAATAGTCCAAAACTTTTTTGGGTTGTTTCGAAGGATATCGAGTAGGTCATTGTTGTAAAAGTTTTGTTTAGTGCTCTTAAGCAACTTGGTATAATTTCTCAGACAGCTAAAGTATTTCTCCCATTTAGACGCTAAGTTGGAGCTCTTAGCTTCTCTAAATAATCGTTTTTTCTTATTGCACAGACTTCTTAAAGAGTTGGTAAACCATGGTTTTACGGCATCACCACGAATGCAAACGAGGGGCACATAAGATTCAGTTAAAGAGGTGATTTTTTCTTTATACATGGACCAGTTGTCATCAATAGACCTGAAAGAAGCAGTCTGTTCGAAGTGGAGAAGAAATTTGGCTAGTTCCTCATTGATTTTAGAAAAATTGGCTTTCTTGTAGTCACGTATGTGTTTCACTGAGCGTTGTCGTGAAGTAATGCGAACTGAAAAGTTGAACAACACTATGCTATGATCGCTAAGACCGGCGATGGATGACAAAGACTGGATTAAATCAGGATTAGATGCAAGAGCAAGATCTAGGATGTTGGTGCCCCGAGTCGGTATTTTGACTGCTTGAGAGAGGTCAAACGAAAGAATAAGGTCCAAAAATTCTCTGGAATGGCGGGAAGATGCGGTTAGATTATCCCAGTCGATGTCTGGGAAATTAAAATCGCCGCTAACTCTGAGGTTGGCATTGGGAAACTGTTTATTTATGTCGAGCAGAATGATACTTAAGTCGTCGATGAAGGAATGATCGGTGTCAGGTGCTCGGTAACATGCAATTATTATATTAGTGCAATGAGCAAGAGAAACGTTCACGCAAATGATTTCGCTTTTACTATTGACTGCGATAGCAGAAGAGACCAGAATACTTTTAACAAGAACCATCACGCCGCCTCCCCTACGCCCTGGTCTGTCACGACGGAAACAAGTGAAGGATTGCTTATCTTGGAAAAGTTCGTCATTCAGTATATCAGGTGTGAGCCACGTTTCAGTAAAGATGGCAATATCTGTGCTGTTGTCTTACAATATAGCTTCAACGGCTTCTTTCTTTGGAAAATAACTTCGGATATTTGTTAGTAAAACGGAAACTGATTTATCGGTTGGGGCAGGGGCTGCAGGCGTGCGATTCTGGAAACATTGGTGCATAAAGGATCTGTGTGCCTGCGGTGAGCGCTATAAATTTAATTCAACCACAGAATCTTTAACAGCATCGTACACAAACTGTTTGTTGTTCATGATGAGCTTATCAAAACGGATTTTAAATGAACCACCTCGTTGCTGCCCATACGAAAAAAGTTTCTTCCTTGCCATGCGAACGCGTGCAGAGTAGTCCTCACGGACAGAAAAGGAAGAATTTTTAAGCTTGGAACTGGCAAAAAGGATACGCCCTTTGTCTTTAAATCTCATAAAATTTACAATGATAGGGCGGTTTTTTCCTTGTTGGAAACGGCCAAGTCTGTGAACACGCTCAATATCATGGCTATCAATTGTGACATCGAGCTCGTCCGCGCAGAATGAAATAATCCGCGATTCAGACTCGGACCATGATTCATCTTGTTGATCTGTGATTCCAAAAAACAGCAAATTGGACCGTCGGAGACGGTTCTCAGCGTCATCACATTTATCTGAAAGTAGCTTAATGTCGGATGAAAGTTTAGCCATATCAGGATCGGCTGATAAACTCGGGCTACTTAACTGATTAGAGCTCGTGATTTGTTCCAGGGCGTCAACTCGCACCGAAAGGCTGGATATTGAATCCTCGACCTTCGACTGAGCAGCCCGAATCAACGCTAGTTCACTAAGCATAGTTTTTTGAGAGCATTCAATGCGGGATATAGCCAAGGCAATTGACTCGAGGGACGGGTTAGGGGCGTTATTCTCTGGGGGTCCTGGGTTCAATTCCACATCCCCGGCTAGCACAAGCATTAGGCAAACGACATAGGCGTTTATACACTGGTAACATGAAGTGCACAAGAACTTTCGCAGACTGCAGTCAGCGTCGATGGGGCACGACACCGCAACCAAAAACGCGTTATCAGAGCGAATGCAAATTGAATTTGGTAAGAAACCAACCTGCATGAAAAAGTGCATTCGTGTGACCTGCATCGTTGCGGTGGCGTGCCCCGAGTGATCGCAGTGTGATGGCGGTATTTGTACTCCAATCAATGCGGTGGCGCTGAGCGCAGTTCCTGGTTGCCAGATGCGGAAACGATTCGCCAGATGGGGAAAGGTTGAAACAAGCGGGTACTGCACGGCGTCGCTTTCGTTGTCCATGAAGTCAGCTTGCTGCCAAACGTCGGAGCCCGGCAGCGTGGTAATCCATGTGAGTAAGGCCTGCACGAAAAAGGGCATTCGTGTGACCTGCATCGTTGCGGTGGCGTGCCCGGATGGGAGTAAATTGGGCCAGTAATACTTAAGCCGAATCTTTGCCAGTGTGCGACTAACCCCCAAATGGCCGGGGGATGGTTCATCATGACAAGCGCTTAAGATTTCGCAGCGTAACTGGGATGGCACAACAAGCAGAAACGTCTCTTTGTTGCTGTCAAAGTTGCGCTTATAGAGGACTCCACGCCGCAGAATGAAGGTCTGTAGTCCAGGGCGAAACACACGAGGTACATGGGAATTCAAACCCTCCAGATACTTAACGAGTGGCGCCAACCCAGAATCTGCTCATTGAAGCTGCGCCATACGGGAGATGCTAATGGCACAAAGAACAGGGCAATCTTCGGGGATGTCTTGCGTAGCCGGTTCCACGGGCGCTCGTGATAAACAGTCCGCGTCCTGGTGCTGCCGACCCGATTTATAGACGACCGTAACGTCGTACTCCTGTAAACGGAGGCTCCATCTGGCCAACCGGCCAGAAGGGTCTTGAAAGCTGGCCAGCCAGCATAGCGAGTGATGATCGCTGACAACACGAAACGGTCGGTCGTAGATGTAAGGTCGAAACTTACTCAGAGCCAAGATGACGGCAAGGCACTCTTTTTCGGTCGTCGAATAGTTCCGTTCCGATCGAGAAAGTGTGCGGCTAGCGTAGGCGATTACTCGCTCTGCGCCGTCCTGCCACTGTACGAGGATCGCTCCGAGGCCGATATTGCTGGCGTCAGTGTGGACATCAGTCTCTGCATTCTCGTCAAAATGAGCTAGTATTGGTGGACTTTGAAGGCGGCAGCGGAGTTCCCCGAAGGCTGCGTCTTGGGCACTTCCCCATACGAAGGGTGTGTCATCTCGAGTCAAGGCAGTCAATGGCTCAGCTAGGCGAGAAAAATCTTTAACAAAGCGGCGGTAATACGAGCAGAGGCCCAAAAAACGTCGGAGGGCCTTCTTGTCGGTTGGGCGTGGAAAACTGGAGACGGCGGAAGTCTTGTCGGGGTCTGGAAGAACACCTTGTGCGCTGACATGTCCTAAGAAACGGAGCTCCTCGAAGGCGAAATGGCATTTCTCTGGCTTGATCGTTAGTTGTGCAGACTGAAGAGCTTGAAGGACAATGCGCAATCGCTGCAAGTGTTGTTCGAAGCTAGACGAAACGATGACCACGTCGTGCAGGTACACAAGGCACGTCTGCCACTTCAAACCAGCTAAAACAGTGTCCATCATGCGTTGAAATGTGGCCGGAGCGGAGCAAAGTCCAAACGGGAGCACCTTAAATTCGTACAGACCGTCGGGTGTCACGAAAGCCGTTTTCTTGCGGTCTCGCTCGTCCACCTCGATCTGCCAATATCCGCTTTTCAGATCTAAGGACGAGAAGAACCTGGCGTCCCGGAGTCGGTCAAGGGCATCATCTATCCTCGGGAGTGGGTATACGTCCTTTTTGGTAACATTATTCAGTTTCCTGTAATCAACACAGTATCGCAACGTGTTGTCTTTCTTTTTCACCAGGACCACCGGCGACGCCCACGGACTTGCTGACGGCTGTATAACGTCGTCTGCAAGCATTTCATCGACTTGCGTCCTAATAGCTTCGCGCTTTTTAGGCGAAACGCGGTATGGACGCTGACAAACTGGTGGCGTGGCCGAATCGGTGACAATGCGATGCTTGGCTACCGGTGTACGTCCGACCTTGGAGCTCGCCGCGAAGCAATCTTTAAAATCAAGTAGCAGCGACGACAGAAGGTTCTTCTGATGAGGTGACAACTCCGGGTTGATTTTAACCTTCTGAAGGGCGTTACTTGGTGCGGCATGGTCGTGAAGATTCACCTGTACGGGGCACAGATTCGGCAACCTATCCAAGTCGTCGAGGAAGGCGACGGCCGTTCCCTTGGCGAGGTGCTGAATTTCGTTCGTGAAATTCGTCAGAAAAACTGTCGCACAGCCGTCATTCAGTTCAACAAGACCGCGCGCGATAGCCACACCCTTCTCGAGCAACAGCGAAGGGTGACTGTCCGCAATACCTTCGTAGTCGTGAAACGAGTCGTTCCTCACTAACACCAGCACACTGGACCGTGGTGGCTGCATTACGTCGTCTTCGACTATACGCACAGCGTTGACTACTGGGCCTTCTGTGTTACTGTGCGCCACGGCTTGCTTCGTCGAAAATGTGACTCGCGCCTCGTGTAGATCGATCACAGCACCGTTTGCCTGTAGAAAGCCGAGGCCCAGGATCAAATCTCTCGAACACTCGCTCAACACGACGAATTCACCCACGTAGACGAAACCGCGGATGCGGACTCGGGCAGTGCACCTTCCGGCCGGGTTAATGAAGTGACCTCCAGCCGTGCGAATGCTAGGGCCAAACCATGGTGTCAAAACTTTGCTCAATTCCTGGGCGAGGGTGTGGCTCATCACGGAATAATCAGCCCCAGTATCAAGTAAAGCGATGATGTCAGTTCCGTCAATCGTCACACGCAAATCAGAAGTAGCGCGTCGGATGCTGTCGCTACCCTGCCCCGGTGAGGAATCAGCGTATCGGTATATCGGCGGCGGAGGATCTTCAGTTTTCCCGACAGCAGCGGCCTTGCCTCCGGAGACCGCTGGAATTGGTTTTCCCGGCGTGGACTGGGAGAACGCCGCTCAGGGTAGCCGGTGTCTCGGCGAGGGCTTGGGGAACGGTAACGCAGCGGAGATGACGACCTAGGATCGTAGCGACCGTATGTCCCAGGCCTCTGACGGGCCGACAGATAAGCTTCAATTTCGAATGGTCGTTCGCCATTCCGGGGGCAAGGGTCGTCGGGCGCGAAACCACGCAGACCCACTCGGCGGTACGGGCAGGCCCTGTAAAGATGTCCCGCCTCACCACAGTGGTAGCAAAGGGGCCGCCGGTCCGGTGCACGCCACACTTCACACTTCCGTGGCCGCTGATAAGCTGGTCGAGCAGGCAGACGGGAAAGACCCGACTGCTGCGCTGCGTGAGTCGCGGTATTCACGTCGTAGCCTGGCGTTGGGGCCCGGCAGAGGACAGATGCATAGGTTGGTCTGACCTCAGTCTGTCTTGGGATCTCAGGCAGTTGTTGCTGCTGTGCTGCTAGGCGCACCTCGTCCCGGACGACTTCAGACAGCGATGTAACAGACGGCGCGCTGGGAGGCAGCTGGAGGGCTTGTAATTCCTCCCTGACGATCGACTTGATTAGGTCCCGTAAAACGGCCGCATCACTCCCTAGCGGCATCGAAGAAACAGCGGGCCCAAGCGTGCTTACATCCCGATTGTATTGCCGGGCTCGTTGCAGGAGCGTCGTCTCCATGGTAGTCGCTTCCGTGAGGAATTCGGCAACAGTACGCGGTGGACTGCGCACAAGACCGGCGAAAAGTTCCTGCTTGACCCCGCGCATGAGGTGGCGAAGCTTCGTATCCTCCGCCATGGATGGGTCAGCACGCTTGAAGAGGCGCGTCATGTCCTCTACATACATGCGCACGCTTTCGTTAGTCCGCTGGTTACGGGAGCGAAGCGCAGCTTCAGCTTTTTCCCGGCGGTCTGCGTTGGGGAATGTAGCTATGAGATTTTGGCGAAATGTCTCCCAGGTGGACAGGTTGCTCTCGTGGTTCTCGTACCATGTCCTAGCGGAGTCCTCGAGCGCAAAATACACATTATGGAGCTTGCGGTCGTCGCTCCAACCGTTGTAGCGGGCGACCCGCTCGAAGGTGTCCAGCCAGTCTTCCGCATCTTCGTACACGTCGCCGTGAAAAGATGGCGGTGTTCGCGGCGTGTGGTAGAGGATGGGCACCGGGAACCTACTGTCTGTGGCCATTTCCGGTGGGACCGTCGGTCGAGACTGCGTCTTCCTCGTCGGGTTGTCGAGAGGCCCTAACTCAGGTGTCTCACCGCGGAGGCGGCGGCTTGGGCGCTGATGGACCGGTGTGAGTGCCGTCTTTATCACGTAGGCGTACGCTGGTCGGGAAGCGTACCCCGAACTTCCACCATATGTGTAACAGTTGTTACACTGAAAAGGAACTGCAGCGGCTGAACGAGGGCACCAGAGAAAACGGACCTACACTTCAGCGTCGTCTACTTCTAGAGGCTGCGATCTCTTTCTTCTTCTACTTCCAATCCTCGTGTCAATATAACACAGCCCTCCTTGCGGAGAAAAACAGTGCTGTGCCACAAGGTCACGCTTCTGTAATGTTTTCTTTCTAAAGTCTGCTGCCATAGCCTTAGCCAGATTTCTGCTTGTCTTCTATCCTGTAAGTTTCAGCTGCCTATTTAGGCACTGGCAGATACTGCTGTTGTGTAGGTTGTTTTATGTTGCAAGCGTCTTTCTTACAATTCCAGCCAGATACACAAATCCCGATCAAAACGCACGACAGAATTTTTTGTCGCGCATCTGTCGCGCGACACACATTTGTGTCGCAAGACAAGTTGTTTTGTCGTGCCTTGTGTCATGCGACAAGCTTCGTGTCGTGGGTTCTTTCGCGCCACAAAGTTGTTTGTAGTGGGCTCTGCCGCACAACACACATCTTTCCTGCATTTTGTCGTGCGAAGAAGATCCCTGTCGCAGCATTTGTCGCGCGACAGAGGGAGTCGTGCCGCGCTACAGAGATTGCGTGCCTCAGCAAAGTTGCCTGTCGTGGGTTTAGTCGCGCGATAGACTTCTAGCGCGCCTCTTTTCACGCGACAAAAGGACCTGTCGTGCGGCCTGTCGCGCGACAGATACCTGTCGTGGGATGAGTCGCGCGACAGATACCTGTCGTGGATTGTGCCGCGCGATAGATACCTATCGTGGGATGTGTCATACGACAGATTCCTGGTGAGAGTAATTGTTTTACTGCAGAATTCTAGAAATACTGTCGTGCTGTCGTGTGAGAGCGATAGGATCAAATTGACCAAAGATGCTTCAAAACGCGTTCACTGTGGCGAGTCGCGAAGAGGATGCGAGGTGCTCTGGTCTGTTGGTGACGGCCACTGAGTGAAATGAAGTGCTCATTCACATTGGCGAATCGAGTTTTCAACTCGCTTCCCGCGACCTGGCTCTCTCACCGAACGTGAATTGGCTTAGAGGAGAGGCACTGCTCGAGCACTCACCTAATTCCCATCTGTTCCCACATGACAGTGTGACGAAAGTAGTGCATGCTCAAGAGTATAATGCGGCTTTGAAAGCCCAAAAAGCTGTAATGCACAAGCGACGAAGCCAGCGGTGCCTACGTATCCGCACGCGCTTGCGGTGGCGGCATGTAGCTGCAGCCACGACAGCGCCTGCACACCAATCGTTTTGCGCAAGTAGAATGGCGCTACTGAAAGTCAGTGTCCTCTTGGCTTCTGTGACATGTTCAAGTCATGTAACATAATGTACCGCTACTAATACATGCGCAGAAAAGGCCAAGGACACTTCTATGCACGTCGCGGAAAAGAATGTCGTTAGTCGTCAATCAGGGAAAGTTACTCGCCATAATCATCCGGCTACACAAAGGCAGCATGTGTGTACATGCACGCAGTTCTCTGTACAAATGTTCAAAGCAACCCCGATATCATTTTTCCGCGTTTCAGTTTTAAGAGCGTCAGCTCTTACTACTTACGTTTGTCAAGGACACGTCTGTCTGCAGGGAAGGTCAAATTGGCCTAGACAGTTACCACACTATATCACATAGCAACAGCGGGTGCGTAGAGCCTCAGTTGTCACAGATACCTTCGATCCGTTTTACATATGCCAGTATAGCGGCTATAGAAGTGTAACCCCGGGGACCCCGATTTGCATCAAATTTGGGGCCGCCCGTTTGACGCATAACGATCGTAGTGGTGTCATTTGACTTGTCATGTTCCTGACCATAAAATAAATATTTAGATGAAGCCCAAAATATGTGTGGGATTCGCACCGACGACCTTTTCGCCCCCAAATCGTGCATGCCGGGGACTTCCAGACAGCCATATGGCCTAATCGTTTGTCGCAGAGGGTTCCGGATGCGGTCAAACAATTCGTCTTGTAGTAATGCACACGTTTATACAATTTGTTAACTGTTATATAAGGAGCAAACATACCGGATATAGCGAAGGTGGCTGTAAATCGCAATAGTAGTGCAAAATCCTTGAAGTAGATGACGCTGCTTGTATCTTAGAACGAATGTTTCCGAAACGAAACGCCCTCAGGTGTTTGTATTTTGTCTTCTCCACGTTTGCTGAGCACCCCGATCTAGCACCCCGATCTAAGCACTTGAAGCTCTCGTAGCTAACGCTCTTAAGTCCAACACTGATACAATGTTGGCGGAGAATTTTTTTTAGCGGCAGCGACGTGGTACTTATCATATAATGGCAAAAAAAAATACTTTACGACGTCGTTCATTGCCTTCACTGAAAATTTCATGACGGTGACACGAAAATGTCGCTTAATATAGATAACAGTGTATGCAGCCGAAGGTGAAATGCGGCGGCCGGCGAGTTTCAACCGATTTGATTCTCGCTCGAAATGAGAATAAAGTCTTGGGACTGACGTCAACCGCGCGCTTTAATGAGTTTCGCCTCTTTGACACAGTCTAGCTCCTGTGCATCCGCGCTCGGTCCTCTAAACTGCTCTGGTCCCAGTGTGACTGTGTGCTATGACAATCTGAGCGAAAAGGAGGATGTCTGGGGGTTTTGATGTGCACCACGGCCATACATTTGAGCGACATGATAACGTACGGGCGCCCTTCTCGGGGCCGGCATGCCAGCCTGAATACCGGCCCGCCAGCGTCTGAAAAATGCGACAGTAATGTTTGTTCAAGTCCATACTAAGCCGTCGGATGGAGTATCGTTGGCCAATATCTAGTCGTTGGTAGAAGCGATAACAGGAATACAAACAAATGTCTCCCCATGGCGCCTTTAATTGCTGCTGCTCAATCGCGGCTCTCCTGGCCTCAGCTGGCTCCGCTCCTGAAGGTGCCGCGGAAACCGAGCATATCTTTGTTTTACTATGAGACGAGGTTCACAGTAAAACGATGACGAGAGCAGCACTTCAGCGCTGGCCAGTTTCGAAGTGCACTCAGCTGCTGCATCGATGTGAAACCGGCTAGGCTTAGCGACGACTAGGGCAGCCAGGGGGTAGCGCGTAGTTCATTGCCCGGCGCGCCCGCGGGTGGCGTCGTTCCCGAAAGCTCACCTCGCTCACTCCGGCTGGCTTACTGACTGGCTCAACAGCTTGCGACCTTCACTCGGAAGGCTGGAAAATCGAGCAGCGAGCGACTGGCGCTGCGACTGAGCGATACTTTATGCCCACGTTTGCAGTACTGGTGAACAACCTTTAACGCCCATATGCTTGGGTTATCGGCTGCGTTGCGGTGAGTCGTCCGCGACGCCATCGTCACCGTCCGTGACGCACAGGCCGCGAACTTCAATTCCAGTACGTGCCAAAACAGCTCGTATTTATCATAACGATGCGAACTCGAAAACACGGCTGCTTCGATGCGCTAGTGGGCTCTTGCTTGTTAAACTACACGCGATCAGGATGCGGCGAGTGCTAGCCGCTGTTGCATATTAGCTAAAGTGAGACGCAAGTATCAACGTAGTTTCGTAAGGGCCGTTGTACGATCATTTCGGAGCGCCTTCCGCCACGTCCGCTTCGCGAGCGGTCCGCCAGTTTTCGGCCGCCAGGCGGACGTGAGGCGGAAAGGTGTTGTACGATCACTTTGGCGCTTGCGAGCGAGTCGGATGGTCCCAGCTTTCCGATTGGCGCGCCCGGCAGTGCCAGCCGTCGAATCGCGTGCGTCGGTACAGGCATGCATGCTTGTAGCAAAACACGCAGATATCTTGCAGTAGGAATAGCCCGTATTAATTGCGGCGTACTCGAGACATCCGTTCCGTCAACGTTTTTTTTTTTTTGCCGCAGGATTTTCGTCGAAGGTACAATCGTGGTCGGCTGTGATATGTGTGGGAAACGACATGTGGACCATTTATATCCAAGGGACCGAAAAATATCGCGATCGCGAACTCCTCCTCGTTCGTCGCGATGTTTTCACAACGGTCGACGATTTGCCCAAATAACAGAAGGCGGCCCCCTCTGAAAGTTAGGCTACCCTCAGGATTTCAGGACAAGGACGCTCTAGTGCTGTTTGTTTAAGTTCATAACAAGCTCTGGGATAGATGAATGTCCAAAAAAGTATCCTTACTGAGAATCGTTGGCCAATGCCAAGGTGCTGGTTGAAGTGATAACTACGATACAAGCAAATTTCAGCCGCCTGCTGCTGCTGCTGCTTCGTACTGCTCGCCTGACGTCTGCTAGATCCGCGTCCGAAGGCGTCGCGGAAATCGAGCATAACTTTATTTTATTATGGGACAGGTTGGCAGTAAAGGGGTGACTAGAGAAGAATCTTTATTACGGCGCTGGCTAGTTCCAAAGCGCCCTGAGCTGCGGCATCGATGCGAAACCAGCTAGGCTTAGCGACGAGCACGGCAGCCGGGAAGCAGCGCAGTTCGTCGCACTGGCGCTCCCGCAGGCGGCGTCATTGACGAAAGCGCGGCTGTTGCGCAGGCATGCTGTCGTTGCTCGAATATAGCAGGCGGCCTTTCTGATAGCATGGCTGTTTTGTCGTTTTTGGTGCGAACGTGAAGTAAACCGAGCCTGCTCGCCGGCAGGCCAGCCTGGATCCCGTCCGCCGCCGTAATAAAAATCAGCTTAAGATTGTTTTTGACATAAGGAGTAAACGCTGAGACAGAGAAATGTGCCAAATGTATCATTCCTGAGGATCGTTGATCAAAACCGAGTTGCTGGCAAAAGCAGCAACTCATACGAGCAAAATTTCTCGCCAGAATCGCCTCGCAAGCTGCCGCTGGCCCGCCGTTGCGGTCCGGCTCGCCTGTCGCCCGCAGCGGTCCGCTGGCTCCGCAGCCGAAGGTGTCGCGGAAATTGACCATAATTTTAGTTTATTGCGAGGTTATACTGTTCACAGCAAAGCGATATTAAGAGATATTATAGCGCAGGCTACTCGCTGCGCCAGGCAGCAGCGCAGTTCGTCGCCTGGTGCGACCGCAGGCGGTGCCGTTGCCGAAATCCCGCTACTAGCGCAAGCATGCTTTGTCGCTGCTCGTGTATAGCAGGCGGTCTTTCTGATAATATGGCTATTTTGTCTTTTATGGTGGGAACTTCAACACCAAGCCAAGCAGTAATCAGACCGCTGCAAGTGGCAAAGCGTACGTTTTGAGCTCGAGTGCTTGAGTCGAGCGGCGCAGCGATGCTTGCTGCTCTGTGTGTTCCTGCTTGCAGTGGGGCTGCAATTCGCAAGAAGCGATCGGTGCAGCGCGCCGGCCGAGTTTTCGCACATGGGTCGCCTGCTTTTTACTTAAGTCGCGAGTGTCACACTGCTGAGTGCTTCTTATCAGCACCTCTGAATAGAACGAAATGCTCTGTTCTCCATTGCATTGTGGGTATAGCAATAGCTTCGATTTTCAGAGGTTCCAAGTTCGAATCCGCGTGGTCGGGGATTTTTTCTTCTTTTTATTATTTTAGTTTTAAATAATCTCCCCCGTCTTGTTTACCCGCGAGCGACTGGATTTATTTTTCGAGCCATGCCTTTCTGACCCAGCAATATGTGCTGCTCAGTACTAGGCTGCACTCAATCTAGGTTCATAATCACGAGTGTTAAGAGTTTGTTTTACTAAGGTGGGATTTATTTAAAAGAGTTAAAAGTAAAGCGTCCCAGCCCATGAATTTCGCATAGCAGGAAATGACAAAAGAAGAGTGAGAACGAGAAAGGGCCAAGTTGGCGGGAGGTCTCGCACGTTGTCTCGCTAGTGTGACATGGGAGTTGGCGAACCATCGGCCAACTGCCGTCTTGTGGGAGACGTGGCGCCGACGTCGACAGTCGACCGACTGTTTTCATCGGCGCAGCGTGACATAGAGCCAGACGTCACGATGACATGGTTTTGGCAGACCGAATCGGGCGACTGTTGGCATGTCTTTTGCATAGTTGTCATTTTAATATGTAAACAACCCCCCCCCCCCCCACAACTACCTACAGCCAGTGACTGCTAATGCAAAAGACATGCTTATCTATTCAATATATAAGTTGTGTGTGCGTGTGTGTGCCTTAATTGTGTATGCATTAAAAATTCACATTTTAGCACACTGCTGTCAAACGCAAAATGCAAATGCACATGAGAAATTATGATTTTTCAAGTTGTTTGGAATAGCTAGGTAAAATCAGTTCTAATTAAAACATTTCTACATTTTACAGAACACTGACAATGTAACAATCGTGACTTATCTTGTTGTTTTTCAGTCCATTATTAAAGCCAAAATAGAAATTGCACTGTGTGGCTGCAAAGGGGCTTAGACATGCATCACTTGGCTGTAGTGCAAGGTGCTTTGTTCTCCACAGAGACTGCGCGCCATCAGGTAGTCCTTCAGCATATCTTCATGAGCTGATATCGCCGTTGCACAAGTCAGACTACAGCACTGAAAACAAGTATGGTAAGTTCTGCTGAAGGACATGTCATTGTTGCCATGTACAAAATTAGCTGGTATATACTCTGTGCAACTCCAAAGCATTCTCAAATGTCGCTCTGAGTGGAAAACAATGTGGGTGCCTTTGTATTGCATAAAAGTCTACACATGTATTTCTATTACCATAAACATAATGAGATGTGGGAGCCAGTAAAGTGGATTACAGGTAGAGGAAATACAAGAACCAATTTGGAGGGTTTACACTGCAATGGCTCCTGGCTTAGGCTGGGAAAGAATACTTTGTACAGTCAGGGAAACAGGATACAATGACCATATAATCTGCTTATCTCGAGCAAACACCAACAACTCAAGCAGAATTTGTAAACTTGGATTTCCAGTATGAGGTCTATGATGTTGCACAATAAAATGAAATAGAAATTGAGCAATTTAAGTATGTGACAGGCATATAAGTGTACGTTCTCTGATACAACTTTAAAGAAATGTTTAAGAGTTATTTTCACTCATTAGTAAAATGTAGACTGATTGAATGTAAATGTGACCAGTTCACAATCCAGCTAGCAAAAGTGACCATCGCTTACTGTTAACTCATGTTTATACCACTCAACATGTGTTGATTTTTAGAGTGCTATTAGTTGCCGACTATCAACATTTTCAGCAAATTATACCTATTTCACTGCCAGTCTGGGTTTCAATTAATTGAGGCATGGATAGGCATTAGAAACTTGGAAAAGACCAATTTGAAGTTAGGCCAAAGAAAGCCGAAAAAAAAACCAGAAAAGCAGTGATGACTTTTGTCTTTACTGATGTCTCTTTGCTGCAAATTGAAGTTTACAGCTTTTGTGTTCAAGATGAACCAACAGCCCTGTTAACACTATACTGAATATATAAAAGTCACATGCATAAACATGCATTCGTAGCATTCTCACTGAGCCATGTTATGAAGGCGGTGTGAGACGATAAGAGAGAGAAACCAAAAAAATCTGACACAGATAGGCACAATAATGCATGCTTAGCTTTTGAGTGCACAGGTTGTTGGCTAGACCTAGCTTGTGCACAGTGTGAAAGTTAGCGTAAATGCAACTGTATGCCGTCCGACAAAACTAATGTGTAAATGTTCCCCAATATTACTTGAAATAGATTGTGAGGAAAGTTCTTACGCGTAAGAGAACATTCCATTGGCTTGCCGAGCTGAGCAAGCGACTAAGCACTTCATTAGAACAATTTATTTTGACATTTATTATACCTAAACAGTACTAAATGACAATATTTTAGTGGTCAGCTTTGTGTAGAAGTAATCAACCATTAGCATCCAAGCACAGCCATACGGCTACAAAGGAAAGCTTTGTAGCTCTTCTTTGTAGCCTTATGGCTGCACTTGGGTGGACATTAATTAGTATTTACTCCCTTATTACAAATATTCTCTGCCTTGAGGGAATTACTTTCATTAGTGGACGAGCATCATCATTTATTGCGTGCATTTCTGCAGTGACTAGCTCAAGGGACAAGAGGTTAGTAAGCCTTGTAAGGTGGAAGGCCATTCCAGCCTTTAGTGGCAAAAACAAAAATCAATATTGAAATGCAGTGGCATGAGCTAACTAGGCACAACAGTACTAGTGCGGCTAGTGCAGAAGAAAACATGAGTCAGAACAGATTAGTTGGTTATGTGACAGTAAAGAGTGAAAAAAAACCTGCAGTTTCTGCACGACATGAAGAAATTTGAAGATTCACCTTTGGTGCTGTGAAACTGGAGCTTCAACAATAGTCTGAGAAGATAAAACAAGGGCTCAGGTCTGAACTCATTCTAGGATTTTAGTTAAGTTCGGTTTGTGCCATGCCCCATTAGAACGCCCAAGGTGATGCTACACAGAGGATCTGAACGCAAGTAACTTGGAAGACGGCAATGATAAGTACATGTTATGGTGTAAATATCCTAGGCTGTGGGAGGGCGTACAAGCATTATGAGGTGAGACCATGCGAGCCATGTGAATGGCTGAGTGTTTCAACCAGTATCCAGTGAATATACCTTTATCGGTAAGGCCTTATAAGTAGGCAAAATGTAGTTTTGCTTACAATAAAAAAAATATGAGTGCATTCTTAGTAACATTAGCAAACAGGCCATTCTAGAGCATGCAAAATGTTGTTTTGGAGAACTAAAATATGGGTATTGATTGCAAGATGGCAGACCCCTTAATATAGCCATCAATAAAGGCATGTAACAAAACACTGAAAGGAAAGCCATAATGTAGGTAGTAAAAAGCTGAGGCTCAAGGGCAATGCCTTGGGGGACATCCAAGACTGCAGGAAAAGGCAGGATGCTTAAGAATTGGCAAGGGAAATCTGCCGACGGCTGCCTTGGATCCAGTTTAGAGCGACTGGATACAAGTTAAAGCACGACGAAAATGTCATACATAAATAAGCGAATCACATGCTTTTTCAAAGCCAAGAAGAAAAGCATCGAGGGGGATATTGCAGTCAAGGTGCATGTCTTGAAGAACAAGAGCAAGTTGGCTATTGCAGGAATGTTTTCTAAAAGCTTGCCAATTTGGATGAAACAACTTAATTGGCCAAAACAATCTAGCGGGGCAATAGTTCAAAATGTGTTTGGTGATTTGCAGCACATGCCAATGGCATAAATAGGGCCATAGGTGCTGGGAAATGATGGGTAAGAACCATAGAGGGGCCGAACTATGATGAGGCAGGAAGCTATCTGCACAGTATGCACTAGATATGCGTACACCGTGCTTCCTGTCCGGTTGATGTTTGCTACAAATTTCACAAAACTTGGTACGAGTGTACTGTCGGGTGAGCCGGCGGTAAGTTTGCATGTTGAAACTGCGCTAAGGGACGAGGACAACAGAGCAAGAATTGTCACTATGTGCAGTGGTGCTGTTTTCCGTCGCCTTTGTTCCTAACATACCTTTACCAGCTCTACAGGGCTCATTCTGCAGTTTTAGGTGGTGTCAGGTAAAGCCAATCGCTATTCTTCAACCAACAAACTACTGTGCCATACAACACATCCTTCTAATCATCTTCATAATTTGCAAGATAAATGTACTTCTTTAGTCTCGTATTCAAAATAACAGATTAATTGCTTGTGTCATCATCAGAGCTAAAAAAATTAACCATACTTTCACATATACAGCCATTCTTCATTAGTGCAGTCCTCGTTAATGTGGACTCAAACTATTAGCAGTATTTCTGGGGAAAAAACTTTTTTTCATTTTACTTACGCTTTGCTAACATAGAAACTTGCTGATCATAGTGGACAGAGTGAAAATGCGTACGGCCCATTGTCGCATGTATTGTTGTCCCATTAATGTGCAGAAGGGAAAGACTTAAAACTTTGGATTTGAGCAGATAAATCGAACGCTGCCTGAATCATATACCTTTCTTGCACACTGGAATTGCCCTCGCAATGCTTGCCCCACTGTCTGCACAGACTGTTATGCTAACCCGTGGACTGCCAGGCACACTGATTTCTAACCAGCTCATACACTTTCTGGTTACCAAAGAGCTTCTCTTTCTAGTGTACAAATCACTGTCAGTACTCGGCGACTCACATCCTGGCTTGGATTGCTCATTGCACAAAATGAAATAACCTGCTTAAAATTAAAACAACAGAATCGCTTGCTTATATTATAACCTCACATATGCCTCCCCGCAGCCCGCAATGCTAGGTTAGCACCTTTTATACTGAGTACACCGCAGAAGAAAAGAAAAATGCAACACTCCTGATTCAGGCATGCTCAGCGGGCAAGAACAGAACTAGGCGCCGGTGCAAAGCGGGGAATCTGCTAATGCAAGCAGCAACAGCCATTTCATTCAAGTAAAAGAACGGGTTCAAATTAAATGTGGTCTTTGCCTTGGCAGGTCAACGGTTCCATTGATACTACAGGACTCTCAGAAACAGGGCAACGTCGGTATTGCAGAACCAACCATCATGCAACAATGCTTAGCACATTTCAAAGAACTTAAACAAGCCTTGTTATTGTAGCTTTGAATCTGGGCAAGAATGGTACTGTCGTGACCACACAAATGTAAAAGGATAAGTGGGCCAGGAAACCTAGCCGATCACTGGGGAAGGTGCAAATATGCGTCTATATGTCAGCAAATAAATTATTTTTAGTGTAAATTGTAAGGAGGATTAAGGAAATCTGGGAAGCGTTCTACACTGTCGATACACAGCTGATTGTGCTCGCCATCGCCGTCACTCAGCAGACAAGTAATCATGTCCGTAGCAAGCAGTCACAGGCAAATGAAGGTAGCAGGGTGCATGTGCATTTTGACATCTCCTTCTCAAGGCTTCGAAATTGTGTTGTTAAACAAACTGGTGTGCCTGTCCCAGCGAGTGCTGCTGAATAACTACTTAACACCAGCAAAGCAGAGTTCACGAGCTGCTCTGGAACAATAGCATTGTGCACACATCCACTTTCATACTGCTGATCTTCTGATCGAGAGGGACCGTGAGCAAAATCAACAACAAACAGTGTCACGGTTCATAAGGCGCTTCAAGATCACCGAATTTTTCTGATTGCAGTGGAAACCAAGATTCCACTTCAACTTCACATTGCCAAGAATTTGACAAAGCAAAAAGAGACAAAAAGCCATGGGAAAGATTTTCTTAATATATATATATATATATATGTATATATATATATATATTCATCAAGACTCGTTATGCCCAACTTGTTCTGTGGACCGTTTTTACCGCATAAGCTGCTGCCACAGTTATTATTTTTTTGCGCAACAGAGTGGATGCACATTGAAAAGTAGACTCATGAGTTAACACATATTAGAGATTCTACACTGTGAACTAGCCGTGATTTAAATGCGGCAATGATTCTTGTTTGTAATCGCGTAATACCATGTTGTCACAACCTAAATTGAAATGGCTAGAGGAAGTGTTCAGTCAGCCATTCATCGCGCAAATATTTATTGCAGACAAATGTCTGCACAGCGGGCAGGAAATAAAAAGAAATGACGCCCTCGAAGATACATCTGCACTGCACACCCATGTTTTCACAAAAGTTACACAGTCGGCCGGCCACTCGTAACCCGAGCACCCATAATCACAAAATGTATTGAATGGAGCACCAAGACGCAAAAGAATGGCGTCGTTGCTTTTGTCGCCGCAGAAAACAGTCCGACGGCCGTGCAGCCAAGATCGTGCCACGTCGCACACACGGCAGTACTCGAGCACAGTGCCCGCACGAATCGCGATCAAAATGGTAATAGATACGTAGCAGAAATAACGTCGTGTGGTAGCGATCACTCAAACCATCCCAACGAATGCGACTAGGTGCGCAACGCCACGATCATTTCAGCATTCGGAAAGCACGGCGTCCGTCTTTCGCAGGTACACATTTCGCTGCCTTGACGTAAAAGCACTCGCTCCAATCGCAATCGCGTTCACTACGCGGACACTTGTCACTGCGCTATGCAGCTCATGCACGCACAAGAAATTGACCATGAGCAGCTGTTACTCGCCGCTGTCCGTGATGATACTCGCAGGAATTACAAACGCTTGCAACAACCACAAACAGCTCCATATAAACACTTCGTGACACCGCTACTGCACCGGTCTCGCATCGGTTTGAAGAGGCGCTCTGTCAACTCCGTCAGCGTAGATGATTACTGCTGAACGCGGCGAAGTTTGCAGTCGCTCTGAACACTGGTAATATCAAGATGTGGCCAATATAACACGCTTCGCGACATCGCTGCCACTGCCCAGGCCGCGCTCCCCAGTTCAGTCGACGGATGGCCATCTTGCCCCGGCAGGGCAGAACCGAGGCGGAGGGCGGAGGGGCTTGAGGCGTCACGGGAAAAGCAGCCAATAGCTGCAATCTGGTCCCCGGCCGGATGCGCTCGTCCGCCAGAAAGTTAAAGTTGACCAACTTTCCATCCGTTCGCCGAACGAGGCGGATCCGCCAGGCTTGCTCGCGAAGCGGACGAGGCGGAAGGCGCTCCGAAACGATCGTACAACGGCCCTAACGCAGTTGATATCAAAGCAACCCGCTTGTACTGGTCACAGATTAAGCTGTTAAGTTTCATGATCTCCGGTTGGCGTGCCAGTGTCGCGCAAATTAATGCATCGCAGCTACTCTCCATTGTGCCAATTGCGTTCAACTTATCCACGATATTTGGCAGCTTGAGATACGGCGCTTTTCTTCGCTGTTTCTGTCGCATCTTAGTGATGTTATCTGGCATCAAACGAAATTGCATTCTGTCAACACCGTCGTCTGCTCCGTCGTCTGCTAGGGCATCCGGGTCACTTCAGGGGATCACAGGATCGCAGCTTCTACAAACGACATGCCAGAAAAAGTAACTAAAAGCGCTTTAGTATTCACTAAATATTCTAAAAATAATTTAAAATAAATGCAGTGTCTTTGTTGTGAAGATAATATAAATTTTCATGGTTTAAAAAACAAATTTTTTTGTCGGTTGCAATTTTTCACCGACACGAAAGCGCAGCCGTCGGCGCCATAGGCACCCTTCAATGCAGTTTGACGAGCAGGTCGCGCTATCTAGCGGCTGAAGCAATAAGCTTCTAGGCGCGCCTTCCTGCTCACTCGCTCATTCCTCGCATTGCTGCCGTTTTGATAGCATGGATGTTTTCGGCATTCGCCTGACTTTTGTCTTTCGCGTTCCCTTTTCTGGAGTTTATGGCCCAATGGCGTCATCGCAATCGCGCAGTGACTCCACAGTCGCAAAGAAAAAAAGTGGACGCAGATATTGCTGCGTCAAAGACTTACAGTCGTGAAGGCCCGCCAGGACTAAAGCTTTACAGCTTCCCTTCGAAGCCGTGGGAGAAGACACGGAGGCAGAAATGGATTGTCGCCGTGCGACGAGTGAAGTAAGTGAAATCTATCTGGGAGCGGAAATCACCGCGTTTCACGAAAACGTTCAAGGACGCCAATAATTCCTTGTTCAGCGGCAGTCGGGATATGGCCCGAGGCAATCGCCTCGACGTCGTAGTTGATTCTGTTTGGTTATTTTTTGAAGGTTTGTAGTTGAATAACTTGTCGGATTCGCAGACATCATGCTTCATCCCTTGTGTTCTACTCTCTCTGCTCATGGTTGTGTGCTTGTTGATGTTTTTGTGAAAGGTGACCCGGCTACTCGAGACATGCTTACCTTAAGTGCTTAGCAAAAATGCATGTTTGATGTTATCGATCCTTTGTTTTGATCAAGTATCATTTTACCTGATACTACATGCTCTTTCTTCATGGTGCACACGGTTGGCGTTTGCGGCCGAGATAAATACAGGGTCCCGCGTTTCTTATCCGCGGCTTACTTTTTCATTCATGCTGCTTAACCGGAACTGTAGCATTTGTGCAGAATGTGTGGTTTATTCTTAAACACGAAAAAAATGTAGCGACATCCAAGCAAGAAAGAAAATGCGTAAAGCGCGTAAGGTATTAAAGCCTAGACGAATAATTGTATGCACAGCCAATTTTTTTTAATCACTCGTTTTCATTGATTGACACATCGTCATCATAAAGCACCACGGATGTCATTTCTCATATTTTACTTATTTCATTTCGGAAGATTCTTCAGCATGGCAGCCCAGTCGTGACTCAAGGGTGTGCTCCAAACATTTTGTAAATGGAGAAAAAAACACAATTGAGAATCACCCAGCTTATTTGCCCACCATATTTCCAAAGGTCTACAACATGCGGCCCACTTCGCCTACTGGTAAAGTGGCTAGATTTAAAAGGTAACCTTTGATGTGCTTTGTTACTGCATGAGCTTTGATTTGCAGAGAAATTTGATACACAACAATACTCTATATCCTTTCCCGTTTAGCGTGGAACATTTGGCCCTGCCAAATAAATGAGCACATACTTGTAAATGTGGCCAACACAGTGGTCGGGTTTTTCATATGAATTAGTAACATTAAATTCTGTTAAATGTGCAGGTGGAAACAGCGGCATTCTATGTCAACACCTGCTGGGGCTTTACCATTTGTTGCCATGGTGTCATCTGCTGTACCCGTCCCTGTTTCGACCAACTCATCTGAGGCAGCAGAAGCCAGCAATACCAACTTCCTTGCCACAGCTGATATCTCAACTCTCTCAGACCAGTTGCAGGAGGGAAGCTCTAATTTGGAACTTCTGTCAGCTTTTGCTACTGAGCTTAAGATTGCAGCAACCTCGGTGGTAAGCATTTGAGTTTAATGTGTGGAATTTTACAGCAAAATGTGGTGCTTTTGTAATATCCCATTTTAAGCAGTGAATCTGTGTGTAGCACAGGCAGTAAGTTAGCTCTGTTATTTCTCTATCTTGCTTGTTCGCCTTTTCATTTTGTGTAACACTTACTGCAAAAAATGTGTTTCTTAGTTGCATGCTTGAAATGTTCATCTACTTTCAGTAACTGTGCACATTATTAGCGATTAATATTTGCTTTCCACTGTAACTCAGCATATCTGCCTTTTTTTCAATTTACACAGGGAACGCAAACTGAAGACCCAAGCGTGTCAAGAAAGAACTTTTCAGTGTTCGTGTGCCTTGTGAATGAATCTGGTGCGTCAACCCAAGTGACCCCTCTTGAGTCGTTTGACAGCAGCATTCAGCACAAGCCAGAGGCTAGTAGTAGGCACTGTGGCCCTGACCACAGAACCAGCTACTTTTCTGGCTATGACAGTGTTACGAAGTCTACAAATGCATTGCAGGATTTGTGCAGTGTCAGCACAACAGTCTTTGCAATGCTGTTGAGCATGTTGCCCGCTTCATCGGAAAGAAAATGTGATGTGACCTCCGAGAATAGGCTTCTTTTGTTCTTGATGAAGTTAAAGCTCGGGATTACCTATTCTTCACTTCCTGTCCTGTTCACTGTCAGTGAAACATCAGCATCCCGTCACTTCAAAAGTGTTTTAAAGACGCTTGCTGTAGCAACGACAAAATGAATTTTTCGCCCCCCTTCAAATGTGATCAAGGACATGATGCCAGAAAGTTTTAAAGCTCACTATCCAGGATGCACAATGATGATTGACTGCACAGAAATTCGTACAGAGCAGCCAGCAACTGTGCAGCAGGAGAGAGTCCTCTATTCGAACTATAAAGGGGCATACACTGTAAAGTTTTTAGTGGGAATAACACCGGAAGGCATGATTTGTTTTTGCTCTAAAGCTTACGGTGGTAGACTGTCTGATGCCCACATCACTGTAGATTCTGGTTTCCTTGACCTTGTGCAGCCTGGGGATACAATTTTAGCTGACAAGGGTTTCCCAGGAATACAACCAGTTCTATGGAATCAAAATGTTGTTCTTGTCATGCCCCCTTTCTCCTTGGCTCTCAGTTTATGCCAGAAGACGTTAGGGACACATACAATATTGCTCAAGTGAGGATACATGTCGTGAGAATGATTCAGAGAATTAAGATATATATTATCTTGAATAACAAAGTACCAACTGAGCTCATCCCATGCATGACTGATGTTTTTCATATCTGCTACGTGCTAGCTAACCTCTAGCTACCGATAGTTAAACGCAAAGAGCATCCATAGCCATCTGCAGTGTCCACATCATGAGCCATACACTTCAGAAGCATCAGTCCACTAGCCATTGCTTCAACAAGAGGACTTTATTTAGTTTGGTTTTTAGGGTTCTGCGTGTGCCCAAAGCGATCGACTCAGGCTATCAGGGACACCATAGTGGAGGGGTCTGGAAACTTTGGACCACTCGGGGATCTTTAATGTGTACTGACACCGTACAGTAAATGGGCCTTTAACATTTCGCCTTCATCAAAATGCAACCGCCACGGCCAGGATCGAACTCGCATCTTTCGGGTCAGCAGCTGAGTGCCATAGCCACTGAGCCCCACAGCGGCTCACATGGACCAGGCTTGATCTGTGCTGCCCGAGGTTGAAAAGGTCATCTTGTTGAAATGTTTGCTAGTGGACTGAGCGTCCCAACATTTGTTCATGTTTTTTTCATGTTGTTACGGGGTTTTTTTGCTGCTTGTCTGCCACGGGTATTCACATTGGAATATTTGTTTTGTTTGGTTGGTGATGTTTAATATCCTGAAGCAACTTAAGCTATGAGGGACATCACGGTTGAGGACCAGAAGATTTTTAGCCACGTGGTGTTGTTTACATAGCACCAACATAGTTCTGTATCATACCTCTTGCATTTCACCTCCACCAATATTTTGTGGTCGTGGCTGGGGTCAGATTATTTATTTGTGCATGCTTCTTGATATACTGTATTTGTATTTGAATGTTCTGAAATTGAACGTTGGCTGTATATATGTAAATTAGTTCGTGTTTTTCATTTTCTGTCACATTGCGGAGGGAATGAAGAACATCAGTTGTGCTCACAATGAAAATGCATTTATTGTATTGTCGTAACCAAGTTTGTGACCCAGCATGCTGGCCACCCTGACTGCTACTCTGATTAGCAAGCCTTTCTCTTGAACAAGGTCGTGGTGCAATTCCTTGTGCTCACATGGTCTCAACATCTGACACCATTACTCCTTGAAAACCTAGCAGGATGAGGTCTCATCATGGCCTTGCTGTCCTTTCACAGCACGTTTTCTCATGGCCTCTTCGCAGCTTGTCAATCCATTTGAGCTGGAATCAGAGTTCTTGTAAGATGATGCTTGAAAATGTGATTTAAGTGGCATAGATTTTCGGCAGCTCTGTACAATAAGACCTGGGTGCATGTGTTGCTTTGTCAAAGGCATCATGTAAGATGAAAACTATATCGTTCTGGATACAAAAATATTCTTGCCCCTTGTCGTAATTTATATTTAGTTGCCCCTTTTGTGGAAAATAATTCAGCTAATGGTACAGTGGCCGGTACGAGTGATGTGGGGCACCGTGGGAACAGATTTCATTTTATGGTTCGGGAGGAGTTTTGCTCACCTTATGACTCACGGAGATTCCACAGTAAGTGCATAGAAAGCTTAAGAAATGATCAACTTGCTTGCTTTGTGCAGCTCTACCACTAAGAACTTTTCTGTAGCTTTTGAATGCAATACGACCTGCCTTCCTTTCATATGATGAGTACGAGCCTGAGGATCATAATAAGCCTTGCTTATAAATTAAATTATGCTCTTCAAATTTGCTTTTTGACAGTAGTGTCATTTGCCATTTTGACTCTCATTAGTTGCAGCGCTTAAGATGATTGGTTTCTTTTCCCGTCGCATAAAAGAAAGAACTTGAATTATTTCATCAGGGACGTGCAGTGAAGACTGGACATTACTGTTCCTGCAATGCATCATTTTGGGTCTGCTGGGCAGTGGAAGTCGAGCTTTTGAGAATGTTAGTGGCAAAGGAGTTGAAGTTAGCATTTTAGTTACATGTTCTTTCATGTCTACCCTTTGGAATACAGGAGTGAAATTATGTAATGTTTAAGCTGTGCAAAGGGTCACATATACTTATCACATGCATGAAGCCTGAAGACCGTGGCACCTATCAGCACTTCTGCACCTGCGCATTGGTTCATGTGTATCAGTCAAATGTCATTTGGATGTTGTAGCTAGAAGGGGATGACACTGTGCTGTGTGTGTGGTAGACTTTGTGTCTGTTTGCATTGTCCTTATAAATTCTTAGCATTTTGCCTTTGGTACAAACAGCCTTTTTTTCCTGTTTTGAAGATGTTTGTGGCCATTCCACTACTGTGGAATTTAGCTGTATATCTGCAAAAAGTGTGTCTAGTTCTTTTCTCGCTTTTAGTGCAACTGCTCATTATGTTGCATGACCCCGAAGTTGGAGATGTGGTACATAGTGGTGATGATTATCAACTCCCTAACTGCTTTGTACCATTGCCAACTATGTACGCTTGACACGTCGCATTTTGTGTCGCGCACGAAGAGTTGGAAATGTGAAATGTTTTCTTCGTTACCTGTGGGCAGCAAAGTCTGGCACTACAAGGAAATCTCAGTAAACAATTTATTTGGCTGCAGCAGGCAGAAGGAAGCTGAAATAAAACTTTTCAAGGCCTGGTATTGTCTCTTGTAGAAAGCAGTCATATCTGCCGACATGTACAGTTACATCTTCTTTCTTGGAGTACACACAAAAAAAGCATTTCTATACATTTAGAAGGTACATTAAAATTTGTACTTGAGTATAATATTTGTGGGACTTCTTCAGTCTTGGCTCTTTGCAAGTACCTTGAATATAATCGAGGATGCTCTCCCCTGAGCTGCTAAACATATCACTATCTTTGCATTTATTGGGACACTTTATCTCTAGGAGGCACGTTTCTCCGTCCAAGGAAAATATGCCATCAGGGCTGCCACACAGCCAAGGCTGGTCGGGGTGGATGACCAGACCCATCTGAAATAGTTAGCAGTTAAGTTACAGTCAGACAGAACAGATGCTTGAGCAGTATCCAGCTTGTCAATGGCTTCAATAAAAAGGCCAAATAAGACACTGGTCTATCAATCTCTTCAAATTTTAATGCAGGGCAGTTCCACAAAGTATGTTTTATTTCAGTGGCGTGGACAAGAATATCTTTTCAATCATCAAATAAAAACAAATGTCTGTCCTATGCTGAAATGCGCAGTGCCAAACAACTTTCAATATTCAGGATTTTTCAGCTTTGACAGTGCTTTTTTTCTCTAAACCATAATTCCACAGTGTAAATGCTGGACAGATACACACTCACCTCCACAACTTCAACCCCTTGTTTACTCTCAAACTTCGTCCGAGCCAGCGGTTCTGTGCGCAGTCCTTTATGTGAGAAAATAAAATAAAAATATTGTTTGCAAGCTTTTTCAATTGTTGCATCGAATATACGGTAGTTAAAGCAGGAAGCAAAGGCGATTGGAGCCATTGCAAGGATCGGTGAATGGCTTCTCTCATTATAATGTTCTGCTCTGTATTCCGCAAGAAAAAATGCACAACTGCATACGTACCATATGCTGTAGCCTCGGAGGAAAATGGCCTCGTATGCAAGATGGCCCTTGCAACTTCGTCAGGCATCCGTCGTGCATGCAGTACTGTGTTCCCAGTGGTGCTGCTGATTCTGAATCTTTTTTCTTTGTGCCACCTAAATTAGAGTTCACATACATATCAGAGGCATGAAGTACCCATGCACCTATTTAACAGATGAGAAACGATGTCTGCTGTCACTGTTTCCATACCTGACACAGCTTGATCGGTCCATGGTCCCCACACACAGGTCAGATATTGACCCACAAGCAATATTTTCATCATAAATTGTTTTCTCTTGCTGAATCATCCCCTCTATGTGGTCTTTGGGCTTAATAGTTTGCTTTGGGTATGTCCCCGATACTTGCAGCTCGTGCAAAGCCGTGCTAGGTGCTAGAAGCAGCTGCGTAATTTTTTGCAGCTGTAACAACTGCCTGGCCTTTTTTTCGGCTAAGATGGTGACTAAGTCAATCTTACTCTTAGCCATCTCTGCCAGAGTGTCTGTGAACGGCGAAATGATGCCCGGAAAGTACTCCAAGGCATAAGATGGAGAGAGTTCTGCAGGCTTTCTGTTCCCTACAAAGGGGCTGTTGTAGTCTGGGAGCAAGAATGACGAAATTCACTACATATTAGGCAACACAAATGCAATTGATTCTCTGGGTTTAATGCAGAACCACATAAAAACTGATAGCTAGAAACGCGATAGAACAGATGCAATAATAGATAACTAGGTTTTGCAAGGAAGGCAAAAGGTTACATCAGATTCATGCAAGCAGTGCTGTCCCCTAAAACGGCAGCATATGCACAGTGTAACAACATAAAACAAAGTTGATCATACCTCCGAACAGTTCTGCGATGCTGGCCTTATCATTTAGCAGCGGCTTCCCTGCCGGCTTGCCCCATGCCTGTGGCGCACTCGTGCAACATTCCGGGTGAAAGTCATTTAAATAAAAAGCAACTGCGGCGCAGTGCTTGCAGTTGCCCATGCTGCCGTACCGACAAGCGCACTCGCCGCTTTCTATCTTTCGGGGCTGCATCGTCGGCTGTGAATTGAAATCGGCGGAAAAGGAAGGTAACAAAAAGCACGAAACCCAGTAAACACAAATGAAGTCGTAACAAATGTTGAACGTCAGCAAGAGATTGCAAATGATTTTCTCGAGCCTTGTTTAAATGCAAGCTAATATCACACATCCGTACAGCTAGGCCACGTGTTAGTTACCTTGAGACTAACGCTTTACACGTGCTTGCTCTGTTGTGAAAGACATTTTGCAGATATTTCAGTTCCTCCCACTTCGCGGACACCATACACATGGCTGCTTTCAAACAAGCGGCGTCCTTTACGCAGTATTGATGGCCGAAAGTATTCGTCGAGACCGTCGACAGACCTTAAACCGCAGTGAAGGACCCGCGACATCTCGGGTGTTAGTGGTCTCAACTTAATGCTTACGAACGATGCTAAGTTCGCTGCAAAACGTAGCAGAACGATGCCGACGAAAAAAATCTGCGCTGTGCACCGTTGAGAACCGATGAAATAACATGTGCAAGAACAACACAACGCAACGCTAGCACGACGGCAACACGGAAAGAAAGACTGGACGGAGCCACGGAGCGCCTACGTCTTTGGCGACACTTCCGTGTGGTGGCGCGGACGGCAGTGCGCTGGTGGCGCCGCCCGACGATTGCAGGGTGCCTATTGCAGCGCAACCGACGCGTCGTGTTTGGTATTATTTGCCTCTTTGAGGCATTGCTTGAATACTTGTACGGCGGACACGTGTGAAGAACTCATTCAATAGGAAGGTGAGCAGGAGTGCGTTTTGGAAGCCAACGACCAGGATTTCGGCCTGTCAACATTGGCGAGTTTCAACGGTTAAGCCATGAAGAAAGACAGTGCTGCGACGTCTTGTCATCTGTAAAGGGAACGAAGACTCTTGCGCCGTTTTACTAAGCCTGGATGAATCGCATAACCGGTGAGCCCCGCTCTGCGTTTTTTTTTTTTGGTAATTATCTGTATGCACACACGCTATTTGTATGCGGCTATATAGGGATGTGAGTGGAGGCAGTCCGCCTGCGGTTGCCGCAGCTATAATGCGGCGCCAAAAAAGCAGGGCCTATATCCTGCATGTCAAGTGTTGTTCTCATTTTCTTTATGTGCATTTAGTACTCGCGTGCCGTGGTAAATAAAAATGGCACCAGGTATCACAACAGAGTTACGCTTTCCCTTACTAGCGCTTCGACACTCGGTGCAAAACCATGGATTTGCACTGCGTAGAAGACGATGAGCGAGAAGTGCCGCGCGGCGGAGCGCTCGCGCTAGGCCAGCTGCGATCAGACACCGCGCTATTTTGCTCACGGTTAGTACTTATCGGATTAGTGCTTGTGCCTTAATGTGCGTCATACTAAATTATTCTGAGACAGTGATCGCATGCGAAAGGCTAGTTCATATTCATCGCCTTGTCATTTGTAAACTTGTCTGTGCTACCCCAGTGGAACAAGATTTGAAGCAGTATTATGTCAAAGTTAGATCAATCTTGCGTCTCCTGAGCTGTAAACGTTGATGCTTCCTCTTCTTTGCACTGCGAGCTGTCGGAGATGCAACTGCACACTTATTTAGGATGTCTACCTTTTTTGCTATATCCATCGCTTTTGCGGCCCGCATTCAAGTCGTTCGCCATTCTCGATGGTTTTTTTTGTTACTTATTTTCACTTTGTTATTTATTCTTGGTTTCTTGCCATCAGCTGTGGTGCTGGCGATTCTCCGAGCTCGGAACTCTTCCCAGGCACGGGATCCTACCCACAGACCTCCCTTCGCCGCAATCACGAGTGTTCTTTGGTATTTTTTTGTTTCTCTTGCCCTTACTTGCATTGCCAGTCGACAAATTTGTGCTGCTTTTAACTGTATGCAGATTTGTTAAATGCGCTAGCAATTTTTCTATGATGCTAAGCTGTGCTGTGAGATATCAAGCTTCTTGCTAGTGAAGGCATGCTTTTTTCCATTCTCTCTTCTCATTTAACCAAAGCAGACTGGTTGAAACTTTCAATTTAATACCTAGACATTGGTGCAAGGCACCATGATAGGAATTAATGAAAACCTGCACATCCTATATTCAAATTGGTGCGCGGTATTTCATCCAGCTCATCTTTCAGTGTGGTTATAACAGTCATTGTGACTGTATATGTATATGGGTGCATTACATAAAATCTGTTCATTTCTTTTGTCATGGGCTATCTCATTGGTTTTTTTATTTACTTATATTACGTCTAAGTTTAGTTTTCAAAGCAGTAGACGATTTCCTCTCTTGTCATTCATCACATGGCTACAGCCACTTACAGCTGTTGCTCTGGATGTATTTATTTATTTGCAGTTGCATGCGGCCAGCATATATTGGGCCATGCGTGCTTCCTGCCTTCGGCTGTGTCATCCCTCCTGATCCGTTCATGGTAGTTATTCTTTTTCAGTGATGCATATCTTAGCTGCCTATTTAGAAAAATATTTTCAACATAGGCTTGCAGCTAGGTTTCAAAATGCATGAAACTCTACATGCACTTCACAACAGTACCTCAGCTTATAATTGCCGGAATTGAAGACTTGTACAAAATATAGTCGCTGATGTAGCTCTTGACACAGCTGCTGTTAACATAAACACGCTTTGACATTGCACACATGTTGCCTGGTATGCATATGTGTCCTCGAAAAGGACCTATATGTTCATTTATCTCTTTAAAAACATTGTGCTCTACAGTGATGGTTTTCCAGTATTTCTGATACAGAGACCAAATTGTCAGTAATGTAACATTGCACGATGACACTAATCCTTGTATGGCATAGCATCCTTGCAATGCACTGGGCAAGCTGCTGTCAGCAAAGATTTATTGCTGATTTATTCCCATAGCATATAGTTATGCGGCACACTTTGTACCTCTACCTTCATAAAGCTGCATACTTAAAAATTTAAAATTAGTTGAAGGAAAATTCAAGGAAATGTAACAGTAACTGTCTCACATATTGGTGGACACTTGAAGGGAAGTAATGAAGAGCTGCCCTAGCGGAGGGCTGATGCCCATGTTAGATGCCCCTCTTTAGTTAAACATACCTCGCAATTAACACATTTGGTGCAAAACAAACATTGGACTTGCACGCTCACAAGCACCCTCATGTCAGTAAAACAAAGTGCCAATGTTGCCGTAATTTAGAGTTTTGCTCTTAAAAGCGCAGCTGACTGCTGCTCAAAATTGAGAGCAAAAATATGTCTACTTTTCCTCATATGCAGTCCGCGGAGCTGGTGCTATTTGCAATGATGATTGACATTGAGTCGCATGATGCGCAGTCCGTTCCTGGAGTTAGTGATTTTGTCTGTCGTGTGAATGTGCTGTTAAATTTAGTGCAGAACAATGGTTCTCCATTTAATTTAGGTAACTGTATCCTGTGACACATGCCACCACCCTTTTTTCTCAAATTTCCTAATCTCATTTAGCCATCTGATTGCCACCCATTCATGCATTCACCTACTCTTGGAATCCTCCCAGTGTTTTAGTGTGGTATTGCATTTATCTTTTCTGCATTACACATGCATTGCACTTCCTCTTTTTTGATTTGGTCAAGATATCTCTGTTCCTGTTTCTTGCATAAGCATAAGAGGCGACTCAAGTGCACCATCTGGGCTTGTGATGCAATGTGTAGGGCCCTTCGTTTTAGGGTAAAACCTAGTTTTTACCTACTGTTGCACCAATAAAGATTCCTAAAGATCAGGTTCAACGCATTTTCTGTGCAAATGTGCCTGTAAGAAAGTGTAGTTTGAAGGTGCACAATGCCGAAGAACTCCTGGAGTGTAGTGGATGTCACATAATTCTTCTGGCAGATTTTTTAAACAATTCTGGTTATTTTATTTCCCTTTTAATGTTTATTGTTTGTCGGTTGCTTATAATTTTTGGATAAATTGAAAACTATATGTACTGATTGGTATTTCATCCCAATAATTATACCCATTATTATGAAGCTGTGTTGGAAGGTAGGTGTGCATTTAGTATGCGTGCTTCGAATTTCAGTGATTGTTTCTGCAATGCAAAATGGAGGACAGGTCTCTGCTGTGCGAGTTTTTTGCAATGGAGTGAAAGTAGCTGGAGCAGCATTTGTTACTGTGTCACCCAGCTAAAACTTCTCCCACAGACCACTAAGCTTCTGAATACCTATGGCTTAAAGCTCGAAGCTCTGGTTGCCCTTTCCGAGGTTTTCTGCATTAACGAGTGCAAGCCCAAGGGCTCAGAGCTAACAAGCATTTGAAACCATAGAGCTATACACAGTAGTGCTGAGGCCGTGCAGCAAGTCAGTGTGAATTAGGTCGCGGTAAACGTGGTTTACTGTAGAAAGCTAGTGTGAAAAAATAGTTGCGCTCACAGAAACCGCTGTTTTTTTCTTAGTTGGTCAGGAAACAAAGCAATGCATGTAAAATTTGATGTCTCACTGATCCCTCAATTTTTTTTCAGCTAATGACCAATGGTTGCATGGAAGTTGTGCAAGCCACCAAGTTGCGTGTGATTTTTTCCAGGGACCTGGAGCAGGCTGGGATATTAGTGGATCGCCAGCGGTATTCACTCAGTAAGGCAAGATTTTCTGTAAGTACAGTTTTTGGCATGGCATTGCTTAGGGATGCATGCACTAATCTGACTACTCTACACCCGCCCATGATTCAAGAACAATGAAGTACATGAAAAAAAAGTGATTACCGAAAAACAATTGCCGCTTCTGTTGTTTTTTCAGGAAAGTATTTGTCATTTAAAAGGCTGTGAAAGCCTATGTTGGCCTCACCTTGTAGCTTGTCTGCATGAGATTAGCTGCTACCTACAGTTCGCTTTTTTGTTGCTTTTTTATTGCCTGTCACTATCTTTACTTTGCGTGGCAGTGTCATGCAGTTTGGGAAGTAATCTGATCTTATTTCTGCATTGGCCTGAAGTGCAAGCTTTTGCATGTGGGGCAGGTTTATGGTATCCTTTTGTTTGCTGTAACTGCAGTTCAGCCATGAGGGTTAGTCCTTTTTTATTTTGATACTTCATGCATAAAATAATGAAGTAAGCACTATTTTTGTAATAAATTAACATTCATTATAGCTGTGGCCATTATAAGTGCGCTTGACTCTAAAACGGCTGTCTTCCGGCATTCAGTATTGCATTTTAAAACCAGCCGGAAGACACAACACAGGAGAAGAGATGAGCACAAGATGAGTCTGGTCTAACAACTGAAATTTTATTGAAGGAAAGCGGCAAAAGAAGACCTGCAAAGAGATTCAGGCACGCAGAACCCCAAAAGCAGTGAGAGGGCAAAAAACAATCGAAAGGCACCGACGTACTAGTAAACCATCTAAAAACTAATTCCTTACAGTGAAGGTTCACCGACGGTTTAGCCAGGCACTTGTTTTTAGCCTTACTGATGTAGTAAGCCTCAGCTATATCAGGACAGATTTATCACTTCCCTAAACCACTGATGTGCCGCGAAAATCAGGCGTGGAAAGACAAAGGTCGTCCTCCAATTGCATTCACCAGATTGAACGTGCAGTGTCAAGTGAAATTCGCCTTCCTCTCATTGCAGTGAAAGTGTGCTCAGGCAGGCGCACATTCAGATATCTGCTTGTCTGCCCATATTAGTTTCAGCTATGAGGCAGTGGAATGCAAAAAATCCGTTTACTTTTGCAAGTGGTGAACATTTTTTATCTGCCACTGTGCATAGCGGATGATTACCCGTAGTTGTATCAAGCCTAGTTTGAACGGAGAAGCAAAGGGCTCCTACCTTACTTTTAGCAGTGAAGACAACCGCAACATCTTACTTTGGTGCAACTTTCTTGGGACTGTGCGGAATGGCGTGGAGGTAAGGTATAGAGCCCGTCTTTTTGTGCTGCTCAACTACGTCAGCATCATGCGAATGGTGTTCCGTTCCCTCGAGAGAGTAAAAACACACTCTGACATGTGCGAGAGATGAGCAAGTGGGAACCCAGGTGCCATTGGCTTGGAAACCTGCTCCGAGAATGCATTCTAAACACTGTGACGGCATGACTTCCATAAATCGGTCGTGATGCATGCGATTGCCAACCTGTCCTTCACCAGCCCCGAGTGGTTCGACTCATAGCTAAGAAACTTCCCGATCTTGGGCTGTGGCGCCAACATATGCGGTCGTCCGCAAATCGCAGGTCTAAGAAGCTACAAACGGTTATGCTTAGTGAAATTCTGACGTAAAAGATAGGTTTTGACCACATGCCTAAAGATTTCTAAAATGTCTTGTGCTAACTTATCTGAGCCCTCCTTGTGCAAAAAAATTAGGTAGCTATCAACATAACGAAATGCTACTATGCCGAGGTCTTCCAAACAGGGCTTTGATGCGTTATCGAGTCTGGACAGAAGAATGTCGCGGAGGAACAGTGCTACCTGGGACCCTCTGCATATGCCTGATTTCTGATGTAAATACCACCTTGCCAACTCACAAAAGTTGAGTTCTGTGGAGTTCTAGTTTCTTGTCGACAGCAACCTGGGCAGGTGCTCTGCAGTGAGCATCGACATGGAGGGCCTGCACTATTCATTGTCACATGATAGACCTCTAGGATGATAGACATCCTAGCCGAAATCAAGAGAAATCAAGAGAATGAAATGGGCTTGGACAGGGCATGTAACGCGAAGGCAAGATAACTTCTGGTCCTTAAGGGTAACGGAGTGGATTCCAAGAGAAAGTAAGCGTAGCAGGGGGCGGCAGAAGGTTAGGTGGGCGGATGAGATTAAGAAGTTTGCAGGCAAAGGGTGGATGAAGCTGGCAAAGGATAGGGTTAATTGGAGAGACATGGGAGAGGCCTTTGCCCTGCAGTGGGTGTAGTAAGGCTGATGATGATGATGATGAGACCTCTGAGGCATGTGCAAACTGCATCGCGGTGAACAATGAACATGCTTTTACAGATGATTGCGTGATTTCGGTTGCTGGCTTCATGGGGTTGTTGTCCTTTTACTGCAAATCCGCTTTTGTCAGTTGGCAGGGCGGTATTTACACGCAGGTCGGACCTTTGCTCAGCAACATTTTTTTGTATAAAGTCTTATAAGGCATTAGAGCCCTGTTTGGAAGACTTTGGCATAGTAGCATTTCGTTATGTTCATGACCACCTAATTTTTCTGGACATAGAAGGCTCAGATAAGTTGGCACAAGATGTTTCAGGAGTCTGTAAGGCATGCGGTCAAGGCCTGTCTTTTACATCAGAATTGTCTAAGCAGAACCGTTAGCAGTTTCTTGGTGCAGACTTGCGCATTCTGGACGAATATGTTTGTCGGGGCTACAGCTAAAGATCGGGGAAGGCTCTTAGCTACGAGTCGGACCACTCGTTGCTGGGGAAGGATGGTGAAGAGGAGTATTTGTCTCTGGTTAAGGTCAGTAAAGATGGAAACACTTGATGGGTGTGCAATCGTGTGCATGACATCAGCTTTACATAAGTCATGCCATCACTGCTGAGGACGCATTCTTGTAGCAGGTTTCCAAGCAGCTGAGTTCCCACTTGCCCATCTCAACAACCTGTCATAGAATGTTTTCACTTGCTCGAGGGTAAGGAACACATACTCCGATGATGCTGATACACCTTATCTCCACAGTATTTCACAGTCTCAAGAAAGTCGCGGGAAAGCGTAATGCTGCAGTTGTCTTAACAGCGAAGTGCGAGACAGGAGGCCTTTGCGCCGCCATTACTAAAAAGACTTGATAAAACTGGGTACTTGTCCACAATGGACAGTGTCACAAAAAAAGGTTCACCACTTGCAAAAGTAATGGAGTTTATTGCGTTCCAGTGCCTTATGGCTGCAACTAATATGGGCAGACAGGCAGATATCTGAATTCGCACCTGACTGAGCACTTTCACTCTATAGGGGGAAGGCAAATTCTAATCTGGCACTGCACGCTCAATCTTGTGAATTCAAATCTGAGGATGACCTGTCTCTTTGCACGCCTAATTTTCACGACACATCAGTGGTTTACGGAAGGGATAAATCTGTGGGTAGATAGTTGAGGCTTACTACATCGGTAAGGCTAAGAACACGTGTGGCTAAGCCGTCGGTAAACCTTCACCGTAAGGAATTAGCTTTTTTAGATGATTCATTAGTATGCCAGTGACCTTTGATTGCACGTCGCCCTTTCACTGCTTTGGGTTATTGTATCTCTTCGCGGGTCTTCTTTTGAGGCTTGCCTTCAATGATGCCGCCGCGGTGGCTCAGTGGTTATGGCGCTCGGCTGCTGTCCCAAAAGACGCAGGTTCGATCCTGGCAGCGCCAGTCAAATTTCAATGGATTCGAAATTTTAGAGGCCCGTGTACTCTGCGTTGTCAGTGCACACTAAGGAACCCCAGGTGGTCGAAATTTCTGGAGCCCTCCACTACGGCGTCCCTCATAGCCTGAGTCGCTTTGGGACGTTAAACCCTCACAAATCAAAGCAAATAATCAAAATCTTCAATAAATTTTTGTTAGTCCAGCCTCTTGAGCTCATGTCTTGTTGTGTGTTCTGTCTTCTGGCTGGTTTTAAGGTGAGTCAGTACCAACTCGGCCAGTCATAAGCCTTGTTCAGTACTGAAGCATTTTGAATAAAGACAACTTTACTAGGCTATGTTGCCGGGGATCGTGTCCGCAGCAGTTGTGGGCAACTCAGAAGAGATAGCGTCATACGATTGGTTGTGTAATTGGAAGAGGATGATGTGAGGATGCTGCGCGAAAAGAAAATTTCATAATCGGATAATTATTTACAGCCAAAAATGTCCAAAAAGTGGCTGGGTCAGAGCAAAAGTGCCGCGAAATTTGAAAACGCTGAAAGTACGTGGAGCTACAGCGTAGTGCCAAGTTTGAAAAACTGAAAGTATGGACAAAGCCAAAGCTTGGCGCCAAGTTTGAAAACTCGAAATGAGCAATCACGTGACCAGTGATAAGTGTCCTATACTTAACCAGGAGATAGGAAAAAGAATGAAAAATTAGAGGCAATTAGGTAATTATTGAGAAGCAAAAGGCAATGAACGGGTGATTAGACTGGGCGGGTATTCAGTGAGTGGGCAGGAACGATCCATGGAGGAAAATTTGAAAACTCGAAATTGTTGCCGGGATGAAATGAGGGTAAAATAAGAGTTAATTGATAACCAATCAAGTCAAAGAGAAAACAACCATGGCGCCAAATTTTGAAAAGCGACCAGTGTCGAGAAGGCGTCAACGCTTTCATATTTTTTTTGTGCAGGTAGCAGCGGTGATCTCTATTTTTTCTTTTTTTCAGCCAAGACAAAGACCATTTTTCTTGGCTCATGGGCGATGTATCTAGGAACCTGCAGCCAGGACAACGCTGGACAGCATGTATCAGCAAGCTCGAAAAAAAGCACGAAACACTAAATAAAAATTGATAATTTTCATTTCAATTTTAGTGGTTTTGTGCACGCATTACTCTGAAATGCACAAAGCTTGTGTTAATTGACAGGCGACCATTAACAAGCTGTGCATTTTTGTGCATTGCCTACTCCAGAACACAAATCCTGTGTTAATTGACAGGTGACACAGTAATGACTGTTACACAGTGTACAAGCACTACACAAGACACACTACAGAAGACAAGGCAAACTACCGAAGACAAGACAGACTACAGAACTCAAGACAGACTACAAAAGAGAGGACAAACTACAGAAGACAGACTATAAAAGACAACACAGACTACAGAAGACCGGACAGACTACAGAAGACCGGACAGACTACAAAAGACAAAGACTACAGAAGACATGCCCAAAATACGACAAGACTACAGAAATTTTCTGTCTTAGAATCCTGTAGTGTGTTTTGACTGGGATATGATTCGATAAATATACTCCGCCGCTACATCTGGTAACACAGTACTTTCCTTATGCTTTTTTTCTACAATCAGATTTCTAAGCGTTACGTTACACCTTCTGATATACCGCCAGTCAATAGAAAGTGTAGCAATGATTTCTATTTCGTTGTCAATTTTTTTCGATAATCGAGAAATAACAACAAAATCATGAGAGAGCACTAGTACTCTCTTCTGCGCTGTTAACACGGTATTAAAGACCTTACTAGCTCTTTCAACTGATAAGGATGCACTGTTGGATAATTGCGAAGGCAATCACAAGAATCACAGGGCAAGATATATTTACAGCCTCGGGTCAAAAGCACTGCACCGATGAAAAACAAGAAATGTTGCAAAATAGAGGATTGTTGGGCCAGTTGGTTCATGATTGAAGTCTGAAAACGGCACGAAAAACGGGACAAAATAGAGAGAAGCAACACACACACCACCGAACTTACAGCTGAGTGTATTTGATGTAAAAGCGCAATAAATACAGGAAGTACACGTAAAATAAACTAAAAAAACACCATGATAAAAGATTCACACTATTGCAGGTCAATATCTAAAAAGGCTATCTCTTTTCTCGATAAGCGAAGAGACGGAACGCTCAAGCAGTTGTCACCTCTCGTGAGGATGATGAAAGCTTCGTACAGTTCTCGTTTTGTTGGCTTGTGTACGAGCGCAACACTTTCCTTTTGTTGAATTGGGGAGTGCATTTGCATGTTGTCACATGCTTGGCGAGTTGCTTCTCTCTATCTTGTTCCGTATTTCGCTCCGTTTTCAGTATTGAATGAAGAAATGTTGATTAGCACCCGGCACTTTGTACGTCCGAGCACGCCAGTAAAGAGCGCAGGCGTCCATCGATTGGCAACGTTCTTCTAAAGCAAACCTAATCAGGGCCCGAAGGATGCTTGAGAAGAGTTAAAGTGATCAAACGATTTGCGAGCGTAGTCGATGCGAGGTTTCTTACTCTGAGCGTGACTAGTCGCAGACTATGCAAACAGATACCCGCTTGAGACAGTCAACATCCTTGACGATTGGATGCAGTGTTGCCGGTGATAATGAAGTCATTATGAAAAAAGGCCATGACAAATATAAAACATGAACTCTCACAGTAGCGTTCAGTTTAGCTCACTTTTCTCGTTTTCTTTTGGTTTTCTTTGTCTTCGTAGGTAGGTAGGTAGGAAAAACTTTATTGAAAATGGCGGCAACCGACGGTTTGACGCGTCGCGACGTTGGCCAAGCGTCGACCCGGGGTTATGCCCTCCTCTGCACTACCCCCGTTCGGCCCGTTTGTGGTGGGTCGTGAGGCTTGTGCTTTTCGAGCGCACCCCGGGCCTGCTGGACGGCCCATAGTTGAATGTCCTTGTCTGCAGACTGAACTGCACTTTGAAGTTCGGGTTGTAGATCCTGGAGGTAGCCTTGGTCGGGAACCTGGCACAGTCCCACATGATGTGCCATTGGTCCGCCGGACCAGCTGCACAAACATTGCACACATTGCTCGGATAGAGTTCTGGGTGAAGTACGTGTAGCACTGCCGGGGCGAGGAGTGACCCGGTCTGTATCTGTCTTAGGATGACGGCCTCCTCCCGACTGAGTGCCGGGTGGGGAGGCGGCATTGTCCGTCGAGTAGGCGGTAACACATGGTAACTTCGCCATAACTGGTTGCGCGGTCCTTGGTTTCGAACCACCACACGGAACGGTCACTCTCGGGGGCGCGGAGGGTAAGCGCTCGCGCCGCCGAATGGGCCGTCTCGTTGTGGTTCGGCGAGGATGCACACTCGCCCGCGTGCGCCGGGAACCACTTGATACGGATGGTGCTGCGGCGGTCTTGGGGCTGGAGCTTGCCGATGATGGCGGCCGCCGGCGCGCTCACTCGCCCCTTGGCAAAATTGCGCACGGCGTTCCTCGAGTCACTGAGCACGATGTGACACTCGGCCTCGGAGATCGCCAGAGCGATGGCAACCTCCTCGGCGTCTCTGGCGTCCGTGCACCGCACGCTCGCTGCCGTTGTCGTGGCAGCGAGCGTGCGGTGCACGGACGCCACAGACGCCGAGGAGGTTGCCATCGCTCTGGTGATCTCCTTTGTCTTCGTTGTTACTGTCAATGGCAAAGCAACCGGCTTCCCCATGGACTCATAATCCATGTAAACAGGCCTGTTCGACAATTTAGAGCCCTACACGGGTGTCCTAATAACTTTTTCACAAATCTTTTATATTACATGGGTTATAAAATTGGTACTGGCGTCTCTAAAAAGTGCCGACCCTCATTTCTTGCTGTAAAGTTATGTAAGCTAGCATCCTTTATATCAATCTCTAACTGACAGAACTAGCTGCCTCTTATGCCGCATTTTCTTTGCTGATTTGTCAGGGAAAATTAGGAATGAATAATGCTTTCAAAGCATCCCTGCATATTTTGCCGTGCACAATGGGTGCAGTTGAAGATTTTCAATTAAATTCAATTCGTCAGTTTGTAGCTGACCTGCGAAACAATGCTTTCATATTTCAGAAGCAGGAATGCGTGCATGCAGGCAGCAAACATTTACAGAAATCGTTGTTTTTCATTGTACAGGGAGCACTAGCCGGATGCAAATTTGGCTTTTTTAAAGATTTTTATGCCTCTGTGTTTTTCGTTTTCAGGGAAGAGTGAATAGCACCTACATTGTTACAAACAAGCCGCACATGCACCTGCCATGAATGAAGAATGAGCGCGGCTCTGGAACTTGACTCCTACAATACAGAAAAAACAAATAAACAAGTGAATACAAGATAAAACAACCCTCACCACTTGAGGCGGTGATGCTCGTTAGAGATGCAAAACCGAGCAAGAGGCGACCATGCACTCAAGGGGTAACAGATGGCTGAAACGACGCAACGCAGGGCACAGTTTTGTTTTCCATTCATAACATAGAAGTCGGTATAAGCGTGCGTTGCAATATGAAGAGAGAAAGAAGCTGGGACATTACGAAGAATGGACTTGACGTGTCCTTCAAACCCGTCTGGAGCGTGAAACGTTGCGGTTCAGATGCAAGAAACCTCGCCCCTCTGGCCTCTTACAGTCAGGCTTTGGAACCACAACAAAGAAAGCAACACGTGCTTGGCTTCGTCGCACTTTTTGAAGAAAAGTTTGCCTTCGTAACGACCTCGACAACTAACTTTCTTGAAGGTTACTGCCAGAGATATTTTTGCGAAGTTCTGCACGAATGAGTTCTAAACTTCGCCCGGAAGAATATATGCGCAGGAGCTTCGCGGCATGCCTCTATGAGCCTGGTTTTTTACGAGTGGTGTCTGTATCTTCTCTTTTTTTATCGAGCACATTGAGGTCCCACGAGAAGGGAGTTCGTTAGGTTTAGTGCAACGTCGCATCAACGCGCCTAAATGCCATTCAAGACTTGCCCACGGAACATCTTCTGCCTAAGCGGTCTCGATTATCGGTTAGGTACTCCCCCTTCCTAGCTTCGAGCTCATTCCAGAACCATTGAGACTTTGATCTCTTGCACGATCTTGCGTATGAGGCAAGCGAACAACGCCCCTTTTTGCTTGAAGAAATCATAGGAAGGGTTGACTTGGAACCTCAACAGTATTAAACAAAGGAAAAAAAATAACAGAAGCTTTAGCGTGGTTAGGCAAAATGCGCATTAGGGCTTTAGCACTTCTGTTCTCACTTCGGTTTAGATTTCTGGTCTAAGTTAGGTTTAAAGTTCAAGCAGTCATCATACAAAGATAGACGGAATCATAGAGTGGGAGACTTCGCGCTAGAGCTCTAAAACTGGAGGGCAGACAAGGAAAGGAAAATGAGGGGTTTGTTACGATACATATATGAAAGAACCAAACAGTCACTGAAACCAAGTAGCATAGGGGAATGTTTCTTTTTTAATAATTTATAATTATAATGTTATTATTAGAAATAATTGATAAAAAAGAACATTATCATATGTTACTTGGTGACTGTTGGCTTCCTTATAAAACTTGAGGGGAGACTTAAGCTTCCCCTTACGTGTACGACGCGATAGCATCAATGGGTTAACACCCATACATGCGGAATTGGTAACTTTTTTCGCATTCATAGATAGCTGAGAGCACTCATACGACTCCTGGCGCAGTTGTGTAGCCGTTAAGCGACGCGCCGGTGTTTGCGATGGCAGGCAGTGCCACTAATGGGGCTTGGGAGACCAACTCGCTCTACCCGAGCAACCTCTCGTGACTAATGCTTGACTGTACTGTCATCCGACCCGGCGAGCTCTTTTCTCAGAAGGTCACGTGACCTAGGTGGTGCCGCTACCACTCAGCTCTTCAAAGTTGCAGAGGGACCACACAAACAAGGCTAAGAGACTTAGTGCAAGCTCTAGTGATACCACACTAAAAATTGGGATGATGAGTTCTAGCCACCCCGCCGCGATGGCTCAGTGGTTAGCGCGCTCGGCTACTTATCCGCATTTCCCGGATTCGAACCCGACCAGGGCGGCTGCGTTTCGATGGAGGCAGAACGCTAAGGCGCCGTGTGCTGTGCGGTGTCGGTGCACGTTAAAGATCTCCAGGTGGTCGAAATTATTCCCGAGCCCTCCACTACGGCACCTCTTTCTTCATTTATTCTTTCACTCCCTCTTTTATCCCTTCCCTTACGGCGGGGTTCAGGTGTCCAACGACTTATATGAGACAGATACTGTGCCATTTCCATTCTCCGAAAACCAATTATTATTATTATTATTATTATTATTATTATTATTATTATTAATATTATTATTATTATTATTATTATTATTATATTATTATTATTATTATATTTTCGATCTCAGACATTGAAGCAGCCCATCGGCTGCCTAGCAAAAAATAAAACCAAACCGTGCTTATCCGTTTCTCAACAGCATCAGCGAAAGAGGCGTGGTTCGATGCGCGTAAGAAACTGCTACAGTTATGTGTGACTGATTCTGACCTGAACCTTTTCTTCAAGGACAATCTAACCAAGATGAAACGGGACCTGTTCTGGCGCACGCGCATGGCAGCGAACGAAAAAGGATTCATGTACTGCTGGGTGAAAGGCGGAAAAATCTACGCAAAAAAGGATTCAAATGCCTCTCTCATTCGTGTGATCCGGGAAGCTGACATTAAAAGAATTGCTTAAGCAGAATGGCAGCTACTTTCAGTGAATTATGTGATTTAACCTTTTTTAAGAAATTTTTTTGGACACACGTCACCACGCGATTTTACACTTGTGAACACAAACATTAGGAGCCTACGTAAATACGGGGATGAATTTAAAGCGCTAGCTGAATCTTTGCTTGATTTTGTAGATGCATTTGTGGTCACAGAAATCAATGTGTCAGAATATTTCCTACATTCGTTCTCGTTAAATGGGTACAGGTGTTGCAACATAACACGGACTAACCGTAGAGGCGGCGGTATTGCTATATTCATTAATTCAAAATATGACACATCATCGGTAGACTTTGCGTTCAGGCATGCGGAATTCCTCGCCGTAAAGGTTCATTGCGTAAATTATGAACTGTTATTGTTAGCGGTATAGCGGCCCCCAAGTAATAGCGCTAAACGTTTTGTGTTGGAACTGGAAGAAGCATTGAAGAGCTGGTCATCAGTGGATCAAGTTTGCCTGGCAGGGGATTTCAATATTAACATCCTATGTCCAACATATACCTTAGTATCAGATTATTTGTCCGTTTTGGCATCTTATGGCTTCACATCAACGGTGACTGCCCCAACAAGAGAGGAAATGTTGAATGACCGTTTTGTGACATCTTGCTTAGACCATATTACGGTTCGAGCACCTAATCATTCGCTCACTTCTTGTGTTATCACTCATAGGTTATCTGACCACTATGCTGTCGCTTGCCGTCTATCCCTAAGTGTATCGTTCGTGAGCACGCAGTATTCAAGTGATAAGGTCAGAACCACGTCAGAATTTCATATTACGTTTGTGGATGAAAAGAAACTTGACAGTCTCATTGTGAATTTCACCTGGTCTTCGTTGATTGACGGTAGGCTCCCAGACCAAGTGTACGATAGTTTTTGTGAGCGTCTAGCACATTTTGAACGGTCCTGCACTACTCTATGGAATAAAAAGTGCAGGAAAAGCTATGCATGGATTAATTCTGATATTATGCATGCCATATCTCACAGAGATTGGCTTTGGAAAAAAAGTATGCGCACACCTAACAATAAATACATCCAATTAGAATATAAGATTGCAAGAAAAAAAGTAGTTTCTCTTCTCCGCGCTGCAAAACGTCGCTTTTTCTTACACAAATTTGATCAATCATCCAAAAGTTCCAGCAAAACCTGGTCGCTGATAAGCCATATAAGTGGGAAATTCCAGACTGCAAAATCTGTGACAAAACATTTTCCAGGAAACCCTGTCGAAACGGTTGACTTGTTCAATCATTTCTTCAGTCAGGCTTCAACAGAGGCTTTATCTAAGCCTCGGCAAGATGTGACAGTCGGTGATTCTTTGGCAGCTTCAGCATTTTTACCGTGGTTTTTGAAACCTGACCTTTCCCAGATCATTTTCAATTTTCGAACGAATAAACCACCTGGAGTAGAGGGCATATCTGTAAACTTGCTGAGAAGGAACTTTGAGGTGATTTCAGATATTCTGCTTTTCAGGTTAAATGGCTTCCTAGATACTGTAACTTTGCCACAAAATTTAAAAACTGCTTTAGTTACACCACTGCATAAGGCAGGAAAGAAATCTATTATTGAAAACTATCGGCCCATATCTATCTTGCCCGCATTATCTCAGGTTATAGAAAAATTTTTGCTTGAGGTTATGACTTCTATCATTGAAAAGTTTTCAGCTTATCTGAACGACAATTTGGTTTCGTGCAAGGCAGGAGTACGATTTCGCTCCTGGAAGAATTTGCAGATGATTTGTATTCTGCTTTCGTACACAATCTATTTAGCTGTGCCATGTTTCTAGACGTTTCCAAAGCCTTCGACTCAGTTTGTCATGACATATTAGTTCGCTAATTATATCTTACTGGTTTTAGGGGCCCGTTCTATACTCTACTTCAAAACTATCTCACTGATAGGTCACAAAAGGTTGTTGGAGGTGCCAAATACTATTGCAGCAAATTATTCCTTGGTGCCGGTTACCCTCAGGGGTCAATTTTATCGCCTCTTCTTTTTAACATATTTGTGAACGATTTCATTTCAGTAATCCCAAATGGTAAAGTGTATCAGTATGCGGACGATATCGTCCTTCTAACGAAGCATATTAACTACAAAAAGGAAGTTTAAAATCTGCAGAAATCGGTGCATGAAGCTATGGTCTGGCTTTTTAAAAAAAAAACTCACCGTCAATAAAAAAAAATTGTGTGCTTCGAAAATTCCTTGAAGATTGGAACCACGGTCATTCCAGTATACCTTCATACAAAAGACTGCCTATCCTGTAAGTGTACACCTGTCGAAAATACAAACTCAGTTAAGTATCTCGGTATTGATTTCGCTAGTGACTTGTCGTGGCATAATCATGGGGCGCATGTTTGCTCGAAACTAAGATCTGTCGCAAGTTTACTCTTTAACATTAAATGTTTGGTACCGTTTGAGACTAAAAAATGATAGTACATTCCCATGCATACAGCAGCTTAAGGTATGGTATAACGGTTTTCGCTTTCTGCTCCCAGCGTTGGCAGGAAAGATTTGATAACCTCTTAAAAAGTGTGGCGCATAACTGCGTGACACCATCAAACAAAGACATTTTTCATGTTCTCGGTTTCCGGTCCTTTCAATCTTTATTCAATTCTACGGTTGTGCTGCGTCGTTTCTGGACGGATGAATTCAAGCATCCGCACGTCTCCCCGCGACTGCTGCGCAAAGAAACGCGCTTCGTTGTACCACGCGTATCTACTAGATGCGGAGCAGCAAGACGCTGCGTGTATGTCCCCAGGATATTTAATAATTTGTGAGACGATTACTTTTCTGTGGAGTCTCGGTCTCAATTGAAGAGTTTGTTACGCATGTTGTAATGCATATGTATGCACTTATTTTCCTTTTGCTTATCGCAGTTTGTAGTGATATTGCTTTTCTTTCGATGCCTGGAGACCTGATCCATGCTTATCACTCTTATTTTCTTTTCTTTGATGGTTTTAAATATGTACATATATACTGGAACCCCATCGCTTAGCTGACGATGCTGGGCCACGTCACACAAGCCACCATTGGCTTAGATGGGCCCGTTTTTGCTGTACTGATTTTGGGTGCTTAATAATAATAATAATAATAATAATAATAATAATAATAATAATAATAATAATAATAATAATAATAATAATAATAATAATAATAATAATAATAATAATAATAATAATAATAATAATAATAATAATAATAATAATAATAATAATAATAATAATAATAATAATAATAATAATAATAATTTTTATTATAATATTATTATTATTATTATTATTACCTTGCGCTTATTTATTAACTCTGATAGCTATGTTAGTTCTATTCTATCGGTAGTGTTAGATGCCCTCATGTTTTGGCGCTTCTTAATCAGATCTTTCGTCACCTGAGATAGCTTCCCGGTATCTTTTCGAACTGTCATACCGCCTACTTCTACTGCGCACTCCGTAATTATTGATGCCAGATTATCTTCCATTGAATGAACATCAAGATCATCTTCCTCAGTTAAAGCCGAATATCTGTTTTGCAGCGCTATCCTAAACTCATGTGCTTTCCCTCTTACGGCTAACTGGTTAATGGTCTTCTTCTTCACTAGTTTCTTCCGTTCTCTCTTCAAGTCTAAGCTAATTCTAGACCTTACCATTCTGTGGTCGCTACAACGCACCTTTCCGAGGACGGCCACATCCTGAATGATGCCAGGTTTAGCGCATAGTATGAAGTCGATTTCATTTTTAATCTCACCATTGGGGCTCTTCCAGGTCCACTTCCTATTTTCTCGTTTGCGGAAGAAGGTATTCATGATCCGTAAATTATTTCTATACGCGAACTCGACTAATAACTCTCCCCTGCTATTTCTAGAGCCTATCCCATAGTCACCTACCGCGTGGTCGTCAGCCTGCTTCTTGTCCACCTTCGCATTGGAGTCGCCCATCAGTACAGTGTACTGCGATTTTACTTTATTCATTGCCGATTCTACGTCCTCATAGAAACTTTCAACGGTCTGGTCATCATGGCTGGATGTGGGTGCGTAGGCCTGCACCACTTTCAGCTTGTACCTCCTATTCAGCCTAATTACTATAGCTGCTACCCTCTCGTTAATAGCGTAGAGCTCCTCTACGTTGCCAGCTATATCTTTATTAATGAGGAATCCCACACCTAGTTCTCGTCTACCCTCTAACCCGCGATAGCACAGTATGTGTCCGTCCTTTAGTGCTGTATACGCCTCACCAGTCCTCCTTACTTCGCTAAGCCCTATCACATCCCATTTAATTCCCGCTAGTTCCTCGAACAGCACTGCTAGGCTAGCCTGACTGGCTAAAGTTCTAGTGTTAAACGTTGCCAGGTTCAGATTCCAATGGCGGCCTGTCCGGAGCCAGAGATTCTTAGCACCCTCCGCTGCGTCACAGGTCTGACCGTCGCCGTGGTCAGTTGCTCTGCAGCCGCTGGGGACTGAGGGCCGAGGGTTAATTGGTTTGATCATAGAAGGTTGTGGCCAAGTACTACACCAGGGTGGCCAAATCCTGCTCTGGTGAGAGAGTGCGTTGTCGGTTCTGGTCACCGAGATAAGGCCGCACTCAAGGCCTGGTTATGCAATTCCATCCACACGCGGATTTTTTTTTTTAAATCCGGTGGAGATTTGCGCGGCACCAGGATTTGAACCCCGGTCCTCTTGCACGCGAGGCGGATGTTCTACCTCTACGCCATCGCTGCCGGGTAACATTGTGTGGTGATTTACTAACCAGTAAAAATCTCCACCTACTAACATTCGCACGAGCGGCGAGGATTTGCCACAGCTAACGCTAAACCATTCTCGTTGCACACTCGTAACTATACCGTATTTTTTTTTTGCCGCAGAATTCGCTAGCAAAGCGGGATAGGGCCTGTGGTGCTGCAGTATGCAAAGCTAAGCAAATGGGGCAATTCATATTCGACTCAAATTTAAAAAGTACTATTCGTACATCCGCACATTCCAACGCATATACAAGACCGATGACTTTTTTTATGGCGGTGACAGCGGAAGTGGCGCATTTATTAAAAACATTCGTAAAAGCACACATCTTCCTTAAAAAAGGCGCATACCATACGAGAAATAAGGTCGCACATTTCGGTATATGAAGCAATAAGCAAAAGATACGTTATATGAAAATCTTTTACACTCGAAAAGCATACTTTCGCTGTAGTCGAAAAGTAAAAGGCCCTCAAACTGAGCACTTTTATTGAAAGCATTAACAAATGTGTAGAATTCCTAAGTCAAACTTCCTTAGCCATATCTCTGAACAAAGCGATAACTGCTGCTGTTGAGCGCCACGTGCTTAGACTGGTCACCCAACAGTTTTCTTCTTTTGGACTTGTGCGTCCTTCTATGGGTGACAATATTGTTATTTATGCTCCTTCTAACAAAATGCAGACAACTGAGAATTAAAGGGAACTGTTGCAGAACACAATTAGGAAGACCATGCTCTAATCCAGCATGTGAATTTAGAAATACCTGGTTCAAGATAGTCTGCTTCTAGAAAATTTGATACGCAGTGAAAATTTCAGGTGAGAGCAAACGTTACACTAAGATACAAAACAGTGTCTATACCATGCAAAGACAGTACGTTCCATTTCATAGAACGTTCAATTTCCTCGCACATCACTAATTGCAACAGACTTGCTTTCATAATGGCGAAATCACTTTGTCTAGTATGTATCGAAGAACACGTTTTAAACATTGTAGGATTCATTGAGTTTCAACCTGAGCCACTGCTTGGTAACCTGCGATTGGCCACCCGGCACGTGTGTTTATTCAAGCTTAAATAGATATCGGCGTCTTTCAGAGGTCCTACACGGCGCACAGAGGTATAAAGGCTGGACAAAGTTTGCTAGTGGTGAGATAGATTCCATTAATTACGTCCAATCTGGGCCTGCAGAATGGCCTCTGTGCACGAAGGTCTGAGAGTTACGGAGAGGGGGAAGGAAAGATGGGCGCGTGGAAGGGTTTACGGGATTCCAGAATGGCGGGCAAGCATACAGGCCTCTCTGCCTAACGTGATAATACAGGACTGGGCGGGCATGCGATAAGAGCCTTGTAAGCAAGGCCTGCAGCTCACCCTAACGCCGCCCTCGCTTCTTGTGTGGAGCACACTTTGCCACGGGTAGGAGCAAAAAGTGGACACGGGGAATAGCACACCATAATGTGCGTTAGGCGTACGCTGGCACAGATTGCGAGGAAGGGTATTGAGCGAGAAACTCAAGACGAAGGACAGAGACGATGGCGTTTTTGTTGTTGATGTAGAAAATGATAGCGATCTTCTACAGGTACTTCCACTTCATTGATTTTACCTTATAGAGTGCCCTGGCATAAAAGCTTTCAATTTGTAGCACCGATTATAAGTTGTGAAGAATCATCAATAAATTATCTTGATCACTTTTTTTGCAAAAACGGGGACGTTAGAGAGGCATTGTGCCCCCTTCCTTCCCCCAATGAAAGCGGCCAGGGCAACGTTCATTGTGTGAAGTCCACATGGTCTACACGGGCGAATAGCTTTTAGTATGTGCTCCCTGTCCAGCTTAGATTACCTACTAAATTAGCAAGAGGCGAAATTAACGCTTTTGGTCGCAAGGTACTGAAGCAACGCCTGTGCCGGCACTGCATACGAGAAAATTTCTTCCGGGAAACTTCTCCAATTAGTATTTTAGTGAAAGGAACAATACCACGCTTTCCAACACTTGTTTTCTTTTCAGTTGTCTGTGGCCACCACTTCCGTCGTAAGGGATCCCAGCTCCTTGGTTGTGCCGGCATGAAACCTTTTACGAAGAAACCTAAAGAATGTTGGCATTCGTTCATAACAGGTTACTGCTGGGCGAAAGGAATCGTTGAAAGAAATGGGTCCAAACTTGCGAAAATCAGAAATCTCAGTCTTTGTTCGAATGCTTGCGAATTGTTTCAGAGTACTGAATTGTGTGCATCGCCAATTTGTACCGATCTGTACATGTGTTTTGATACAAGAAAGGAGTGCACGGAAACTGTGTTGGCAAACAAGCGCAGAAAAAAAAAATATGAAGCTTTATTTCATAACCGGGGGCAGCAATTTCGATAAATTCTCTTCTGTCTTGTTTTGCGACTGTGTTATCAGGAGTGAGTTATTTTTGCGTGCATTTCCATATGACTCCGTTTTCAGTCTGGCTGAGCGGACAAGCATTCCTTGAGAGGAGAAACGCTCCCCGTTTATTCTGAGGCTCCAACTGCCTTCGGGTCTTCTACGCGGCTAACTTCTGAGCGTCGCCGAAAGCTACTTACGGGAAAAACGCACGCAGAAATAAGGTCTGTGCCCGCAGTTGAGGAGCGAGAGCCTCTCCGTTCCTCCGTGGCTTCTCTCTCTCACTCTATGAAGTTTTTTGCTACCGAGCAAAGACAACGCTACGTAGGTAGGCTAGAAAGAATAAGCAGACGAAACACCTAGGTAGCCTTTTGCGGCTGCTAATTAGCTGCCAGCCATTTATACGCTTAAAGTCTCTCTCTCCCCTCTCTATTTGTACGCTTATACGCTACAAACTACTGCTAGCCTGCCTTGAGCTTCTGCCGCTAATCCTGGATTTCTCTCCCTATAAATTAAGTCCTACTTACAGTTCTTAGAGTGCGCGGTATCAATTAGTTCAAGCGCAGTTCTCGGCCTCTGATTACCACGAACCCTTGTAGCGTGTCTTAAATTCTTTATATACGGTGGTCATACTTGTGTGTGCAGTTTTTGTTTTCATCGGTGATAAGCCTTGAGAGAAATTTCATGGGCTCTTAACTAGGAAATCAATTTAATGTCACAGAAATAAAAGCGCGAGCATTTGTTCTTTTCTGTAGTCACTGCGTTTTGTTCTTAAGCCGGTTAAGAGGAATACAATAAAAGTTCAGTCTGGCGCACTTAGTTTAAATCTCGTTATAACAGTTCCAATGACCTCTTCCTTCCGTTTACTTCCTCTTCAAAACAGAATATAATTGGATTGCAGTATATATCTCTAAATGTCAGTATTTTTAGTTCGAAAAAGCGGACCATATTTAAAATATTTGTTTTGTAATAGAAGCATCATCAATATTCGTGCTTGCCTGACATCTCGTTTTGCATGCGCAATACTAAGGCTATCTCGATAAATTCTCGATAAAATCTCAATATCTCAATAAGGAACTCTTCAATGAACCCAAATTTTAATATCTTCAATCATGGGCCGGATTTGCGGTGCATACAAAATGAAGCCCACAAGCGCAGATAGCTTTGTTCACAGCAGCTTTCAGCCCGAACATGTTCGTCGCCACTTCCACAAAAATAATAAAAGTTAGACCCCTCTGCATATCAAGACCCGCTGTGCTGTAGGAGAGTCGACTAAACAAGGATGTCCATGCGGAGCCGAAAAAAGAGATCACTCAGTCAGTTCGTTCTTACGGCGACGACAGATATGCCCCCCCTACCCCCACTTCTACGCTGGTGAAGCGGCCTGGTCGATGGTGCACTACAGTGTGCGAGAATTTGTAAAACATTTTTTATTCCCTGTTCATATCTATCTCAGTGCATTTTGTCTCCTGAACTTTCTCTCCTCGCCAGCCTGACATGTGAACGAAAAGAGTGAAATTATTAACCAGTTTTTACGAGCTAACCCACAGTTTGCGTTTCAAGTTCGAAGTACTTTAAGGCTCTGTCTACCTCGAGTTTCCTCGCATTTAGGTAAATACAGGTGCATGGACACTTAACCTCACTCCAAAATGTAGGCTCAGTGTTTAGAATAGAGCCTGTGACCTCGTGCTTACAAGACGAGCACCATAGCTACACGGCCAACACATCGGGCAATATAATCAATAGAATCAGGACAAAGGGAGTTGTAAACGTCGCAGGGTACAGAGCAATTCATCCTAATCTCTACCTTCAGGTCCGCCTTGTTCCCGTGAGTTACTCAATACAGCTTCCAGCGCGGGACTGCTGGGTGATTACCACAGAGCATCGAACGGCTGTTCGTAGGGGTTCTGTTGCCATTAGGGTTTTGTAGAGCAGTGTTTCTCGATTTACTCCTTTTGCACAAAATGAACGTCGACAGGAGCGAGGAAATTGAGATTCGTTATGACTGTGTTCATAGTTCGGTGATCGCAATAGGCGCTGCCTTTTATAAGTGGTGTGGTCAGCCTGAACAAACTAAAATTCAAGTATTGCTGAAATCATTTACGCATTCTAACTGAGATGAAGAGGCTCGAGAAGAAAGCAAAGTAGCAGTTGCAGCGGAAAGGAAATGAATCGATTCCAATTCACGACTACGTGATTGAGTGCAATACAATATCAACTGCTATAAACGTTCTCATCTGGTAAGACTCGTACTTCTCGTCATGACGTACAAAGTGTGACAGCCTAGCTGTTATTTAAGTGGCACATGAACGGCGCGAGAGTCTCTAGTTGTCAAGAAGTCACAAGGAGTTTCAAATTCAACCCTCCGTGGGTAAACGTAGGCAAACTGTTTATTAATAACACTGATCACTTCTAAGCGGCTGTCTTGAGCTTTTATTTCAATGAACTACTAGTGTATTTCGCTCTGGAACTTTCGTCTTTCTATATACGATAGCGGCAGTAGTTTTCATTACTGCCTTTCCCCTCAAATATCGTGGGTTGAAAGCACTGACGATCAGAAATTGAAAGATTGGTATTGAAGCACAACTAATTTTTATAATTTAACTGTCTGAGAACTCCAGATGACATCTGAAAATGTATAAACCCTGCGAAGATAGGTGCATTATGCACGCGTTCAACGGTACCCCCATGGGGCTGCGTATAAAGATATGACTGCTAAGCGGTGTTGGGGGAATAAGGCTTGGCGGAAGGTCTATGATGCATACGTGGAAGAGAGTGGGGAAGGGGGAGGCGGGAACTTCTTCCTCTCCATCAGCCTATGACAGGATTTGTAGACCTTTCAAAACGCGTTTCCATAGTCGTGGTATACTGGTCGCCACATTCCTGTCCTGACCTGGCGCTGCCCGGTGTGGCACCAGCTGTACACAGCAGTCCAGGGAGCGCTATTACAACGCCTACCGAAACTCTTTTAGTGAGAAAGCAGTACTTCACGATGTGTAACCGGCTCACTGAATTTGTGCGAAGCTTGATCTTGAGTGTGACCTTGGCCATACCGTAATTAAATATAGAAAATAAATATTGCTTCCACTGGCATTCCAACCCGCGGCAGTTTGAACAGAGAAGCTTCGTGGGCCACTGCACTGCGACAGCGCTACGCTATCGCCACAGCCAATCACGCCTCGTGCTAAGCAGCAAAACATTCCCGCACTCTCTATCACACATCGTCGTCTGCTTCAATAAATACTGCTATACGACTAATATGCACAATCTCGCGCGCTGTGCATTGCACATCGTCCTCTTCATCAACTAGTACTACAATAGAACTAATATCGTCGCCAGACATGCCGACGACGCAGCAAAGCAAATCCATAATCCAACCAGGCTTAAAACATGTGCTTCGCACGTCTACTCGATTTAACGAAGTTAAAATCTTACCACTGCTTTTTTAATTCCTGACAGCATTTTTCCTCGGAGCCAATGGTGTTGAAGTTGGCGATGTCGTCAGAGGTGTAGTGCACCCCTTGTAACGAATGAGAATCTACCTGCATAACTAGTCAGTCGCTAAGCGCCTGGGTCACGCTCCTCTCAAGGAAACTTGGGGAAAGAGAGGCGCAGTAAACTTGCAGCGTACACTTCTCCAGTGCGCAGTAGCATACACTTGCATCCATTAAAGCGCAGCCGTTGGCGCCGTATCCTTCTGAGCTGACGTAGCAGCAAGGCGCATGTGATACCCAGCCTCATCGTGCAATAAATCACATGAGCTTTGCCATGACGCCACCCGTGGAAGCGCTCCACGTGAGCCAACGCATGACGTAAGCGTAAGCGGAGCCGTCTTGCGCAGAGTCCGCCGAACAGTTCACATGATCCTGAAGCAGTGATGTAATCATGTGCATGCTTTGATGAACGAATCCCAAATTCACAAATCCTAAAACCACAAATCGCAAAAGCTCAGCAATCGCAAAATCTAAACCGGAAAAGCATATAATCATTGCAGTGAATGAACGCGTTAATGAGAAGCGTATTTGTCCTGACATTTTTTTTCTCCTTGTCTCGTTGATCCCATCGTACTTCCCCTCACGGCGTGGTTCAGGTGTCCACATTGAATGAGACAGTTGCTTTGACTGTGTGCGTGTGCCATGATTTCCTCTCCCACCTCCTCACCACTAAGGGGGACGAAGAGTCCTCGTGTTTTTCAGGTGTCTCTCAAAAGAATCTTTAGGAAGACAGATTAGCCAATCTAGAACTGGAGAACTGCATTTAGGACGAAACCAAATTTATGTGACATATTTATTACGGACCCTGCTTTCACGAAGACAAATGAGTATAGCGTCATTCTAGCAGCCTTGTTTCAATTCACCCGGTCCTCTGAGCGGTAGAACCAAGGCTCGTGAGAACCCACCTATGTTGTATGGATAAAATTGAAATAGCCTCATAATGCGAAGTTTTCGTCGCAAACGCGAGCAGGTTCTTTAGCAAGGAACGTTTTTACCGATTTTAAATGCACTTAAGGTGAGGTGAGACTCTGGTTTGTCAAAAAATTCGATTTTCAGATTTTTCGACTGTATAATGAACTTTTTTGATTCAGAAAATATATTTCTCCTATGTACACGCAGTTTCAAAACTGAGTTATGGGCCTTTTTTTATCGTTATATCGACCAAAAAAGTGGGTGCATCTCAACGTGGTCTTTAATTTAGGACCCTTGCAAAAATTCATCGTTCTTAAGCAAATTTTCAGAAGAAACATAAGTTTTGGTTTTGGTTTGAAATTAGGCCTTGTTCGAAGTGCAATTTTCAGCAGTTTGGGTTCGACCGGTAGGTCATCTGTCAATGGAAGTTTTGTCGAATAAAATTGTTTTCAAAGAGTTTATTGGCGTTATCCTCCAAGCAATATTTTTTGAGCTTTTTGTGCCTTGTCTCTGGAACTGTAAGACATAAGCAAACTTTTAACAGATGTTAAAAAATGGTATTTAAATAAAGGTATCAGAATCAAAAGTGTAAGTTCATTTGTATTTTTCTGACTAGCAAAAAATATTCACGGATTACAATTTTATTCCATGGACAAAAATAATGACAAATCTCATTTTTGTTCGAAGCACATAATTTTGGTACGAACTGTGTGAAGCGTTGCTTCCTACCCACGTACTTGATTTAAACAATCTGCAGATAGAAGAATTTAAGAAAAAGTTACATTAACAAAAATTAAACAGTGAAAATAAAAATACCCGACAAAATTTTATCGTATTTTTTACTCTAATACAGGTTGTGTCTGTCTTTAGAAATACTTGAAATATTTATATCCACAGTTTTGTTACTCGTGCTGTACAGCCAACATTTGAAAGCCAATTTCAAGGTCTCGCCACACATGACTCAGAAAGCAAAAAACGCTGTATGTGCTCCATAAGGAAACGCAACATGATGGCTTTCTGTCGCTACGTTTGGAGACGACGCTGACACCCCGACTAGATAGTTGTGCAGCGCCAAAGGCGCGTAAAAACAGAACTCTTTTGAAAACACCGTGTTTGCCCACACAGCTTTCGCCGACCGTGAAAACGCTATGAACGAAATAATTTCCAAGTCTAAAAAAGAGAACGGAATTTAACAATAGCATAATAAGGATGTAAGCGAGCGGCAGGGCTATAAAAGTATACGGCCTCAAAGAACTCGGCAACAATATGAACATAATCGCATCAAGAACGGCGAAGTTAAAGACATTATGGAATATTTCCAGCGAGCTCAGAGAAACAAGAAATGTAATCAACCAACAACACAACTTTAGATCGTTGGACGAAAACTTACTCTCTAGTAAAAAAATTTCGTTGCTAGAAGTTGCGCGGCTATAATGCAGTTTCCGGTTCGGACGACGTCGAGAGAAATGACTTCATTACGAAAGCACAAGGTACGACGGAAAAATTTTGAACCTATGCACGACGAAAGTTAATGAAGCGGGAGAGCCGACCAAAGGCTCAGCAATGGTTGTGTGAATTTTAGTATTTTTCCAAGAGTTTTTCTCTCACAACGAACTCACGTGAAACGCATAATAGGATAGACAATGCATGCTACCTTCTATTAAAGCGCCTTAGGTGGACGAAAGCTTGTGGGACGCCCTGGTTCATGGCAATTTTCAGGCGGGCGGGAACGAAATCAAGATCGTGAAAACAATGCTGAAGTTGTTACGGTAACCACTCTGTGCAGGTTAAAAAACATTTCTTTTCATTCTGCATTTCTGAACACTTGAACGGCCACTTTTCAAGTTCGTTCGGACTCAAGTCGCGGCGTCCATTTTTGTTGCAAACGAGGTTTAGACAAAATTCTAATAAACTGGGCTAGAAAATGATTTGCTTCGCTAAGAGCACGCAAGTGTTGCTAACAATCATCCGAAGCTAAACCAGCCACGAAATTATAAGATAGCGTGTGCTCGCCGCGCGCGCTTCTGTTGAACAAAGAATACGGCCTGAGGAAACCAACCGCCCTGTCCCATGAAATCTCTTTATAGTGTCACTGGTTGACGAATTCTTTGCATTAAAAATTTTCCCTTTATGTATTTTAGCTGCTACCAAACAGCGAAATGACCCAGGGGGGGGGGGGGGGGGGGGGGGGTAATATATCCCCTTCCGTATAAAATATTCTCGCTTAGGCTATTCTTTCTTCACGGCAATTTATTTCCTTTTCTCTTACGTGACCGTTATGAAAGAATGGAAAAGTTGTCCAGGAAGGAAGACATATAATTAAGAGCGCACTAGTTACTCCTACTGCCAGTATGCCAGTAATAATTTACATTCGTTGATGAATACAATCTCAGTCACGGCCATAAATGGCATGGTTCGCGTTATATTAAGTTTTAAGGTGTGCTGTTCCTTAGGCAATATAAATAAAAAATAGCGTATATTCCGCCAAAAATTACTTCCCTTCTAGGGCAGCAAGCAAGCTTGCTATTGCGATGTTACCTAACAGTCATGCGACAGCAGGTGCTCAAGAGCTCAAAGTGCTCGAAGACTAGACTACTTTTTCATTGTGCACTACGAAGGACCCAAGCGAAGGCGTCAGGAACACGCTCCTGGGACAACACAGTGAATTTAGGGATATACACACGATAACGCAAACATTGCACAATATTTATTTACGCTTGATGACAAGAAAAGCCCAATTACGGTTAGATTATATTTCAATTTCAAGTCATTTGAAGCTTGTCATATTACGGTTAAAAATAGGTTGTATACTTGCAGAGCAACGATTCGAGGCATCTCAAGCCTGCAACGTGTGGAAACAATCGAAACGTACGTTGCATGCAGGAAGACAGCGCACGTTTTTTTGCGTACCACGGCGACATTAACGTCGTACTGCTACTGTTTTTTTCTTCTGTCACTCACTTATAGTCATGCTCTAAGGCACAGCGCCAGCTTGTCTCATCAAAAGGCTACGTTTCAAAAACATTCAATGCATCATTCGGGAAGAGCTGCCAGCTCAGCAACCCTAGCTTCTGGCTTCTTCGGCGTCTAGACACCTTGGGTTCCGCTTAATTGCATTCTCGTGTTCGCTTTAGCCATTAGCGCTGGCTATTGTTCCGTCTTTCATCGTTTCTATTTTAGCCGTTTGTTCGCCGCTAGGATGTTTTTTTTTTTGCAGCCCTAGCTGCGTTTCTAGATGCACGAAACTCTTTTGAGATGGCGCGCCTGGAACAGAACATTGTCGCAAAGCGCAATATTTTTCCTGTGCTTCATGAGCCAGGACAAGGCTTCGTCGTTTGTTTTTTCTTCATTGCAATTTTGGTCCAAGCTTCTTTGTTTAGCAAGCTATCAAGATGAGCTTTGTTTGCCCTGAGCGCTTTTTGAGAGCAATGAAAAGCTTTACTTTATCACTTGGATGGTCCGCATGGGAGAGGCAGAGAATACCCTGCCTGAAAACAAGGTGTTAATGGGTTTACGCTGCGTGATGCTGCACAAGTTAGGGCGAAAACAAAAACTGGAGAAGAAAAAAATTACAAGGATGGAGGAAGAATAAAGGGCCCAGCAAGGCTGCTGTGAACCGAAATACGCACGCTTGGCTTTACCTTGAATTAAAAAAAATCGCAATGCATATAAGCGATGCTCGTGTCTATTCATTGCTCGTGCCTGTGTCACTATATAACGTTATTTATGTTAGCTACTTTGGCTTGGCGTTTCGTTTTATGGGGGGGTGTACGTAAATGCGACGGCCAGCATAGCTGGGACATTGTGTTTCAGCGAACAGAAAGAATTTTTTCCACGCCACAAAGTTCAAGCATCTTTTGCGTTTAATGCGGATCTTTACTTTTCTCTATGTAATCGAGTTCACAACATGAGCTGCAAACGCATAAAAGCTCGTTATATTTCCTTGCAACACTTTTCGAAGAAAACAACGGTTCTGTGAAGTAACAATTGTTAATGATGGCTCCACTGTACAGTTTGTGTTAGTTCAGTTTATATAGTGCCCTTTATCTTTTCGTGCTATTATGATTAATAATATAAGTGATATCGAAAGCAGTAGCTTTGTAATGAAGTGGTGGTCCTCTCTGGACACTGCACCTCCAATGAGCGATTTGTGTTCTATTTACATACAACGACCCCAATTGGGGCAACCTGCAAATGCACTAATGTGAACTTCAATATTTTTTCATATCAGGACACTGAAAACTATTTTAACCGATAAACATTTTTCACAAATAATGAAATGCAATGCGCTTAAATCAATGCCCAAATAACTAAAATTTACAAGAGTCTGCGAAACATTTCAGAATAGTTCTTAAAGAGAGCAGCCATTACATTCATTGCTAGTGTACAACATGAAAGATTAGTAGCCCCTACACACTGAACTCCAAGAACAACAGCGATTTTTCATTTAGCGAATTTTTCTGACACAATTAAAAAATTCCTGAGTGTCAATTGAGAAACCATGTGTCGTCTAGCTTTAAACAAATTTTAATAAAGTGTCAGAGCATCCTGTTTGAAGTTCACTTTTGGGAGAATAAGAGCGCTGAGCTCTCTATAGAGAGCCTATATCGTACATCGAAAAAAGAAATGATTCCTACAATGGGCAGGTTTGCCTCACTGCGCAACACGCCGCATCACTCTACTGCCACATTCATGCGTCCCTGAAGGTTACATCATCGTGTATCCGAAACAAGAAAAACAGCAGTTAGTGCCAGTCCTTATAGACATTACGATACCTTTAATTTGGGTGTCTTAGAATCTGCATGCCCATCAGCGGGTGTGGATCAAGAAAACTGTGGGCAGTGAAGGCATGCCAGGCCCTGGTGCGGTTCCTCAGAGCGTCAGTTGTGCACGATAGGCAGTCACTTTGTTGCAGGCTGATTGTCTGCTACCTTGATTTTACTCTCGTCAACTTCTTCTCTTTCTCTCTTATATTCTCTCATCTAATTTCTTCATTTCAGGGCGGAAAACAGGTTTCTTCGTCCGGTTAACCACCCTGACCACCTTCTCATCCCATATCTCAATTTTTTTTTTTGCGAGAATCTAGAAAATGGTGATGACAATTTTCTTGCCGAATTCGTTCGTTGATATTTGTCAGTGAATAAGGCTTAGCTGAGAGAATATTCTTTACATGAGGACCCTACCCAAATAAAAACACTATTCAGACGCACCAGTTTCCATTTGCAGGATTCGACCTGTGTGCGGTACGATAAAATGCTACACGAGGTAAGAAGAGCCTGACTACTTCGGCATTTACTAAATTTGGTGACTGCCCTGTTTACGGGGCTTATGCTTGAAGCCATCTGCTGGTGATTTCACAGCTTATTACCTCTCTACTTGTGGGATTCTGGTCTTCTTGGAAAGATGAGGGAAAATAAGTTAATGTTACACGCCGTCTCATCGTTTGCTGACCAAAAACGAAAGCTCTACAAGTGGGACCAGCATGAAAAAGACGAAATTCCAAAGCTCTTCGCACGACAGGGCAGCTTTTGATTGGCCGGCAACTTCGCGATGTATTTCGGGTGACCCCAGTGGCCTAAGAAATAGGTATATGTAAGGTAAGCAATAAAGGTATAGGTAAGCGATAGGTATAGAATTGGGCTCTTGAAAGCTTTGCCTTTGTTTAAATGCTTCCGCAGGTGCTCACTGTAGCTATAGCTTTTCATTAAGGGCGAACAAACTGGGACATAGGACAAATAAAGCGAAAAGACCTCTTCCTTACTTGTCTATCTCTTTTTTAATGGCGGCTACTATCTTGGAACGGGGCGGTTGACAACGAGCGGTGAGAAAATACGAGATAATGATTTTCCTCTATTACTGAAAGATTTATGGCAGTCCAATTTAGAAGTGAATCTGAATGACAGAATTGCGACGCTCGCCTTACATCTCTGTATGCAGGACTGTTTCCTGACACGTGGATGCGTTAGCAAGTTTGTGGGTGGCTGCAATAGTTGTAGTATTAGTAGTAGTATTAGCGGTTTATTATTAGGAAAATACAAAAAGCAATGAAAATATGCCGCCAGCCACGGCAATTGCTATCTAAGTTTTAAACATCCGAGCTGAGGCCGGCGGAGATAAAGTGACAGGGAGAGGTTGGCAAGAAGTAGTAGAGAGGGCAGCGTTAGCTAGGAAGGGCAAGGGAGAGCTTCATACGCTATTTAAAATATTTGCAAAAATATAAAAATCCAAGTTTGCGTCGCTCACGAGCGAGTGCACAGGCACTATTCCGAATTATCACCGCGCTTTAGCGACCACTGCCCTTATTTATATCATAGAAGCAGTGTACATACCTAAAGCACGCGCACGTAGCGCCCTGTCACTCGCACTGCCGAGAAAGGAGGGGGCGGGGTTTCTATGGTTGGAGGGCCCGGCCGTATATCGTGCGAAGCAGCAGAGTTCACGCTGATGATTTCTCCCTTTACCTCCTCCGTCGTTGGGGGCCAGGGGGAGCAGAGGCAGTAGGGGAGCGAGGCGAATAATTTGATCGTATTACTGAGCGCCCTTCCCATGCGTGACCGTAGGAATTGCCGAAGGCACCGCTGGAGTTCACCGCCATGTGGTGAACGGTGGAGTAGATCAACGTTGCGCAGTGCATGGTCTGTAGCTGCAGAGGCCATGCACCCGCCTCGGCCAGTGTAGCTTCGCATTGCTCGTTCGAAGGTAGGCCAAGGCAGGTTCGCAGCACTTTGCGGTGCTGCAGCTCAAGCGCCTTCCACGATGTTTCGGTACTTTGACGAGTGGTAGCGCTTATCCCTCCGAATCATTTTCCCGGAGTCCTAGTGCTGGACTCCAGAAAGTTTTTTTTTTTTTGAGGCGATGTTTATTGCCTCAGGACATAAAAAGTATGAAATGAGAGATGAGTAATATGCTTAAATAAATGAATAAAGGTGGGCTGGTCTGAAGAAATCAAGAAGTGAACGATGATATGGACCATGTGTCCAGGCAATATAGGAATCCGGATTGTCCGGTGAGAGACCAAGTTTTCATCATATTCCTCGTCCACGCGGCTGAAGAATAGCGGCATTGCATAGGCAGTACAAAAGCATGTGGAGACACGAACAGTTGAAAACCTTTAAGTTGCTTTTGCATTTCTAACGTTAGCTCTTCAAGACCCACATTTTTTTTTACCTCTCCAGAAAAAAAAAAAAACTGCTGCATCTTCCCCGCTGTAATGTTGGCGATGAAGATTGTCACCGAGAGTGCGCATGTTTTGATTTGAAGAAATGTATGCTGATGGGGATCAGAGGAGGACTCAGGGATACACAACTGTTGTGACCGCGGTGGCGGGAGCGTTTCGAGATCGTCGCTCGAGAGCTATGAGACCAACAATGACTATAGCGAGTGTGAACATTGGTGCGATTTCAAACCGGGTGCGGATCGGCAGCGTCCGTATGCAATAAAACGATGCTGTCCAAGATTTAAAAAAATTGAACGCGAGGAAATGTGTCAAAGGAGACGTGAGCGATTGCATCGACGAGACCTCAAGTTTCATTCATTTCCTTTCGTATCTTTTGGAGACTAAGACGCTTGGATGGTATTTCCATATTCTCATTTTCCAGGATCCTGGTGAGACATACTCAGTCACTCAGTCCAGCACTCAATCACATGAAGCTTTAGTGTATGAACTGTTCTGCTCCCTCCTCCATCGCCAACGCCGCCGTTTCTGCCTTATTTCTACTTGGTACTTCTGTGTCCATTCTTCACACGTATAGTGCCGGGAAAGCATGCTAAGTTTACGCGCACTAAAATGCACCGATGCCTAAGATACGGCTGGCGTTGAAAATGGTTTAATTAAAATCGATATTGTCACGACAGAAACCCGATTGGCTGGGCCGAGCTTTTTTAAACTGGGCTATCATAACTACTGAGTTCACAGGAACGAAGCAATCCTGATCAATTCTTAGGCAGACACAATCATCCCGATTAAAGCAGAAAACCTTCAGAATCTGTTCTCTAGAGTCTCAAAAATTCAGTCTCTGATCCAGCGCATCACGAAGCCACAACAACCCGGTCAATTTTTAGTGGGGCATGAGCAGTGCAGCGATGGTGTTGAGGTAGAGCGTCCGCCTCGCATGCAAGAGGTCTGGGGTTCGAATTCTGGCGCCGCGCAATTCTCCACCGGGTTTTAAGAAATCCGCGTGTCGATAGAATTGTATAACCAAGCCTGGGGTGCGGGCTGATCTCGGTGAGTTGAACCGACGACACGCTCCCTCACCAGAACAGGACTTGACCACCCTGCTGTAGTACTTCGCCACAACCTTCTATGAACAAACGCAGTAACCCTCGGCCCTCAGTCTCCAGCGGCTGCGGAGCAACTGACAACGGCGGTGGTCAGACCTGTGACGCAACAGAGGGTGTTTAGAATTTCTGGCTCCGGACAGGCCGCCATTGAAATAGGAACCTGGCAACGCTTAACGCCCCGGAAATTTAGTATCCCTCAAGAGAAAAGTGCACAACAGCTATATCTTATCGCTACTCATCTACGGGGCAGAAACGTGGAGGCTAATGAAAACGGTTCACCTTAAGTTAAGGACAACGCAGCGAGCCATGGAAAGAAAAATGATAGGTGTAACGTTAAGAGATCTGAAGCAGGCAGAGTGGGTGAGGGAACAAACACGGGTTAATGACATCCTAGTCGAAATCAAGAGAAAGAAATGGGCTTGGGCAGGGCATGTAATGCGAAGGCAAGATAACCGCTGGTCCTTAAGGGTAACGGAGTGGATTCCAAGAGAAAGTAAGCGTAGCAGGGGGCGGCAGAAGGTGAGGTTGGCGGATGAGATGAACTTTGCAGACAAAGGGTAGGTGCAGGTGCCAAAGGCCAGGGTTAATTGGAGACATGGGAGAGGCCTTTGTCCTGCTATGGGTGTAGTCAGTCTGCTGATGATGATGATGAGGTCGAAACGCAGAGCCGTCAGATTTTATTAAGGCAATTGCTGTTGCCTTGTTATTTATCCATGAGACCATAGCCTGCGTTCTTCTGCAGTTGGTGTGTCAGTAATGTCGCATTAACCTGATACCTACCTTCCTCCTTTGAACTTTAAATGCTGAAAACATTGAGAACGGCTATTGTAACTCTGCCTGGGTGCTGTTTGCTTCAATAATTTAACCAGTCGTCATAACGGAAGTATTTCTACTCCGCCTGAAGAAACTATATACTTAGGCGAGGACTGGCACAGCAATGTGAGATAGCGGACTCGCCGCCAGTGCACCGCTATTAAAGAGCGCTCTCGGTGCAAGCGGAAACGATAGGTGGCGCTCCTGGCTGATAGCATCGGAGAAGCAACAAGGATGTATGATGTGAGCGCTTCGGCGTAACGAAAATAGAGTGAATTAATTCCAGGAAATAAAGCAGCCCGGATTCGCCGAGCAGTACGATCACAATCTTGGTGCTTCCGTGATTTTAGCCTCAATTCGTGTCAAGAAAGCGGAGCTCAGAGGTCGACTAGCTTCGATTGCAGTAGCTTGCCAGCTCTCCTTTTAAAGCACTGAAAAAAAGTGTCCATGGCTGATGTGAGCAAGTTTTCAGCGCGATTAGTGCGCGGAAAACTCTTCTAGAAGATAGCAAGAGCTTTTGCACTTACAATGTTTATGCGATACATGCACCACAGCATAGGATAATACTTGAGCGAATACACTTTTGACCCTTACAGGACAGCTCTGCTATTTTTATGCTTCGTAGGTTTTAACACTACGCTGATGTTTGAGGACTATTTTTTTCTCTTGTTTCTGTTTGATGACTGCGAGTATAGTTCAGCATAGTGTGGTATAGACTAGGTTTATTTCTGTACTTTTTTTCTTTGCTGATGCTTGCGGTTGATATTTTAATTTTCCCCACTAATATTATTGATGCGCTGGGTTGTGAATGGCACGGAACAATAAGGGATATTGGGGTGCTATATTTTTTATTACGTGCCCAGTATGAGCGTGTTGTTCCACCGTGGGACAAGTAGCAGCTAGCGGCACTGTTACGAAACTGCTTTTTTGGAAATATGAGAAAAAAGTTTTTCAATACCACTATTAGCCATTATGAAAACCATAAAACAGGTGTCAGTTATTATGACTTCGCAAAACATTTCGGAAGTGAGTGCTTAGCGACTGGCCAGCGAATAGGCTGCTGCACCGTTTACTTTCCTAGGTGGCATTCTACGCAACCAGCAACTGACCTATCACGAGGAACTCGCTTCTATGCGCGCAGCTGTTAGAACCCGTATTCACACTAGCTCGTGCTATAGCCAGCGTTTGAAACGTTTCCTAGCGGACCCACTGCCTCATGGCAAGGCTTTAGCATATTCCCATGTCGGTCTTTAACACTGTTCGCCAGATTCGAGCACTAAGAAAATCTGGGCTTGGCCAAGTAGTGTAAGAAGCATCGTTATGCACCGTTTCTTTTTTGCGACTTGATATTGGCCATTTCACATTTCAGCTGAAGTGTTAAAAATCGACATTAAATTTTGGCATAGTCCAAGGTGATGCATACCGTTGCGTAAAAACGCACCGTGCGCGAGTCAACGAGTGTGCTTCTTGGAAACTTACAACGTGCAGAAGATGAGACAGAACCCGTTCCACGCGCAGTACAAAGAGGGTCAAACCCTTTACCACGTACAGGGCCTGTAGAGAGAAAATTGTCTCCGGCACATACTCGCTATCGACGGCTTAAAACATGCAACTTTATGAGGGTCTAGCACTAGGAACGTGTCGTACGGGTTCAGTTCGTTTATATGGTTTCAATCATGGTGAATCTGTTCTACATTTTTTGAAGGAGCGTATGGTTTCTCTGCAAGAAGTGCAACGCGCACGCAGCCTTTGCGCGTGAAATTAGAGTTTAAAGCAGAGGTATGAAGTATGAATTCGTCCCCTCGCTTTCTGGAAAAAGAGCATTCGTTGCTTTAGCCGAGACGGTAAAAGGATTCATGAACTTCTTTCAAGTTTGGCGCCACAGAAAAATCAAAATATATCTTAAACGTATTCCTCGAATCGTTTTTTTTCTGCATATCTCATAGCTATTTCAGTTATGTGGCGCGGGGAAGGATCGTAAGAGGCTTTGATCGAAACTCAGGCCTCTCGTCACTCTCGTCTCATTACTGTGCCGAATAATCTGGAAATAGGATCAAATTTTATCTAGCTTCGTCACCAGATCAAGTTACAAAATCAGAGCTCTTAGCCGATGCTTGGAAATGCTTCAAAGACTAATTCCAAAAATAGGTAGACAGAGAAAGAAAAAAATACCAAAAAACTCGGACCACAATTTTCTTCGCCACTAAGGGTTTCACCTTGGTATTTTTTATCTTCAGTATTGCAGCATCATTCGGCTCTAAGAGCGTTTTCAATCAAGGCTCAGCGGTCAGGTCAATCCTATTATAGTAGAATCTAAACCAGGGTCGAAATGAGATCAGCCTTTTTCTGTTCTTGCCGTCTCACCCAGTTTCATATGGCGGATCTAGGTACAAAAGAGGGACCTTTACTTCAGCTGCCTTCATGGGTGCAGTGAGGTCAAGCCCGCTGATTACACGTTCTGATAATCAGATGCCAAATGTATGCCCCTCATTGCACGCGAGGCATCTTTACCGTTTGCTCTGCGTCTTTGCTTTTGTACTGTTGGGTGACGTCACAGGTTAGCGCACATGAGCGAGTCAGTCGCAAATTTTTGTTTCGTCACAATATTTTGCGGCATTCGAGTTCTATGAGCCTGTTCCGGTCTCCGCGGTGGTGCCAACTTATCGCATACCCAAACAGTTCTGGAAGAAAGCATTTTTGAGCGGGAAACCGTTTATAAACGCAATTTTCTTCACGTAATCGAAGACTTCACTATAAGAATGGTTTGGTTTATGGTTTATAGGGTTTTAACGTCCCAAAGCGACTCAGGCTATGGGAGACGCCGTAGTGAAGTGCTCCGGAAATTTCGACCACCTTGATTCCTTTAACGTGCACTGCATATATAACAATGAATATATCCGCAGATCACCCGAAGGCAATCTTGCATTTTGTTTTCTATTAACGTTTTTCCTAACGCCAAGTGTTCCCTACTGGTTTTCTATAGAAGTCTTAACTGTTCGATGAGATCAATGGAAACACTTCAACGGCAAGATTTTTCTACATATCACAAGAACGGACTATTTGTTACCTTCAATATTTCCATAACAGTACCTTACAATTTTTCAGTTTTCAAAATTTTGTCCGAGAATGTTGCACATCGCGCTCATTTTAAAAGCAGTCCACAAGTTTAGTTCAAAAAGAGCGAAGTTTCTTGCTCAAGGCAACAAAAGTCATTTTGACGAGGAGACGTCTGAAACGCCGGCCGCTGAAATTTTGAACAAGCAGACAAATAGCCATATTTCAGTGTAATATTTAGTGAAAAAATTATGTCGTTGTATTATAATTCTGTTAAGATACATCAAATGGTTTAAAACGCTAAACAAACATTGCACGTTTCTTGCAGGAAGAAGAGCAAGATATAGACACAAAACCGGCGCCGGTTGCACATCTCGTGTACATAGGTCGCAGGTAGAAGCGACCGCTCTTCCCTCAGCTCTTTGCAGGAAAATCGATCGCCTCCCGGCCGTCGCCCGAATACATCAAAACGGACGCACCCTCAGCGAATTTGCTTCGACCCGTGCCTGCACGGTTCCCCTGCATTGCCACGACTAGTTCGCGCCCAAACTGGTTGCAGGCTCTCTTTCGAGGGGATGGCACGGAAGCGTTGCCGAAACGCTGTTTCGTGCACCAGTACTACTTCTGGGAAGGTCTCCACACGAAAGACACTGATCCATAAATCTCAGCAATCCACTAAGTATTTCTGTCACAAATATTTGCGTTTTGCTACCCAAATCGTGAGGCATATCATAATGAAGAGCTCCGGATACATTTCGAATGGCTTTAGTTCTTTATTACTCAAACGAAATTTTGGCACCATGGGCCGTTTCCAGTTTTCTTTCCAACTAAATGCGGCCACCGCGGCTGGGATCGAACGCGCGAGCGAACTAGCGGTAGGACAGAACCGGTAGCCGCTGATTTTTGGCAGAGTCAGCATTTTCATTAGTTCCCACTGATACTTCTCACACACCGTAACTCCAGTATAACCGCCACGAACAGCACCTTATTATTTCTACTACTTTCACACCGCAGAATAATTTCTCGCTTGTGCTTATTTGAAAAATCTAAAATAATAATCCTGCTCTAAAGAGCCGGCTTCTAACTACCCCTACAGATGTTTCAGGTCGCATTGATTATCGCCACAAAGTAGGTGTTCCTTCATGCCATGCTAAACATAGTTTTTATTGATTTGTCCTCAGCGGCTGGAACCACCTTCCCAGATATGCAGCTGACATTACTCACTTTAATATTTACAAGACTGCCATATGTAGTTTTCCTTAATAAATTTATGCCTATTTCTGAAGTATTTGTTCGCGCTCTCATAATATTTTTCGCCTCAAAATTTTTTTTGTTAATCCTTGCCGTTTTTTTTCTCTTTTCTCCTTTGCTGTCGCTTTACACTTGTTAATAATCTTCTTGCTGCACTGCGTGCTATCCACTGTACGTTCTTCCACTACCCTCTCTAATGGCTTCGGGCCCTGAAGGTATTTAAGTAAAAAAAGACACATACCGCATCCTGCTAGCGTAACAGTGTGGAAACACCGAGTATAACAGCCAATAACGCTAATGTAAACTCTTGAACGTAATTTTTTTTTAATGCAGCAGTGCTCTCTTGCATCTGTTTTAAGAAAGCTAGTGTCATCTTGCCTATGTCAACAACGCTTTGTTTAGTGGAGGAAACGAGACTAAGGATGATTCGGGCTATTTAATAGATAAGGGTGTGGTCTCCTGACTCTTTGGCTGATCCCCAGAATTTCTGCAAAATGTAGTAGTTCTGTGGCGGAAATTACCCCCCCCCCCCCCAATATGTTAAGTGTTGTTTTATCAGACTTTTTTTTTACCAGCATCAAGAAGTGTATTGAGCTCCTGTATGCGTTTTTCATTACACGAAAATGTTTTTGAAAAATCCAACAGTAATACGCATTTCCATCACAGAAAAATTAAACATGTCTCAGTTAGTCGCACGGAAGCTTCCAATCGCGGAAGTGGAAATCAATTCTCTAATATATGGTCAAATCGCCTGCGCACATTTGCGCCGGGGTCTTCCAGCGAAAGGTCGCAGGGCACCTCCTGGCGTCTGCTGTGATTAGCGAGGGTCCAAAGCACTCCTCCCTTGCCAAAGAAAGAAAACAGCACGTGCTCCTAGTTCAGTTTGCAGGGTTACCAATAACAATCACCGAAGCGCTTTCGATCATTCATGCTTGCACGATGCACGTTTAATATACCGGCGACTAATGGGCTTCACTGTCAATCTGGCGTTAACAAGGAATGCATTTTCATGTGCCCTGCGCGTGCATTTTAAAGCCGCCCCTAATTTTTGCTCAACCGAGCAATATGCTCGGTCCCTATGAGATCTCTCTACATTGTGTGAACTTTTGATCAGCGTGTTTACTGTAAAAAGAAAATAATTCAAATTTCGTCATTAGTGGCCCAAAAAAGTTTTTCTCACAGTGTCTTCTAGTAACAGTCATTTAAGGCACAATGACGTGGGAAAGGACAGGTAGTCGCATTGCATATCACAGCAGGTGATAATAGGTCGAGAAAGACCGCAACAGGTGATCATAGGTCGAGAAAAACATCTGAAGATGTCTTCATCAGGAACTATGAACCTCCTGGGTAAGTCCTTGCAGAAGGAAATGCACCTGTTTTTTCGATGCTATTCCTTCTCGCATTCAGCTACTGCTGCACAGCTGCAAGGCGTGGTAGATATTGCAGTGCTAACGATCCATGAGGTGCAGGCACCGTTCGATACCATTTTTCAACACAAAGAAGCAAAGCCCGCAATATTTTCGGACACTTGTTCTCTTCCTAACGTAATTTTCCTCCTTATGAGCCATGCACCACCACTACTTCAACCATTACAGTAGTTTACTCATGTTCCAAAGTCCTGGAATTGTTAATGGTGTAAAAATGAGGGGGGCACATAATTGTAATTACCTCTGATATCACTTCCGTGCGACCGCTACTGTACTGCCACTGTGCCGCCCGACATGTGAAGGCGATGCACACATATGGGTGGCCCCTTCTGGCTCTATGGCAACAGAGAGGTTGGAACGTCTGCATGTGACCAAGCGCAACTGCTGACTGCCTCCTCGCCCGCCATGAACTCCGCCGATCAGGTGGTGCATTACGTCACGCCCATCTCAGTCATGCAATCCGAGTAATTGGAACTGCACTGGTGATGTGAACCTCGTGGAAGCCTGTGTATTCCACCGCAGTTTTATTAGGAACATTGGCCCATCCCACTGCGTTCAGCTTCCGCAGAGGTGGGCCTGTTCTCTGGAGAAGCAAAAGTGCCTTTTTACTTTTACATTTTAGTGGAGGGATGGATGGCGTGAAATTGGCGGATGAAGCAGAAATTAACACCCAGAAACAGGACAACGGGACAGTGTGCGGTAAAGTAAAATAGTCAGCTCATAATGCTTTCATGTGGCAAAAAACGCGCCTCCAGTTTAAATTGATGAGAGGTGAGAAGAGCGTGTTCTCCAGCATGTCGTGATGAACCAAGAGAATATAACCCAACCGCTCTTACGTGTGAGATGCAAATGAAATTCCTTAATCAGGCCTCCAGAAAGGTACGCTGCTAAGGCTGTCAGTTATGCTGCGGTCGTTTCTTGTTTTTTTGCACTCTAAACGTGTAATGTGATTGTTTTCAGTTTGCTATGTCTAAACCGTGCCTAAATATCGCAATTTTAATAATGAACTGTTATGCTTATTCTAAGCTTTACCTGTCCTTATAGGATTCAATTTTCCTTCGCTTTAAACGTGGCCGTTACCTCTCATAGGCGTATGCCATATTTTAAAAGACGAACCTACAAAGAACCACACTGCTGTGCGGCCTGTGCCGCACCCTGCTTGTCCTGAGAATCCACAGCTAGCACCCCCTCGAAGGAAGGGGCTGGTCTAACGTTAATGAATTATGTTTTGGCATCCCTTTGTGGCAAGCCTCGCGACGCAATGCTCATCCCAATAAGTCGCTGAATGTGCACATCTCGTGCTATCATGCACTTGCCTCATTCGACCTCCTCCTAATAGGCCACCACTTCAACTAAACACTGTGCTGGCGGAACGCGTCGTGATATTATATCAGCCAAACATGCTGCCTAACGTAGCCGCTCTTTATTCTAGAAGCAAGAGCAGCACTTCAAGAGGAAAAATGAGCTACTAACAATAAAAGGCCGCGCTAAGTGCACAGGATAAAGTAACTTGTCTCTATTTTGGAGTCCAGTTCATCTTCTGTTCCTTCTGTAGTTCATGTTCGTTGTTGTGGGTGTCGTTAGCACTTTAATGTGAGCACCAAACAGTAATGCTTCGCGGAATGTCATGGTGCCGATGAAGACGGAGTACATAGTTTCGGTCGACCGCTTAGTCCGGTCTTATGTTAGACTGCTTCAGAGCGCATAATCTGAGCTTCCTGGCTTCATGAGGCGAGAAGATGTAGCAAAGTTCTGAGGAAAGGCCGCTTTTTTTTTTTGAGCTCAGGTAACGCTCCTCCTTCCCCCGTCTGAGCTATAAAACCTGAAGGGAGAAATGAGCAGGAGAGCAGACTTACCGCGACCATGTCGGACCTCACAATTCTGCGTGCCACTGTCAAACGAACGCTTATTCGCGAGAAGCTCCGCGACATCTGTATTAGTAAGCGGCTTCTGTTCTGTCAGACTCTGGCGCGCCCACTTCAGCCATTTTCTTCCTAACAAGCATCTTTCAGCTCGTTTTCAGCTACCGGCAGCACAGCTGACGGAAAACAAATGCATCCAAAGTGCGCTGTCATTCGTCTCTTATATCCGAAATAGCAGGCACTCTGGAACTGTCGATCTAATTAGAGCTCGGTGACAAAGCTTGGAGGCAAGGATGTTCTGGTGGGCCAGAAGCGAGTGCATAGGATGCGCCTGCCTTTTTCGTTAGCGTGTAAGAAAACTGGGACCGCATTTTGTGGTGTTTTTTTGTCTGTTGTTTTGATCCCTTAGCACTGGCCAGTCCTGGTTTTATATCAAGACAGGCGAACGACATTGCTTGTGCACTCTGAAGCGTGACATAATAACCTGCAGAAGCCAGTGATGAAGAAGAAAAGAATGAATCGAAAAAAGGGTAGCCACGAAATACGACTTTGAACGTAGGCCTTCATAAAAGTGCAACGCTCGCTCTAAGACTGATGCTTTGTGATTCGCCAGAGGGACATCTTTATCCATAAGAAAGCGCTGAGCGTTTTGATACGATTCCGGTCATAGAAGAGGTGCCCTCATAACAATCAGCGCGAACAAGACGATGACGGCAAAAGAAGACTCGTGATGTCACTTCTTCTGATCTTCGTCTTTTTCTTGCTCGCGCTGCATTGTATCCGCATGAACGATACCTCTTTTCTTGTTAAAAAAGCCTCTCTCTCTCTTCCGCGTAAGATTCGACAAAGCGAAAGTAATGAGATGGCCACGGCGTTCTTTGTGCCCTGGGAGACCCGAGGGCGCTGGCTGCTCTGTGCTTGATACCTGGTCGCTCTATTGGATCGTTCGCCTTGAACGCGCCCTCTGCCCCATTACAATATGAATACACGCAAGCTGGCGAATATCCTGACACTAATTACAAGCAGTTTTCTAGTGATATGATGCAGCGTATTATACCGCTATATAGGAGTGCATTAGAGTATTACTCACGGAGCGCTTGTTTGTTTTATTTATTTATGCAGGTTCCAACAGCTCCCTTTTAAGGCCGCCAGTATGGGGTGAAGATATGAAGCATGTAGTGCAGACATGTGGTGCAATATACAAAACAAATCGAGAATGAAAATGAAAAACAAACGATGTAACACTTCATTGATAACACAATGAAAAAGAGTACACAATGCACAAATAAGACACCAACAATAAAACTGCAAAACAATGCAACAATTTTGTTATGCCAAAGTATAAAGTCGCGGTCATGTATCAATGTGAAAAAGAAGGAAGGAGGTTTCATGACAATTAAATTAGGAAATCAATTCCAGTCGTATACAGTGCAAGGAAAAAAAACTGAAAATATTTTATCGGCAATTGCACTCTCGTATTTTCATACCGTTTTCAACGCGGGCGGACACGTAAGCGGGATCCTTTACGTAACCTTCACGATTAATTCCGGCTTTATTTTTAGAATTAAAAAAACAGTGTTTTCTGTAAGTGCTCACCCCTCTTAAAGAACTAAGGCCACCCAAATGTTGGTCGATATTAAATGACCGGTTCGTCAAGTTGTAGTCTCCCGACACAAATCGAGCGGCACACTTCTGTATAAGCTCCAGTATAGCTGTATTCTTTTTCGTTGCCATTTCCCATAACACGCACGCGTGCTCAAGAACCGGGCGTACATTTGCGATGCAAAAGTTTTGTTTCAACTACCGTAGAGCATGTCTAAAACTGTGTCACAAGAATTTCAGCACCGGGCTAGACATTGCTGTTAAATACTCTACATGAGCGCTCCAGCACACCGTGCTAAAAAAATGAAGCCTAGATATTTATGCTCTGTCAAAAGAGACAAGGTAATGTCATTGATAAAATAATCTTTTATGAAAGGTACTTTTTTGGTCTAATACACACATTCCCAAAAAATACAGAAAATAACAGCGGGAAAATATACAGCGGTGTTATTTGAGACGACACTGTTATATTCCTACGATTAGTACCAGCGAAATATGAAGAAAAAAAGGGCAACATGCGAAATGGCAGAACATGTGATGAAATGTGCCTCGTAGAAATGTAAAAAGAAAAGTAGTCCAGAACCATTTCAGCAAATAATAAGAACTTCAGAGGGAAAATGTACGCAAGAACTAAATCATCCAAAAGATACACGTGTCAGTTGTTACTATGTTCCGATGCACATAAATAAGTGCAATGACCGTGCGTCCTCACCCTGACTTGAAGAGACGTGCATTCATCACTTGACCCTCGGTCACGGTGGCTCAGGCACCTTTGTCTCGTAGGCATCGTAAGCGCCTCACGCTGTACGGCGTTTCTTAAGCTGTCGCGTTGGCGACGGCCTACTGACCAGCGACTAGCCCAATTAGCCGTTCCACCTGCTCAGTTATCCAAGTGTAAGTAGATATTGACGTCATTAAGAGAGTCGACACAGCGCTATGACCCCGCACCACAGGTGTTTAGGGTGGTGCAAAGTTCGTAACGGACCATCGCGGCATAGTAATTACGTCCAATTTCGACACGCGAAATTGCCTCTGGGTGAAAGGCACAGAGGGTTATAAGGAAATGGGGAGGGAGGGCGGGAAAGAAGAGTGCCTCGCTGAAGGCTAGAATGGCAGGCAAGCGGCCAAGCGTCTTTCCCTAATGAGATAACGTAAGGCTCGGCGAGCCTGCGATCCTCAATGCATCTGTCGGCGTCACTTCACTCCTCCCACGGAACTCACTCCGACAGAGAGGAAGGGAGGAAGGTTATACGAGGAAATGCACGTGATAATGCCCGTTGAGCGCACATGGACACAGAATATGAGAGAGGCTATTGTATTGTTAGTTATGAGACATTTCTGAGCTGTGTTGGGAATGTGCTTTTATCCTGTGCCGATTTTTGTTCATCATTCCGACAAATAGCGGTCAGCTCCACTATCAGACATCAATCTCTGCAGATATGTTCTTCAAAACGTCAAAACAAAAAGAGCAGTGCATCAATTTGAAAACATCCTATAGGCATGAGGTAATCGTAATTCTCAAATAACATCACAAGTGATATTGTAGTTCTCGGTTAGCCAGCGGTTATAGGTTCCTACGTCGTTGACTCTCGTCATTGGCAGTCGCAGCACGAAGGATCCCATAAATTCACACGCTGCTCAATTTTTATAACGAAGCTCTACTCTTCGGGGTACAACTTCCGGTTTCGATTAGGCAGAGACAATGACCTTCAATTCCTCGAAAAGTCAAACAGAACATAACTGCATGGTGGTATGGCCCAAGCTATGCTAGTATGAGCCCATCATATGACTATGACCATTGGGTACCTTACCTTGACCTTTGTCCTTAACTCTTGACCATGACATTTCGTTTGATACAGTGGGCACCCCATCAATATTGACCTTCAATGTCTCACAAGGTCAAACCGAACTTAACTGCGTGGTGGTATAGCCCAAGCTATGGTAGGTTGAACACGCGATCATAGGACCATTGGATACCCGAGCTTGACATTTGACCTTCGCCCTTGCCCTCAATCTTGACCCTGGCGTTGACCTTGACATTTGATTTGAGACAGTGGAGACATGCTTAACAGAGCTTTCGCGAGTATAACTAGGTTAAACACTCATTTTTTTCGCCTGTAAAAGTGGTAGCTATGAGAATGCGGCTTTCCAATAGCTGATGCCGGACCCGGCTTTCATAGTAGTCAACATTTCTCGCTCATCGACGGTTTAATGGTGACGCTTCCAGAAGTCCTCGCGTTCACCATTGCGTGATCTTAAACGCGCTGCCCACAGAGGATTTGGGATATGGGCTAGTGAAGACAGTAAACTGCCTCTTCCGGCTCGAATACTCTGAGTTACTTTTGTGATGAAGACTCTGGGTGAGAGAGGCTTAATATGAAGTTGATAAACTTTATATGAAATCACTGGATTCCTGAAGGCAATGCCTCCAACTACGATGCGACGTGCTATGGTCGTGTTGGTGAGTGCGCTCATAAGAAACGGAAAATAAACAAAAGAGTGCGGCGAAGAAGAGACACGCTCCGCGCACTACGAAGTGGGTCGATTAGTAACACACGTTGTCTATACTCTGAAAATTGGCCCTTCGGGGCATAGTCTCGATCGACGGCTTACAAATCTGTTGTTAATGAGTGTGTTGTAGGCGTTCCATGTAGGGGTTCTATTAGCCCTTTACTTTTGGTTCATGATGTATTACTTTGATAATACCATAAAAATCCTATAGTATTTCTGCAAGGAGAGCAAGAAGTACGTCGTCCAAGCACAAGTATTAGGATCAATTCAGGAATAGCAGAGCATGTATTCTCTTCCGGGCAGCTGTGAGAAGTGTTTTATAATTCATAGGTGAAACTTTAGCAGCGCCTCAAAATCTCTCTTGAAGTGAGATAATGGAGTGAGATACAGGTAGTCTTAATTTTTGCCTCTGCATAAATGCTTCCTTCACAACGTATCCTAGATATTTATAATCTTATAGAACATCAAATGAGTGCAAGGTGTTTTGATTGAGAATCGGGTCTCTAATCAGGTTTGTGTATTACTACTTAGAACAGGCTGAAAACGGCATCAGCTTTCGTCTGACTTTCTCGTCACGTCAAGCTACAGAGGCCGACTTGTTAGCCCATTGAAGATTTAAAATTGGTTATTGAGAGGAAATCACCCCGTAACTGTCTAACAAATCTCAGTGGGCACCCGAACTGCGCCGTAAGGAAAGGAATAAAGAAGGGAGTGAAAAAAAGAAAGGAAGAAAGAGGTGCTGCAGTGGAGGTCTCCGAAATAGTTTAGTCCATGCTTAGCCAATTCTGGATAAGCACATTTTTCAAGAGGACATTGTTTATAACTCAATTTTTTTTGTATAATGTATGGTTCCACTTTAACAATAAATATACCCGTAGATATACCCGTAGTAATTAGCGCCTGAGGCAACATCGCACAACTTTGGGCACAGGCACAGGCAGCAATCTAGCCTTACATGTAAAGGACTGCAAATGTTCTCCTAGTTTTCACATTGCCAGCATTATCGGGCGGGGGAAATCTAAACGTGAGCGTGAACTATTGGAGGCATTCATGATCAGAAAGAATAAGCAGAAATGCGTCAGTGAGCCGTCTGGGATTATCACTGAAAAGGAGTACAAGTTTTTATCGTTATAGTAGGCATGTCATCATGTGGTGCGCGAAGTGTATTGTCTGTAGGGTGGGTGCGCAGGCAGGAAATTCCTTTAAAATGAGCGATTCCTCATCGCAATAAATCAGTTGTAAGTCCAGCGTTGTGGTGTGTGCCCCCTTTGTTCTTGTCTTGCGTCTATTTTCGCTGGTTCCTTTTCTATGCAATATAAACCAACTAGCCCAGCAGTTTGCACTCCTGATATCTTACCCCCCCCTCCCCCCAGTTTATTTATTTATTTATTTATTAGTACCTCACAGGCCCCGAAGAGCATTGGGTGAGAGGGGCAAATACAGATGTACATACAGATGGAAAAAAAACCATAATATCGGTGCAAGAACGCGGTACAAGTCAAATACAAGAAAGGAACACGAAATTTATACAAAATCGAGTTAAAATAACATCAGACACGAAACAACGTTAAGAACAAATGAAACCGTTGTACATTTCGAACATCACTATGGCAATAAATGTATACATAGATGTTTTTTAAACTCACCAGGATCAATGAAAGAGATTATGTTGTCAGGAAGATCATTCCAGAGTTTTATTGCTCTAGGTAATGCAGAGGAATTAAACGACAGGGTTGGCTAGCATTTTTGCTTTATACCTTAATGCTGTCGTCAAAAGCATTCCCCATTGGTTTTTTTAAAGCAGTCTTAAATACTCGATACGAGCAATGGGCAAACTATGAGTTCGTAATGTACCTTTCCTTTCCTCAAATTCATAGAGGGTTTACACTGAGTATAAGGCTTGACTCAGAACGAGACTCTTATTCGCATCTTGCAAGTGGGTCTTGATGTCATTTTCAGTCTCAAGCATGAAAGTGGTGCAGTGCATAGATCTTCAACTAAGAAACTGGGAGGAAACTTCAACCATACAATGATATAGCCTTCACCTGAAATACAAGGCATGCACAGTGGGAGCAAGAAAGTAGCGCTTTGTTCGAAATTAAGGCGGGATTGTTTGTTTTACTTACTTAGCGGTAGATTTATTCAACGAAAGAAGAAGGATATTTGTTCAACTGCGCTATACCTGGGCTATGGAGGCCCGCATCGGTATGTGCCGTATTAGGGAGCACCTGAAATCAATTTGTAGCCAAGAGCCTCTCCCAAGTTGTGCTGCAAATTCTCTTCTACACGCCAGCCCAACACAAAACTACATTTCGTGTAAATGAGGCCAGGGCAATACAAGTGGTCTAAGAGGAAATTCAATTCACCCTAACGACCGGAGAAAATGGAGGCCATAGAGCAAAGGCGAACTCTGGCCCCCCGGCCGAAAACAACATTCTCGGTTTCGTACCTATAGTCACGGCTGCCTCTTCGATCTGCCTCTCAACGACACTACAGGCTGATTCGAAGGCCCTCCGGTCTTTCCTTTTCCGATCCAATGTTTGGACGAACAAAAAGGAATAAACGAGCGACGACGAAGGGGGAGGGGAGAAAGACTAGAGATGAGAATGCGGGGAAGAAGACACCCATCTGGTTCTGGCACGTAAACGTGGTCGCCTTTTCTCCAAGGTGCCTCTTCTGTGTTGCCACACCCTCGTTCCCTCCCTTCCATTCTTTATAGGTGGCGAATTGTTCACTACCTGCGGCTACGTTTTCTGCTCTCCTTGTCTGCACCTCAAGCTCAGTCTCTGTTCGTCGCTTCAGCCTTGTGACGTCTCTTTGGGACGTAAGGTCTTCACGTCTGGCAGCACACTTGGCTTCTGGTGTTTGTTTCCTGTGTCCCACGTGTCTTGGGATTAAAAAAAAAAACTTGTGCATATCTTAGCCATTTTTTCACGGCCATCCTAGCCACTTAAATACATTCCGATAACTGGGAGGTAAAGAGGACGAAACATTTTCAATTATGCATTTGCATCCAGACACCGAACGCTCCGGAGACAGATGCTACTTCAGCCAAAAAATAATGCGTGAACTACAGCCATAACACCACAGTTTTTAACGCCGCCTGTCCTGGAAAGGATGAAATACGCGGTTTGTTCCTGGAGTCATTACGTCCTTTTATGCTTACAAACTAATTACACCGACCAAAAGCAGTTTCCCGGTGAAGTATAGACAAGGGCGCGCATTATTGGGCTTTCCACTTTCACAGTGATAGCTGCCCATGGGGCATTAGCCGGCGTGTATGAAATGAGCGTTGCCGCAGTAAGCCTGAATAGAAAGCATCCCCGTTCACTCGCTGGTAAATATTATTAGGGAGTTTTAGCGCTTTGGATACGTACCGGCCAGCATATACGGGCATAGTGGATTACCGAATACATTGATGCTTGCTCCCAGTGGAAGATGAGGGCTCGACCTGGTGGCGTAGCCCGAAATACACGTGCGCAGTGGCAGCTATGTGAGTCCTTGAGGTAAAGGTTTATTCATGGGGAGCCTAACTGTGCCTGTTGACCCTTTGCAGTTAGTCTCTAATGCAGAAATTATTACACTTTGGGGCACTAATTGACTGTAGCAGGGCAGAGAGTCCACTACAAGACTTTCTTCTAGAATAGATATACCTTTCAGTTTTGACAGGCACGTGGCCTTAAATACTTTAACTTATTGTGTAGGCTGCAGACGCTGCGAAGAAGGGTCAGTCCAGAGCTGTCGCAATTACTTTTTTTCATGCGACCGAAGAACCGGCTGGAACGATAGCGATATTCATACCTTCACAACTGCGGCCAAAGAGGTGTGTCAAATTTTATACGCGGTTATACGCAAGTCCTTCTAACGGTTCTTGATACAAGACACGTTCGATTGAAAGGGCATCAAAATTTCTTAAGAAGCCAAGAATCGACGTCCTCGTTTGTATAATGTCGTGATCGAAAACGGCTGCTGTGATTAAACAGCTCTAGCAAACACTCTACAACTTTTCGGAATTATTCGTAGCAACTTGCTGAGAGAGAAATGAGGAATAGAGTGCCGTAAGGTTCATACAAAAGGCTAAATTCATGCCTCATCTGTCTCAAAACAAATTGCAACGACATACTAAAGGAAAAGACGTGGCTACATCCCGAGTCCGGTATTTGCATTTTTTGATGAGCGAAGTTTCCTTCTAAATTCACTTGAGGACCGCGTTCCTATTCCAATATTATTGAAATTCATAACTCGCGAAATGAATGCATGAGCTGGCAGCTCTCTTTTTACAGTAACACTTCGCATAATCCGCTGAGCGCGCCGTGGCTTTCAAATCGGTCTGTTGGAACACAGCTGCTTCCGAAGCTCGGCGGTAATGTTGAGAAAAGGAAGGTCACCTATTATATACGCTTGGGTCAACATGTCTAAGAGAATCACTTGCAAATAGGCCTTACGGCTAGGCTTAAACAGCGGAATGGAGAGCGGATGCATACCTCTAATATTAATAACCTTATTTCAAGCAACATTCAAAATACAGTCAGTGCAAAGAATCGTATACGTCGGAGAGAGCAAATGCGTTTCGACAAGCACCACTCTTCTCAATTTTTTAATTTTCATTTCTAATGCTTATGTTGTTGGGCTGTGCTGGCACCGTTAACAAACATTACTCTAGCAAACACAGCAGGCTGCCGTAGCACGACCGAGAAAGAAGGTGCCAGGTGCTCATGGTGGTACCGAAGCAACAATTAATATTTAGCCAGGAAGTAATTATTCATCAGCACCCACTCAAGCGCAGCCATAGGACTCCAATGGAGAGCTATACAGCTTTCACACCAACTTTGTTGAAGAAAAATTAGACGGCTTGCAGTCCGAACTCGGGACCACTGCCTCACATGAGCAGTCATTGTAACAAGTGAGCTTACCGCAACGGCTAGCGTACTGTGGGGCGAGAACAAATTAACCAACAACTGCACGTGAAATGGTATTCGTTCAATGTTCACGGGAGTGCCCCAGTGTGGAGTAGATTTGTAATAACGAAGTACTTACTCATTACCTTCCACCCATAACGTTTAGGGGCATTGTCCTAAACATTAGACGAATACCGTTCCCACTTCGAGTTATTGATCGATTCACTCTCACCGTATACCATATGCTAGCTGTCGATGTTTGCTTAGTTGGTAGAGTTGCTTCTCTGGTTAGGCGGTGGTCCGGATTCTAGTCACGGGTCAGGGCGGATTTTCGTTCAAATACCAACAGTCTGCGAAAGCTCTGTAGCATATCTGTGTAGTCGTATGGCTGCGCTTGGGTGAATGCTAATCAGTAAATACTCTTCTATTACAAATTTACTCCGCTCAGCAGGTTCCGCTAAACATTGGAAGAACAACTGGTATCAATTGGGAATCACATGTAGATATGCGGCCTTATTCGCATTGACATGCTGTCTTGTTTTTCGCATAATATGACCTGGTTTAATAAGAGAGACGTAGAAAACGAGCGGTCGGGCGCGAAAAACATCATCATGTAATGCATTCATTTTTGAACTACGCGGTGACTAAATAGAGTTTGCAAAGTGCACTTCTTCATCGCTCACTTGTGTCTATTCTGTAACTAAAAGAGACAAAGAAAATAAGTTATTTATGCGTAGAACTTCTTTTAGTCAACTATAAACTGCAAGATGAGGGTATATGTCATAGCGTCCTGCCAGTTTCTCCTTCCAGAAGCAGTGTTTAGTCGCAGTGAAACAAGAGCACTTTAGGCACAAGTGGTCGCCATTAAGCCCGCTTGCTGCTGTCTTCCTTTAAAGGAGGTGTCACTAAGGGATCCTCGGTGAAATTCGCAATGTTCCTCATATATGTAATTGCACTTCTCTTTGACATGACTGAATGAATGAATGAATGAATGAATGAATGAATGAATTAAAAACTTCATTGTTAAGGAAGATTCTCGCGGCGCAGGTGGGTCTCTCAGTCCAGGGCCCCAGTGGCCTTTGCAGCCTTGCGAGCCCTGTCGATCAGCTTGAGCTGTTCTTCAGGCTTCGAGCAAGACAGCGCAGCCTCCCACTGCTTCGGTGTTGGTGTGTTTGTTTATTGAAGTATTGCGTGATCATTCCATTAGTTTTCACGACTGAATAGCGCATCGACCAGACGCAGTGAGACTGCAAGAAAAGAGACGAAAACCTTAGCCTTTCCTGGGAGACCAGGGGTGTAGATAGGCCTGCAGAGATAATTGAGCGAGGTTTTCTGATAATATCAAAAACTTAACAAGAACTTCGGTACTTAAGCAAGTTCAATCACAAAATAATGAAACTTAACAAGAACTTTGGTAGTTAAGCAAGTTCAATCACAAAATAATGCCTTTCGCTAAAAAAAAGTGCTTCCTTCCATTTTTCAAGTAATAAGGGAGTAATTACTCATTGACATCCGCCCAAGCGAAGTGATGCGGCTACAAAGGAAAGCTGAACAACTTTCTCAGAAACCTCGCAGTTAAAGGAACATTATTCCTAGTCCGCCGTCCTAGTCCGGGACTAGGACGAATTTTTCTTTAACTGCGAAGTTTCTGAGAAAGCTCTTTAGATTTTCTTTGAAGCCGTATCATTTCGCTTGGGTGGATGCCAATTTGTAATTAAGCCCTTATTACAAATCTACTCTACCTTGGGGGATTCCCCTAAATATTTGACCAACGCTATTTTTCAAGTCGATTTATGGCAGCAGGAAAATGTGCTCATATTTCGGTTTACTCGAGGGGCTGTTATTTTGCTTGTCTAACCACATCAACAAACATGATAATATTATACTGGAATGCGTTCTTTATATGTATATTTTGTTGTCTTTGAAATACAAGAAACCCGAAACCACGACCTGAGCTAGGAGCCGAAGATATCGTAAGCATCATGCAAGACAAGATTACAATAAAAAACAAGATGCCTTAGGCTTATCAACAGCAACAACAACATAAAACAACCCATGGGGCCCAGCATTACTGTTCTCGCCCTTTTAAGAAATCCGTGGCTCATTTTTTGTCTTCAGCAATTTTTGTTCCAATAAATAATTCATCTCGCTTTCTTCTCTCTAATAAAGGATTGGCGCTAATGATATTGAAAACATGTAAAATAGTCAAGCATAAATATAAATTCCCAGAATCCAAACAACTAAAGAAGTTGTCAAAACTGCGAAACATGAGGTTTAATGTTACAAAGCGACATATGGGACATGAGTAAGGCCGTAGTGAAATTTAGACCTAACACAGAATTAGCGGACGTACCTAACACAGTGCATGCAAACAGTACACGACCGACCAGACACCGATGTAACGAGTCGACCCTCTTTGTTCGCCACAGTAGAATTATTAAGGCTGCGTGGAGAGAATAGAATGCGGAGATTTCAGCAGATTTCTCGATGAGGTGGTGTTTATGGGACCCGAAACGACAGAAGCCGTCGTCTAAAATTCGCATCACCATGCGAATGTGCATTTATGGTAACGCGCCCTTGGTTCCAATCTGGCACAGCCTCATTTGGCCTCAGATGACTTGGCTGGCGCGAATGATGACGCTAAAATCGCGTAGTCATGCACTGATTTTAAGAGAAATACGAGCACCCCGCGACTACCAGAAATCTGATCAAGACGATGACGGAGAAGGCCGACCTAGCCGCAGTTTCCTTTAATGCTGTAAGTGCGATTAGTTATTCGCAACTTTCAGTCAGCTAGTCGGCGGTAGGCAACCCGCGAGCCGCACAGACCACGCTGGAGAGCTGAGTATTTTAATAGCGCTTGCTTTGAATAAGCAGACGCGCAGCTTTTTATTATATAAGAAATAATCACCACTATTGTATTCATTAGTTTTTTTTTGGCTGTAATATTAGAAGTCCGCCTACTACGAAGTTCGGATACAACGAACAGAATCGGCGCGACCGTTATGTTCGTTATAAGGGTTTCGATTGCTTTTAAGCGAAGTATTTTCCTGCAAATAAATTATGCCTATAAATTTTTAAAGGGGACGGCCAATGACTCACCTCCCTAAACAAACACTCTACGCATATTTGCTGAGGAAAAGCAAAGCACAGACGTAGGAAGGCGCCAATTGCTCGTCTCACGTGTGCATAGGTTGGGAAAAGAAGTCGCCTTCAGCTCGCTTTAATCTTTCCCGGGAAATCGATCGCCTGTGTTCCTCCATGCAATAAAACGGAGCGCTTATGCCGTCGGGGAAGTCGCCTCGACCCATACCCAAGTAGGGCCTTTGCTTTCCCTCAAAAGGTTGCCGCTCAGAACTGGTTAGAGCATCCCATTAGGCAGGTAGAGCACGAAAGCGGTAATATGAAGCTGCTATCTGCAGCAGAACCAGTGATGCCAGCCCTGCGTTGCGGAGGTCGCTGGAAAGTGCCCTGTACCCAAAATATTGCTGAAGTAGGCGAAAAGCTTTCATTAGAAACATTTCTGTTTTAGCACCAAAGCCCAAAGGCAGCTACTGTAGTGGAGAGCGATTGTTTAACTTTGACCGGCCGGAGCTTTTTAAAGCGCGCATAATTCTCGGCATGCCGGCGATTTCATTTCCTTTCCATTCAAACATGGCCGACGCGGCCTCGACTGAACGTGCGAACTAAGGATCAATAGTAGAACGCTCTAGCCATTCATCCGCGGAACGGTTAACAATTGCGTTAATAGACACAGAACCAATATCTACTCGCATTATTCAGATCCACTCTGAAATCCTTTTTGTAGAAATTCTGCTGTAGTTTCTTCATATATTTAGCAAGTTTGATCACAAGTGCATTTGGGAGCAATGTTTGCGCTACGCTCTCGTATATTCCACAGATGTGAAAGAACTGACACAATGCATGATTTCGGAAAGAGAGAGAGAGTGCATGTGGAGAAGGAAACAAGAAGGTACCGGCTGGTTTCCCGGAACTAGGTCAAACAAAGAGCCCAATGGGCACTGAAGCTTCTCTGGACGTCCCGTGGGCATCCTGGATATCCACAGGACGTCTAAGAGAGTAGCAATGCCCACTGGGAGCATGTCTAAAGGGCAAGGTGGAGAGAGATCAGAGTTAAAAACTAGCTTGAATTATGAAGTGAGCATTTTTCTCATTTTTTTCTGGTAACAGATCTTGATGCTGCCAAAGTCTTTTTTATGTTTTTCTTGATATTCGTTCACACCACTGTCTTCGCTTGGCTTCGTCTTACTTTAATATACAGCCGGTGTTGTCATCTTTTCATCCAATGCAGCCACGAATTTATTTCTACCGCGCTCAGTAACACCGATCACGTTGATTTCAGAGCACAGCGTCCTGACTGCATTAAAATGAACTCGTTCGAAAAAAGAACACAAGAGACAAAGACGGGCCCCTTTATACCTGTGGTTCAAAAAAGGCTTCTTAACTTTCCTTTGTAATTTTACAGGCGCCCGCTGCTGCTTTTTTCGGAAGCTTGCCTTCGATCCTTGCGATTTAGCAGCAATGGCCTCCTCCTGGATTTCACATACTCTGACAGCCTACCTGTGGCTAAAGATTCATATTCAACGGTAGCCAATCAGCACAATAAATGGGTTCATCCCATATGCACGGCAGCAACATTTCTCTTCAATTTTCGGTAAATGAAACTGAGCGGCGCCACGTGGTTTAGTAAGCACCACAATTAATGTTTTTTTTCCTGATGGAGTAGAAGCAGCTCTCACTGTTATTATATAGTATAGCCTGTAATGAATGTCGTTATCGTATTCTTTTTTTAGATATAGAAGGCGTCAGTAACGTTCGTAGTCTTTTGCGGTACCACCGTACCGCATCGATTTCATCGGTTTATGAAAATAATAATTATAATAATAATATTAATAATAATTGGTTTTGGGGGAAAGGAAATGGCGCAGTATCTGTCTCATATATCGTTGGACACCTGAACCGCGCCGTAAGAAAAGGGATAAAGGAGGGAGTGAAAGAAGAAAGGAATAAGAGGTGCCGTAGTGGAGGGCTCCGGAATAATTTCGACCACCTGGGGATCCTTAACGTGCACTGACATCGCACAGCACACGGGCGCCTTAGCGTTTTTCCTCCATAAAAACGCAGCCGCCGCGGTCGGGTTCGAACCCGGGAACTCCGGATCAGTAGTCGAGCGCCCTAACCACTGAGCCACCGCTGCGGGGCATGAAAATGGCCAGCAATTTGCCTTCACAAAAAATTGAGATTATACTTTCTTTTCTTGGCCCTCAGCTTTTCATTTGCGCACTTGAGTGCATTATTTCTCGAAATAATGTACAAAGTGCAAAGAAAAGAACACGCTTTTTCAGGACTCTTAGCGTAGATGGCTGCAAGAACTTCGCCACATATCTTGTCTTTGTAGCCCAAGAGATCGGAATTTCTTAACCACTGACGTCTTCTGTCTGAAACAACATTGTACTAGTCTAAAGTATGCAGCCAATTTTTATAGGTCGAGCGTTACTGAATGTTGAGACTCTCCTATTGAATTAACAAGAATTATTAATGTTGATGAACTTGATCTGCAAAGAAGAAATTTTAAAACATAATTTTGCTTCCCCTTACGGAAATGCACTTAGTATGCGCACCTCACTATAAGGGGTTCCTTTATTAACAATGTTAACATGACATCTGACTACTGTCTGTCTAAGGCCCTTGTGCTCGCTAGCGCAGGCCCTGTTCGGTCGCCTCATCTCTAAGTAAAATAACTTAGCGGGATTTCGCAACCAAATTACTGCCATTATAGGTCTAACCCGACTGATGTTATTAGTAATTTTTTTAGAATGATTAATTTTATTGTTTTAGCGTTCTTACTATTCTGTATTGCCCATCGAGCTCGCAAAAAGCGTCTGTAGTGCTCCGTAAACAAAAATAAAATATAAAGAATTGTTTTTTATTGCCCTGTCTCTGGGCATGATAAATGGGATTTCCGGTCAGACCGTTGTTTTCATTGGACAGTGTTTCCAAATATTATCTGACGCAATAAGGTGCCCGCAGAGGCTTGGGTGCCTGTCAATAAAAGCACACAGGAGTTTGGTTTTCTAAATGTATACGCGAAATTTATAAGAAAAACTAGCCACGTGTGCATGAAAACTCCCCTTCAGCAACACAGCTCAAATCAATATTTCATGTTATTGCTTAAGAAATACCTAATGCAAACACCAATTTAGAGGAGAGCTCTAGCGTCAGGCTGGGCCCAACGTTTGGCCTGAAACTCTAGAGCAATCTGCGTTCTTTGAAGCAAAAATTTTGCAATTTGTTCAATTGTGCTTTTTAGTATTTGTTTCAACCTTACCAACCCTGAAATGAAATGTTGTGGCGTAAAGTTTATCGAAAGCTGCCGGTGAAATTACGATTGTTGAGCTTGAGTTATGAAGGCGGAGCAGCTGCTGGATAGCCTCATCCGAGTTCTTGACATTTTACTAGTTTTCAAATAGAGTTTCTCGACACGCTTTAAGATGACGTTGGAATCGAAGCGCAACACCCCTTGAGTGACTAAAAAGCCTTGCAGGCTGATTTGGCTGCACATGGGTTACCATAGTTTCTAAAATTCAGAATAAAATGAAATAAGAAGCTCCTGCATGCAGCAGATACACGGTCGGTCAATAGTTCCCAGTACACACGGTCTGCTTTTAAACAGTATCAGGCAATTACAACACCAACGAAACTCTAGATGTCTGTAGAGGGTAGAAGAAGTATCGTTGTAACCTCTCAGAACCTTGGCAGCTTTATCAGCATCGTGGGTGCCAGGATATACCGATGAAAAGCAAGCCCCGTGGCCTGCGAACTTTTGACCAGTCCTGTAAGTTCTAGTTACGCATCGCGTCGCGCATCGTCAAACGCCGGCCCATAGAGGCCGGCGCATCATTTTCGGCCACCATCAACGCCTGCAGATATAAATCAGTGCTTTTCTTTCATCCAGGTGATCAGGTGATTGCTAAGGAGGGCCCTCGTAGAAGCCCGTATATAATAAATCAGTGCTTTTCTTTCATCCAGGTGATCAGGTGGTCGCTAAGGAGGGCCCTCGTAGAAGCCCGTATATAACACTGTTGCTTTTATTACAGACGTTGACTCACTGCACACTGTTGAGCTCACGCGCAGATGGGCCTGTCCCCCAAAGAAGCACAAGTTCGGATTGGCTTTTGCTCTTTATCGAACAGAAGGACAGGCAGGACTGAAAACTGAACGGATAAAGGCGGAGCACAGATGGGGAAACCGGACAGTGGGAGATCGCGCGCGGAAAAGTCCAAACGTAACTGCGTATTGTTTCCACGCGTTAAAAAAATCGTTTCGCCAAGCTTGTTTCATGAGTGCAGAGACGAGCGTGTAGTCAGCACACACGCGAAAAACTCACACCGCTTTCAAGTGTGAGATGCAGGTTATGTTTGATGATCTCCTAGGCTAATCGGCTGCTCTGAACCCACAGCCCCATTCTCTCAGCTGTTCATGTTCACTCAAGTCTGAAGATCGGCGCGCCGCTGAGTCAGCCAGTCGTACTGTAGTGTTTTCTTTTTTTCGTCCTCTTTTAACGTGACAGCGTTAAGGGCACCATTCAGAGGAAAACACGGTGGCGACGGTGACGTAAGCGAAACATTCCCAGAGGTTGCTCATGAAGAGCAAGCTGGGTCTCACAAGCCCTACAGGCGCCAGTGTTTGAAACCACCACCTGCCAGTGCAGTGACCCATTGGTTAACCGTTGCACCACTGCGCCAGGAGTGGTACGAGGACCCCCAGCTTTTACGACGTCCTCCGAATTTGTTATCATTACATTCCTGCACCGGGCAGGCGGTGCACAATTAACATGTCAGCAGAGCATAACGCCGAGCTTCGCTATTCATAATTCAGCAAACAATCAAGACCAGCAATGCAAGCGGAAGAAAGAGCTGAAAAATGGAGAAAGTGGGAGATTATCAGACAGGAGAGTGAAACTTGCCTGCATTTTCGCGTCCTTTATTTCGGCACCAACTGCAGTTCCTGTTGTGTATTGCTGTTCTCAGCTCTTGAGACTGGACACCCAGCAGTAACACAAAACGGAATTTCAAGAGGTCTGGATTTATGCATGCGATACGTGAGTTGCTACGAAAACACATTCAGAGCTTCCAGGCTGCGCGAGCGGAGAGAGGGGCAGTTTGGAGAGAAACAGGTTCTCGGAAAAGTGTTTTGTTTGTGTTTGTGTCAGACCAAACAATATCGCTCCTTTTCACATTTCAGCAACTATGCCCGTGCGGACAGATGTGTTGGCGCGCTGCAGCTCTATTGAAAATTTTCCATATGACGAGTTCCATATGTTTCCGTAAGAAATTTTATGCAGTCAGTATGGAGCATACGGAGCCGGTATGCGCTACATGGAAGCATGTATAGAATCTTAAGGACTCCATAGCATGTCATGTAGATCGTATTGAAATCGTATAGAAATTATGTGGATTGTTTTTAGACTCCATACAGAGGAGAGGTGAATTTTTATATATTTACCATATTTATGGACTCAATATTTCCATAAGTGCATACTAGCGGCTTATAAGGAACGTTTCAGTAAGGTGAGTGACCACGTCGGAAACAGCTGCCAATGCCCTGGGGGCTCCTGTCCGCACGAATTACTATCGAAGAAAAGCTTTGCGACATATCGCTAGCAAGGGTCCTCAGTTATTCCAAAAGGACCCCATCAAGCCGATGTCGGCCGTTTTCTTCGATACAAGCATATTGCTACTAACACCGAGCTACCTGGAGTGAGGCTGAGAGCAGCAGGAAAGCCTCAATGTGTACCGCGGTACGTGTATCATATAGGAAGGACCAGGCACTCGGATCTAGTTAGAGCTCCGTGACACAGCTCGCGCAGCCTAGACTGTGCTGGCAGGACAGGAGCAAATGGAAGCGAAGTGCCCGCCTTATTTCCGTGTCGTACACAAGGCGTAATTGGCTGCATTTTGAGAGCAATCATCCCCTAATGCATTCTTTTGTTTCTTCATTACTGGCCAACTCTGGCTTTGATGTAAAAACCGGTAAAAAAACATTGCTAGTTCGACTATGAGACATGACTTTGTCAGCCGAGAGCAGACAGTGATACAGAGTCAAAATAAAGAATCGGTAAAAGGATATTCGCGAAATACGGCCCCGGATGTTTCTTTCCGTATTGTTACAAGCCTCTTTGGGAAAGAAGTGCCTCTTCGTAGTTCTGTTTAAGTAATCTACCTGTGGTCAGGCGGTCCTTGTGCTATCGAATACCATCCTTGAAATGGTTCGAGTAAAAATAGAGACTGGAAAGAGGAGACTAGGTAGTTCCCTTCTTTCCAAACGCTGAAAACTGAAAATTCCTGCTTTCGGAAACTTAACGCCTACAAGAAAACTCAGAAAAAGCATAGTTAACACGACATATTTGAAGTGCTTGCAAGCCCCCTCAGAGAAGACTGCTTGCCTTTTTACTTGTTTGCTGAGTAAGGTAATCTTCTTATGTCCTGGCGGTCAAATATTATTGGAAACTTTCAATTCTAGTTTAATGATTTCTTTTTTTTGCAATTAAGCTTCTTGATCACATTTACTCCCAGGAGGTCATTTCTATAAGTGGATATTATCACACATTCCAGATAATGAAAGCCATCAGGACAAGACGCGTATGCATGAAAAACAAAAAAAAAACGGAACGTGATGTACTAAGCACCATTAGCAGGTATTTGAGCCGGATAAGTTAGGATCTTGTCCGGCAGTGCGGGAAATGTTCCTGCTCCGAAGCGACTAAGAAAAATTTGACGTTTCATTCCTCTCTAGCCACGTTCTGCGTCAGAAATTGAGTTGTTGGACACAGATTTTTTCTGTTGCGCTTCGAGCTGGATCATCGCGAGAAAACAACTCCCCGCGCCCCTGATGTGCCACTGCAGTGCTGTAGATACAGGATTTTCTGTTGCGCTTCGAACTGGATCATCGCCAGAAAATAACACCCCACGCCCCTGATGTGCCACTGTACTGCTGTAGACGCAAGATTTTCTGTGGCGCTTCGAGCTGGATCATCGCCAGAAAAAAACTCCCCGCGCCCCTGATGTGCCACTGTACTGCTGTACACAGGATTTTCTGTTGCGCTTCGAGCTGGATCATCGCGAGAAAACAACTCCCCGCGCCCCTGATGTGCTACTGTACTGCTGTAGACACAGGATTTTCTGTTGCGCTTCGAGCGGGATCATCGCCAGAAAACAACTCTCCACGCTGACCTGTCCTGTACTGCTGTAACATTCATAGCAGTGACTTCAAGAATAAAAAAGCAATCCCTGTTTGTAGTCATTTCACCCTATTTGTTTCTTCTAACTATGACCTAAGATACGAATCTCGCAACACAACGCCTCGCTGAGTGCGGCTGCTTCTTGTGTTTGTTCAGAACAGCAGAGTTCCGCAAGGATCAGTCCAAATCCAACCTAACGTAACGTAAGCGGTAACGGTAATGTGTTATCTGATAGTGGGTATAGTCATAAGCAATACGGGAGGAAACGATCTTAGAAAAAAAATTGCAAATTTTCTGGTTATTTTTCTAATAAACTTGAGAATACCTTTTAAATATTGTACGTCGAGAGAAAAACTGGTTAGAAAACAATAAAACTTGCTTGTCTCACATAATTATACATTATTACTATAATTATAATACAATACAATATATACATTACGTTATATACATTACAATATTATATTGCATTGTAATACATTATTCTTGCATTCATACATACATAAAAGCTTTATTTTTCACAAAGAAGTGGAAGGAGGCAGAGGGAAAAGCCTTACACTTGCGGGTTGAGAAATCCTCCGCCCCCTTACAGTGTACATAGCAGCAGAGTGGGGCAATAGACAATGCCACACTTTTTTGATGCAAAGAAAAAAGAAAAAGAGAACTATATAGCATCAGACAATAAAATAAGCATAAGTAAATGTTTCAATAGAGCAGTGTTCTTGGACGCCATAATAAAATCGCAGAATTAATAAATATATTATGAAGTCATCAATAAATAAGTGCTCAGGTTTTGTGCTTTGTGTAATTGGTTACGACAATAGGTAGATGAAAGCTATGCGGACACCGGCTGTGGCAACTTCTTTGTGGCCAATGGCTTTTTTTAGCTACACTTTGCCAACACCGCTTCCGGTAACTGGCATGAGAACGAACACTTTAAATCCTCGGTTAATCCTCGCTTATGTAGTAGACAGTTCCAAAAGATGCAATATACCGCATTGCCGGACTGCATAATGCACCCAGGGAGGCTTACTACGGTTTTAATATACCGCCTGTTTAACACTGCACGCTTCCACGCACGTAAAACCTCTTTCCGGAATTCCCTAACGTTTATGAGAAGATATGATGAAACCACGTTTCCCTTGGCGTTAATTCCGTTTATATAGGAAATATCTGCTTGGTGATCCGCTTACTAGTAAGCATTTTGTTCTAACACTGTTAGGTTTCTGTCGTGGCGTAAAGCATCTACTTCTAGCTCCTTATAAGAACAAGTGATGACACTAACTCGTACCCTGAAGGTCTGCTCGAGGTGGATTCAAACACCTACTTCTCGGGAGAATTTCGCCGCAGAAAAGCAGAGGGCCAAGCCAGAGGAAAACTCGTGCCATTCGAGAACCGGCGGGTACTCGGCAGAACTGCGTAGAGCACTCCGGGCACAACGCCTACAAAGCAAACAACTTAACAGCTGCGGTGCAGTGCGCAATCGAAAAAAGATCGAAAAGAGGCCAGTCGGAAATCTTACGTCGTTCACTGGTAAGTCTTCCCGTACCGAAGATTACCACACGCATGTTTTAAAAAAACACCCGCAAGCATAGCCTTGCGCACGTTGACCATTGTGAGGGTCATTATGTAGGGACTATAAACAAAAGCTCACCAGTATCGGCAAACATCTTCCAGCCAATTACTCCCATCACAGAGTTCTGCTGCTTTGGGCATATGTGTCCGTTTTTAATATTCGTGTCACTGAAGCGCAAGGTTTTCATAAGCGTGCTCTCATCACGCGCTCGCGAGGGAGACAGATATGCGTTTCAGCTGGCGGTGCGCGCTCGTAGCTTCCACTGCATAGCCACAGAAAGCTGTCTCAGCGTATAGCATCAATACGTCACCTCTTTGCCAAGCTTACTAAGCACGAGCCAAGTGTCCTATGTTTGCTTTAGATACGCGCAATACATTTTGTAAGAACAACTTATATCGCCTCAATCTCTTCGTACTAAGCTAACCATATAATACACTTCAATAAAACAGAGTGTTGAGCGAGCTGGTACATACTGCTGGGAATAACAGCGCTGAGACGAGGGACAAAGAAAGAAGACAACAGGACCGGCGCTGACTATCAACTGAATGTTTATTAGAAAAAAAAAACATGCAGAATATACTCCTTTGACAACCACGAGCGCGTGCGCAACACCAAAAGCCACAGTGATAAATTAATCACTATAATCCAGATACATTAATTCACGGTCATGAACTTTTACAGAGGGGGTGCTCACGAATGAGTAAAGGTTTTTATGAATATGAAACGCTTAACTGATTTTCCTTGTTAGTTTATCTTTCTGTTTTTACAGAATTCTAGTTTTATTAAAAATGGGTGTACATGGTTTTTCAGAAGAATAAGGTTGGTTAATCCGGGAACAGTTCCTGTAATGTAAAGCCAGATTTGAGGACGTGCCCGTGGTTGTCAAAGGAGTATATTTTGCATGTTTTTTTCTAATAAACGTTCAGTTGTTAGTCAGCGCTGGTACTGTTGTCTTCTTCTTTCTTTGTCCCTCGTCTCAGTGCTGTTATTCCCGGCAGCATATAATACTCATCTGATGTTTCCCCCAAGGAGGAACGGCAATCGTACTGTGAATCGTCTTCAACGAAGTTTCTTCAGAGGGAAGTTGAACGTGCTGTTTTACTTCGCAGTATATTATGCGTGCAATGAAATGAATTTGTTCCCATCGGTGCGCCGAAAGATCTCTAAAGTACATAATCTCCGCGTTTAGTCTGGCCAATGACGCAACCAAAATAGGCACGCACTACAAACTTCGCCACACGAACGTCTTCTAGCCGTTGGAAGACCACTGAATACAAGCATGGAAGGGCGTTCGCATTGTTGCCACACAAGATTTGTAACGTTTTTAATGTTTTGAGCAACATTAATGACATAAATGACTCCATTCGCACTGAGCCTGAAGAATACGTGCAGCTACTTCAAGCTCTCGATAGATAATTGTAACCTTGCCGCTTGGAACGAGAAGTGAGAGCAATAACAAGCAAAAATACGCCTCATAGCGGTGACTCTTTCCTCGCGGATACGTTTCGCCACTTGACATGGTGCAGTCAACCTGTGGGTTATAGCAAACGTTAGCAGGTTGTGCAAGAATCACTCTAGCACCACCACACAACCACATCCGGCGCGCTAGCACACGCTATAGCGTCCGTCGTAGCAAGCGTGGTTGGTAGGTTGGCCCAGCACGACCTCAAAAAGTCCCTGGCGTTGCCGCCCAACGCCAGGGATCTATGAGCGTAAGAACGATCTATTCCGCATACATGGGCATTAGCCTATTAGCGCTATCACGTCGTAGCCTTTAGGTGCTGCTGAAGTGTCCCCTCAATTTTTATTTTGTGCGCACAAGGACAACATCAAGAGCTTGGAAACGAAATTGACTGCCAGAGAGGAAACCAACTCAACAAAAGTTTTGTGAAATGAAAGAACATCTGAAATGGCACAGTAAATTAAACAACAAAAAGAATTGGCAACAAGTTCACACTTTTGTGAGCTTGATTCAGGATCTGCGCAATATGCGTATCAGTCGCAAGCTGTAGTAACTGTAAAAACGACGCGTTCAGTAAGAGCATCGGTGTGACCGCTGTGATCACCGCTACGCCTTGGTGCTGCAGTTGCACCCCTGGTTTCCCTGTTCAACCAGTGCGGTCCATAACCCCCCCACCTCACTACTGACGCCTCTGGGTGTTTTAAAAAAATTTGCTTAACAACAAGAAATTGGCTATGGCAAGGTTAAATTCGATATTTATATTAGAAAGCCCGGAGTTGCACCTTTTTAGCCTTGGACATTTCGTCTAACGCTTAAGAAAGGCAAAAATTTACAGAACCGCATGGCAAAAGGTCTTTTTTTCATGCTCGTGTACTCAAACTCGTAAACTATGTAATTTGACGTTCGCTTGAAGCAGTGAGCGCAGATGAAAGAGGCTTCATTAAACTAAGCAAATTGCTTTCGGGGCTGCCTTTGTTTGTTAATCGCGAAGGGTGATATCAAAAATAAAACTTCGTGAGGACAACGGGACAACAAGCACAAAGACGCCCACACAAAGCACAGAACTTCTAGCTGATTTTATTTTGTGAAAACAGTGGGCTTATAAAGGCCATCAAAATAGCAAACAGGATATACACTCGTATCAACATCGTGCGCAGTGTGAAACGTGTGATTAGGACTGATGTAAAGCCCGTGTGTGCCCATCTAAGAAATCTGTCTCGTTCCTAGATGGAGATGAAAAAGGCGAGCTGACACAGTTGTCACCCCTTTTGGAGATGAAGTAAGCCTTGATAACCTCTCTTTCTGTTTTTCTTTTGCCTTAGCAAGGAATTTTGTCTTCTCCAAAAGAGGTGACATCTGTGTAAGCTCGCCTTCTTTATCTCTATCTAGGGAAGAGACAGAATTCTTAAATGGGCTCATCCGGGCTTTTCATCAGTACTGATCACGCGTAGCCCGTTGATACTGTTTTTGCACTGCACACGATGTTTTTGCGAGTGTACCTTGTTTGTTACTTTGACAGCCTTTATAAGCCTCCTGTTTTCACAAAATGAAGTCATTCGCAAGTTCTATGCTTTGTGTGTACGTCTTTTTGCCTCTCCTTGTCTCGTCATATTCGCGGAGTTTTTTTTTTGGCATTCACTATGAACCTACTAGCCCAACATCATGTCTTACTTAAGGATGATACGTATTAGTAGTAATATTAGAAACGTATTAGACTGCTGGGCATCCTAGTGAAGTTGGGTGCAAGTTTGATGTTTTGGGGGGTTCAGCCAACCTACTACAGACATCGTCCCCTCGACTACAGTAAACGGGTAACCAAATCAAAGAAACATTGAAAAAGGTGGTTTATGCGGTGAATGAACGGGTATTCAGTTGGACGGCAGATGTTAACGAAATTTCAGGTGTCGTAAGTCGCCAGTGAAAGCATTGCTTATAGAATAACTGTGTTAAAAGCCAAGAGTGAAAAAATAATAAAAAAAACTGGTAACTGCTTATGTGTTAATGATTGCTCTCTGTCGTTCTGTGCACTTTATTGTGGAGTTTCGCTTCAGCGCTATACACGCTTAAACGGTGAACTATGTCGAAAGCTTGATCCACAGATCGTTCGCAGTCAGTTATATTGTTTGTGTTGTTGTAGAAATACGGCTTTTGGAAATGAGTGAGGAGTCTGTGAAAGTCCCAGTAGCTGAACAAAAGGTCCGTTTGGGAGCTGGTGTATGTTTATCTAAAGAATTGAAAATTGGGGCGCCATTCTTTTCGCTGACGCATATATGTGTAAGCTTAGGCAAATTGTCGCAATGCGATGTGGACATTTGGTGACTGTCATTGACCAGTTGATCAACAGAAAATCATGTAGACTGAAAGAATGAGAACAAAAATACTGCGACACCGAAGAAGCACAAAACCAATCAAGTAAACCAGTTCATTGAGTCGTGTCGCGCAAGGCTTTAGTCTTTCAATCAAGTCTGATGATGGCTTTTAAAAAAAACTGACATCCCTTTGAACCTTTGTTGCCCTTCATTTCGCCTCATACCTTCAATGCAATGTACGCTTGGAGGAAAACAACTTCAGTTCTCTGACAGTAAGTCGGTACTTGGATTAACTGAAGATGCAAGTATTGTCGATTTCTTTTCTGCTTCGGTTTTAGTTGATATTATATTAGTTACGCAGCTGAACAAAAGACGATCAAGCAATCAGAGAGCGTCTGGGGCAGTACCTGGAAACAGGACTCTATCGAGTGGAAATTACGACGCCAGCAATCATCCATAATAAGCGCTTGTGTTGTTTGGTCTCCCTTGTCTGTTGTCCTAAGTGCGCTTTATATAATTTTTGAAAACCTTATTATAATCATTAATGCACTCAGAAAATCATCGGGGACATCTCTCGGACTGGCGCAACAAAAGACGAGAATGTGGACAACTTGTTTGGCGGACAGACGAAGGGCCTCGTAAAAGCAGTGCTAGAAAAGAAGCAATGCAATTGGACACCTTCGGCTTGACATCATGTCATCGAAAGGCCTTTCGCTATTTTCCTTCTAAAGTCGCGACACCTGTCAGCCAACAAAAGAAAGAAAAGATGAGCGCTGACTCACAAATGAACGTTTATTCGAAGAAAGCAACAAAATATATACAAAAGTGGCCAGCCTATCAACAAGTAGACAAAAAAAACGATGTTTCTACGTGGCATCTAGGCATGTAAACTCACTATCCTGTAGTGAAATAGAAGGCTTACTAACCCACAACATTGTTTTTTTTTTCCCATGAGGTAGGCTGCCATATTCTTACGTGTTAACAGGGACGGGTGCTTGTACAGGACCTCACAATAGTGCAGAGAAGGAAAACAAGGTTTGCAGTCACGGACATGGTCAACGAGATTAGTAGATTTGTTAGCGTCCAGATTATGTGCATGTTCTTTCAAACGCGTATTAATGCATCACCCAGTCCGCCCGATATACACTTGTCCGCATGAAACTGGGATCTTACCAACCACCCCTTTTGTGCTTGGCACATTGATAAGATCTCAATGCCATGAGGAGAAGTGTATACCGGGCAGACTGGGCGATGCATTAATACACGTTTGAGAGAGCAGGCAAATAATTTGGACGCTAAGAAATCTACTAACATCGTTGACCATGTCCGTGACGGCAAACCTTGTTTTCCTTCTCTGCACTATTGTGATATCCTGTAGAAGCACCCGTCTCGCTTGACACGTGAGATTATGGAAGCCTACGAAATGAGGAAAAAAAACAATGTTGTGCGTTAGTAAGCCATCTATTTCATTACATGAGAGTGAGGTTGCATGCCTAGATGCCACGTAGAAACACGGCTTTTTGTTTGTCTACTTGTTGATAGGTTAGCCACTTTCCCATATTGCCACACTGTTAGCCATTTACTGGTGCCGCCATCCGGTGCGACAGCACCCGTTGGTCTTCCCGGTCTTCGCCGGCTCGTGCGTCCGAGAGCGCAGGCGAAGTCGAAAAGCGCTGATGCAGTGCAGGAGGATCCGAGCACTAAAACGCCGGTGGTGGTGGCGCAGAGCTGCGTAACGCTTCACCGTACGTCATGACATACGGCTCAGGCGGCAGCTGGGGACAGGCCATTGGCTGCACCGTTCGACGGACTTTGTCACGAATGACATGCGCGATGGCTCCGACACCCGGGTGTTGCTCGAAAGGACGAAGCTGCTGTATGTCTTCCCGCGCAATGCTCCTGACAAAGTCACGGAGGGCCTCACTCTCGGTGCCGGGCAGCGGTATGTTGGCGTCCATAGCAGTTATATTCGCGCGAACCTCTGCTGCAAGGCGCGCTCCATGCTCGTCGCCTCCTGAGCATAGTCAACCACTGTGCTAAGAGGGTCGCGCACAAATCCTACGAAAAGCTGCTATTTGACTCCTAGCATAAGATAACACACCTTCTTTGTTTCCGACATGGTAGGATCTTCGCGGTTGAAGAGCCGCGTCATGTCTTCCACGAACATGGTGACGCTCTCATTTGGCCGCTGCGCTCGGGAGTGCAGGGCAACTTCAGCTCGCTCCTTCCGTTCGTTGCTGCCGAAGGTGTCGAGCAACTGTCGCCGGAAGTCTCGCCAGGTGGGGATAGCGGACCCGTGGTTGACTCGTGGTTGTGAGTCAGCGCTCGTCCGTTCTTTCTTTTGCCCCGTTCTTCGCCTATGCGCCTTTAGCATTTCAAGATTTTCCACAAACTCGCCCGTTTGGTCCTTGTGCCATAAAACTACCTGCAGGTTAACGGCCCTTTAGCCTCTCGACTACGAACCTCCCGCTAACAACAAAATATTTTGCACCCGCATTCAAAACTGCATAAAAAAAACGTTTTGATAGGTATCAATACATAAAGCAAGATTTTATTTTACATTGTCTACATAGACCACGTGCTTCTTTTCGGCACTATAGGTGCTTGGGGAAAACGTCTGAAGGCCATTCCAGCAATTCAAATGCCAAGGTTAGAAAGCCAGTTATCAATTACAGTCTCAGCACACCCAGAAACGTGTCGAAGTTTGCCCACTAAAGAGTTACCGCACAATTTATTTTTCATTCATTGGCTATGGTGTTAGGCTGCAAGGCTGCTGACCTGACAGATCCGGGTTCGATACCGAGTGCTGCGCCCGCATTTCTATGGCAACGAAATGCTACACCCTCCTGTACTGTGAGAGGCGAGTGAACGTTAAAGAATTACAGGTGGTCGAAATTATCTGGAGTCCTTTTCTACGGGGTTAGGGCGCTCTACTACTGATCCGGAGTTCCCGGGTTCGATCCCGACCGCGGCAGCTGCGTTTTTATAGAGGAAAAACGCTAAGGCGCCCGTGTGCTGTGCGATGTCAGTGCACGTTAAAGATCCCCAGGTGGTCGAAAGTATTCCGGAGCCCTCCACTACGGCACCTATTTCTCTCTTTCTTCTTTCACTCTCTTCTTTATCCATTCCCTTACGGCGCGGTTCAGGTGTCCAACGATATATGAGACAGATACTGCACCATTTCCTTCCCCCCAAAAAACAATTATTATTATTATTATTATTATTATTATTATTATTATTATTATTATTATTATTATTATTATTATTATTATTATTATTATTATTATTATTATTATTATTATTATTATTATCTACGGCGTCCCTCAGATAATGAGTCGCCGTGGCATGTTGAAACTGAAAACTAAAAATTGGTTTTTGAGGAAAAAGACTGGCGCAGTACCTGTCGCACCCATCGGTGGACACCTGAACCGCGGCGTAAAGAAAGAGATGAAGGAGGGAGCGAGAGAAGAAAGGAATAAAAGAGGTGCCGTAGTAGAGGACTCCGGAACATATTCGACCGCCTGTGGATCTTTAACACCCACTGACATCGCCCAACACACGAGCGCCTTTAGCGTTTCAACTCCATCGAAACGCGGTCGGGCTCGAACCCGGGTACTTCGGCTCAGTAGACTATTGCTTTAATTACTGAGCCGCCGCGGCATGCATACGTTGAAACCACATAAAACGTTTGGAAATGAATTAACAAGGATGCTAGTGCATACCTCAGTGCTCAGAGCGGTTCATTTATTCATGGGTATTTCGCTCGTTCTTCCTGCTGTGTTCACTTTTGTTTCGTTTCTTTACGAATGGAGAACTCTCTTCGTTGCCAAAAAAAAATTACTCGCAGCAACTAAAACCTCGGCAGTGTCCAGGGCGTCCTGTACACAGCAGACTACTCTTACGACCTGCCCCATCTGCACCACTTCCTTTACAGACGTGATGGTGGACCACTTCTTGCTAACTTGCCCCGGACTTCGGATGGCACGCAATCCTGTTCCCGCGATATTTGCAGGTAATATGTCCTTAGTTACTTGGGTGTTTATTATGCTCATAGCACAGTACGGCATTCTGTTATTTGTTGCATTTTGCCTTTCTGATGATGATGAATTGTTATGGCGCAAGGGCATCTGTGGTTAAAGAGCGCCTTGGCGCGAGGATTTTTTTTTTCTGCTCAAGATGGGGTCAAAGACACATTTCGCAAGATTTACATTCTAAACAAGCCAAGCACCAGACAGCGGAAAGCTTGTACCCACTGCATCACCGGTGGGTACCCGGCGGTACTGGGGATCGAACCCCGCCCCTCCCGCATGCGAGGCGGGTGCTCAAACGACTAGCCCACCGCAGCTACAGCTGTACGAATCTAGCCTCCTTCCTTAGCGAACCTATGCTGCTAGCTTTCTGCTCAGAATGTTGTCAGCATTCTATAAAATGCCAAAAATCACATCCATTTCATTTACTTCATATGAACAAACAAAACGAGAAACAGCTCACTATAAAATGCCAAAAAACACATCCATTTCATTTACTTCATATGAACAAACAAAACGAGAAACAGCTCACATTGTGAAATCTGTAACTCAGTATCATGCAGAGGGATAGGTTTGGCATGTTCCTGACCAGAAAAATTAAATATGAGGCACATAGAATGCTTGTCGCCAGTTTTTTTTTCCTGCGAGTTTTATTAATCTTTTCCGGGCCCTTTAGTTACATGACGTTGCCGGTTTTATTCCGCCACATGAAGCCAGTTATCTGTTTTTAAGGGATAATCAATACCCAAGTGAGTGGCTTTGGGTCGACCAAATAAGAGAGATTAAGCATTTGCAACTCTGACAAATGTGACGGAAAAGTACAGAGGCATCAAAAAAACAGGCATGTCGATGCATTTTTCTTGGCCTCCTCGTAAAAATAAACTCGAACAGAGGTCTTTTCTCATGTGTAATATACAATGTAAACCATGTTAATTCTAAATGTATGTTCACACCAAGCACATGACAAGTTAGGTAAGGGCTGTGATAGCGCATGGACATTTCTACACTGTACATTACTTTGCACGAACGGTTCAAACTTCGCCTCAGAAGTTAGAAGATGGAGTAGAAAGCGCATTCTTCTCGCAGTATTCTTTAAAGCAGGCAATTTAAGATGACGCAGACAACAGGAATAAGTGTAAGCCCAAACCAAACTACTGTTACATCAGATAAGGAATCGGAGCTCGAAATTCCAACTCTGCTTGCGGGCCCCATCCTTCAGCTTGATGCTCAGGGGTATCTGCGGGGGTGTCTGCCCAGTGCGTACCACAGAAGGTCGCCTTAGTCCATTCTTCCAGAAAGCACGTTGCTCTCGGCAAACGCCAATGAAATGTGTTTCCTGGTTCCCTTAGGTGGAGCCAGTAATGACAAACACAGGAGCAGCGGTGGCCAATTTTCCACCAGCTGTGGTTTTCACTCCAGCTTGCCTGCCACTGCCAGTGGCAGACGTGGCTGATTCTACATCCAATAGAAATACCGGAGGCCCTCCTCCCGCACAATCACGTCCGCTCTTTTCTCGCTCAATTTCTTGCTGCGCCTTTTGGAGGAGGCCGTTCGCCAAGTTCCCAGTTTCGTCAAATTACGCAGGCCTAACTACCTGAAACTCTCGCTCCTTGGTGCCCCTTCCCGCCTGATCACACTCCATTACTGTTGCTGCCTTCCCTTTTACCTCTTGACAAACAAATGCGACACAACTGTCTCTTTACGCTCATATGAAGCGTAATCTGTCTGTTTTGCGGAAATAATTCATTCTGTCGACTGTTCCGTAGCCCTGCAGGATTTTCACTTGACTTTTGAAACCATAGTTGGTGAGTTCACATGAAATAATGCTGAATTTCGTTTTGGTGGTGCTCGCCTTACCAGATAACATCGCCGAGTTGGCAAGTGCGCTGGTAGGTGGCAGTTGGCAGGTCGCATGTCCGAGCGGTGATCGGTCGCCAGGATGTCAGACGCCAAGAGATTACGTAGAATAGTCGACTTTGCATGTTGACTAGCAGATGACAGGTGCGCTGGTCATGTGACATGGCTGAGTGCGGTGGCAAGAGTTCGGCGGCAGTTGACAGCGGCGCGCTTGAGCCTGGAAAGCTCCTCTTGTCATTTTGGAACGGAGGCACAAAAAACGCCGCGCGCTTCCAGCGTAGTAACGAGAAGACGCCCACAAGCGCTAACTGTTAACTGAACATTTATTGCATGAGCAGAAGCTTAGGTATATACGTGTGCAAATATGCAGAAATAAAGAGAATGATGACAACGTCATTAGGGCACTATACCAGTGCCTGCCCAAGCCGTTCGCACCAAAAATTCGTTCCTTTTTAGATGAACTTATCGACGGCCGGCTGACACAATTAGTTCCAGTCCGCACAATCTCGGAAGCTTCTACAATCTCTCTTGTTAGTTTGTCACTGTGATAGCACAGAATAACTTTAAGCTCAAAAGACAGTCGGTAGGGTGGGCCTCATTCACACTTTTTTCAGTGCATATTCAAATACCCGCCCCCACCAACGCAGGCCGTTGGGTTTTCCTTCCAGGAAAACCTATATGTAGTACGAGTGTTCATCAAAGTACTAAATAAGTTCCAATGCTCTCAAAAGGCCCTTAACTCATCTATTGAAGATGCAGCAGTAACGTTTGATGAATTTAAAAGTATTTATTATTCCATGTGTAACTTTTGGCATATCTTTTTTAGCAATCAAATAATTTGCGTTCTCTCTTAAAAAAGGGAGCGGGTATACTCATGAAACGTCACCAAAGAAAGGTGGAAACCTGTCGACGTGTGTCTCAGCGGTTCGAATCGAATCGTAAAAACATTAATTGAGCTCTAGAAAAAAGACCTTCACGGCTTCAGACGGCGTCTTCTATATTCATTCACAGGGTTGGTGCCCTAGTCCAGGGCTCCACTGAGTATGGCCATCTCGCGAGCTCGCTCTACTAGGCACCTTTGGCCTTTCAAGCTTACGCTGGAAAGCATACTCTCCTAATGCTCCGCAATCGGGTTTTTCATTCTCTGGATAGTTGTAGGTTCAATCTTTTGACAGGCCCATGATATTTGGCATAAATCTGGTTTTTCTCCGCACCATGGGCACCTAGCCTCATACTGCGAAGGTAACACTTTTTTAAGAAGGTTAAGATTCGAGAAAGCACCCGTCTGCAGCTGTCGCCATCCAACAGCATCCTCTCTGCTTAGATCCTTATGTGGGGGTGGATACTTCAGTCTGGCCCCTTTATAATAATTTATAATATCTGAGTAGCCCATGGGTACTGACTCGGGTTCCTCAAGGCTGGCTGTGTCGGACGCCCGGTTGGTATGTCATCGAGCTGTCCAATCCGCCTCTTGGTTTCCTGTTATGCCAGTGTGCCCTGGTACCCAGATTATGGTATTCTGAACTTTGTGCTCTGCGCCCAATTCTGCCGTTTGTATAATTACGGCATGCTGCTTGAGAGTCTGTTATTGTTAGGGACCTGCCAGATCAGTAGCCCTCCAGTGCTGCCAGAGCTACAGCTGCCTCTTAGTCGTCGACTACCGTGCAGTCCTGTAGTGATGCGCTGGCGATTTCCTTGAGGTCCGAATTAACCACCGATGCCACTGCTATTCTGCTTTGTCTTCCGTCTTTGTTAAACGTTGCCGCGTCCGTATACCTTGTGTTGTCCTTGTTTGCCAGGGTTCTCTGCACGTACTCCGCTCTTGCTTCCCTACGCCCCTTGCGCAGGTTCAGTGAGATCATTTCGGTACTAAACGCGAACATGAGCTGAAATCTCCGCCGTGGCGGCCTCGTATATATATGCAGCCGGAATGCAACGGCGCCAATGTGCTATGTAATGACTGTGCTCGTTTTGAGTCCCAAGTAATCAAAATTGATCTGGAGCCCTGCACTACGGAACCTCCCGTAGAAGATTTTAGAGCAGTAGAGCTTTAAGCCGCACACCTCATACCAATGTCAATATACTCAATATCAAACTTAATCGGAAAAGTTTTCGTCCTGCAGCAAAGGCTGCTGGGTTAATGAAGATGATATCTGTACTATGCCAAACCATTCCAACCAAGTATGTAGAAGGGAGAAAAGAAAGGTCTAGTGAAAGGCATGTGAAAATCTCTTCTTGTGCACTACGCAAGTTCTTATCCAGTAATGCTGATTAAGAGCATCATAGAACTATGCTTGCAGCTCTTGCTATCTAGGCAGCGCTTCCCGCCCCTCCACAGCATAATTTATCCTGAACTTCTGCGCCGGTTAGCGGCTGCAAAATTTATAATCCTGCGGCGTAGATCGAATGTATTCCTTTCGTTACTTTTGGCCGCTTTTGTTCTTTGTTGGGATAAATATTTCAGTCAACATTTCAAAGCGACAGCTTAGGCGCTCTCGTTCAACAGAAAACTCGGCGTCGATTCGTCAGAGTCCGGCATTGTGTCGCGAAACTCCGGGTTGACTGTAAATGTCGGTCGCCACACATGAAACGGCGGAATGAAAAATTTATTAAAATATTGCATTAATTGTGACTACAAGGTCGCAACATGATTGAAACGTGATCACATGTAGGTAAGTAAAGTAAATAAATAGCGCTCAAAAAAAAATTGGGTAATTAGTGGGGAATAGAACTTCTGACTTTTGTGCTGCGAGTAACACATGCTTCCTTTAAGCCACGGAGACACCTTCGTACTCCGTGATCAAAGCAGGTTTTTTTTATATTTCTTGTGCGGTCTTTCACATAATGTGGTAGCTTACCATTGTAGGCTAATGAGTATGTGTGTGATTAGAGAGGCACTGATTAAGGGAGTAGTGCTCAAGTGAGCAGCGAAGTGCATGTTCGTGATGAGTGATGGGTTAGTGTACGTGGACGACTTCACGGCTGCGTCACTTAACTTTGGTGTGCCGTGTGATCAGGTAACATTAAGCGGAGCTTTAATGGCCCTAATTCTTTTGCCTATAATAAGAATTGTCTTCATCATAAAACGAGTATGACACATTTGAACGCGATTCAGAAATTTAAACGCCACACTCCCTAGAACATATCCAACAATTCTGGAAAAAAAAACTTTTTTGAACGGGGTCCAGTTTATGAACGCAGTTTTTTCATATATTGTAAGATTTCACTATTACAATCATTATATCCGCACATTTCCCATCGACACGCTTGCCTTTTCTTGCTATTAGCGTTTTTGCAATCGTCAAAAGTGTTCCCCATTGGTTTTCTATGGCCTTCTCAACTGCTCGATGGGGCCGCAGCAGTGGTCAAGTGTTTGAGCATCCGCCTCGCATGGGAGAGGTGCCGGGTTCGATCCCCAGTGCCACCGGGTACCCACTGGTGAAACAATGGGTACAAGGTTTCCCCTGGCCTGGTGCTCCGCTAGTAAGGGCTGAAATGCTTGGAAAATAGATCTTTGACCCCACCTTGAGTAATCGAATAATACATTGTGCCATGGCGCTGTATGACCATAGATGCCCTTGCGCCATAAAAACCCATAATCAACTGCTCGATACGAGTGACAGTGTGATAGCGTCAAGTGCATGACGCGTCACTTTGCCATGACGCGCACTGATAGCAGCAGCGGATAAGCAACCGCTGCGTATAAAAGAAGCGTCAGACAAATAAACGCCGATTCCTTGTCCTGCACCGGTCTTCGCTGGTTCTTTGGTGCGGCCGCTCGGCTGCCGCACGCTACACCATTACACTGGCGACGAGGATGGGATCGAGGCGGCTGGCTGCTTTCTTCGGTTGCTGCTGAAGACTACTGCCTGGCGGATGCTGCAATGACGAAGGTGGGAAAAATTGATACTTTTGACGAAAGGAGCGACAGCTTCGAGTCCTACTTGGAAAGATTTGAGCTTTACGTCTTGGCAAATGATGTGGCTGAAGGCAAGAAGCTAGCCGTATTCCTGACTGTAGTAGGACCTCGAGTGTATGAAGTATTGAAGAACCTGCTAGTTCCGAATTCCCCTGCCAGCAAAACGTATGACGAGGTCACGGCGCTACTGAAAACACACTACAGTCCCCGAAAGGCCGTGATTGCGGAAAGGTGCCGATTTAACCGAAGATTGCAACTTGAGCAAGAGACTGTAGCCGAATTCATTGTGCAGCTGAAGCACCTGGCCAGAACTTGCGAGTTTGGCAAGTTTCTCGACGAAGCGCTTAGAGACAGGCTAGTCGCCGGGCTACGCTGCGTCGACACTCAGCGTGAGCTGGTTGCCGCTGAAAAGCTGACGTTCGAAGAGGCGTGCAAAATTGCGTTAAATCGTGAACTAGCCACCACCCAGACTCAACAAGTAAAGCTAGAAGAGCTGAAAATTATACCACAAAGGCGCTCAGGACTAGAAGTTGATGTTCTGAGTCAAGGCTACCGTGCTAAGGACAATTATCGAAGCAAGACTGAGCCCGTAGAGTGCTTCCGTTGCGGTAAACGCCATGCGGCCAATAATTGCCGATATCGCAAGTACAAGTGTCATAACTGCGGAGAGCAAGGTCACTTGAAATCAAAGTGCAGGCAGCGCACAGGCAAACCGAACGCGCTGAATGCGATCGATAACTCGGCCGATGAGTCTGACGAAGAGCAAGAAATATACAGTATGACAACAAATAAGTCTGCATACTATGTCACAGTTCTGGTGGAAGGACAGGCCTTAAGGATGCAAATCAACACAGGGGCGTCCGTCACCGTCATGCTGAAGTCAGCTTTTGTTCGTAAGTTTCCCCATCTGACAGTAACGACGGCTACGGTTCCTTTACGAACGTACACAGGAGAACTAGTGCCGGTCGTAGGGTCGGCTGATGTGCGTGTTGAGCACGCTAATCAAACTGACGTTCTACCTGTTATGATAGTAGATGACGGTGGGAAAGTGTTGCCGTGTCTGCTCGGCCGCAACTGGCTGAGGAAGCTGAAATTAAACTGGCAGGAAGTCCATGCTATACAGCAAGACGACGCCGTGGAGGAACTTAAGAAGTTTCAGGCTTTGTTTTCACCGCAGATGGGGTTGATAACGGGCTACAAAGCACAGGTCCTCTTGAAGCCAGACAGCAAGCCAGTATTTTGCAAGGCCCGTCCCGTGCCTTTTGCATTGAAGCAAGCTGTGTCCGAAGAGCTAGACGCCTTGGAACGGGCGGGGGTACTGAAAAGGGTCACCAGAAGCGATTGGGCGACTCCGCTGGTAGTGGTACCGAAAGACGGAGGAGCAAAAGTGCGGTTGTGCGGTGACTACAAGGTCACGGTGAACCCTGTGCTGCTGCCTGAGCACTACCCTCTTCCCTTGCCAGAATATTTGTTCACAACATTGGCAGGCTCAAAAGTATTCTGCGTCCTAGACCTTGCTGCCGCTTACCAGCAAGTAGAACTTGCCGACGATGCAAATGCGATTTTAACTATAAGCACCCACCAAGGCCTTTACCAGTACCAGCGGCTCCCTTACGGCATTGCCAGTGCTCCTGCCATATTCCAGTCGCTCATGGACGGGCTTCTCAAGGGTATCCCTCAAGTAGGGTGTTATATTGATGATGTCATCATTGGAGGTTCAAGTGAGAATGAATGTCGGAAAAGGCTGGAAGAAGTTTTGACACGATTGCAGGAGCACAATGTGACGCTGCGCATGGAAAAATGCAAGCTCTTTTGCAGTGAAGTCCGCTATCTGGGCCACATAATTTCAGCGGATGGAATAAAGCCACTGGAATCGAAAACAAGGGCAATAGAGCGTGCACCGGAGCCTACAAATGGTACTGAACTGAAGTCTTTCCTGGGAATGGTAACATTCAACTCCAAGTTCCTGTCGAACTTGGCGACTGTGGCTGCGCCGCTCTACGAGCTCCTGAAGAAGGGCACGCGTTGCAAATGGACAAGGGAGTGTTCTCGCGCGTTTCGAAAAACAAAGAACTTGCTCACGACCAGTCCGGTACTTGCTTACTACAATCCGAAGCAACCCTTGGCTCTAAGCTGTGATGCGTCGCAGTATGTGCTTGGCGCGGTTCTTTTTCACATACTTCCCAGTGGGCAAGAAAAGCCTGTCGCTTTTGCTTCCAGGACGTTATCGCAAGCTGAGCGCGGCTATGCCCAGATCGAGCGAGAAGCGCTGGCAATAATCTTTGCTCTCAAGAAGTTTCATCGTTACCTATATGGAAGGGCATTCACGTTGTTCACGGATCATCAACCATTACTAGGCATCTTAGGGCCACGGAAGCAGGTCCCATCTTTGGCGGCTGCTCGAATGCAACGGTGGGCGTTAATCCTGGCTTCTTATCGCTACGACTTGAGATATCGGAAAGGATCTCAAATGGAAGTGGCGGACGCGCTGTCCAGACTGCCTGTTGCAACCGAAAACAGCGTTGATGAGACACATACGCTCGCTGTTTTTGAAACTACGCCACTGACGGCTAAAGACGTTGCCAAAGCTAGCAAGTATGACGGCATTCTCAGCAAAGTCTACAGACATACGCTTGAAGGATGGCCAGCACAAATCAAAGATGCTCAACTTGTACCGTACTATAACAGATGTGCGGAGCTGTCGCTGGAAGCGGGATGCGTAACATGGGGCAGTCGTGTTGTTCTGCCAACAAAGATGAGAAATGCAGTGTTGAGTCTGTTGCACACGGAACACCCCGGTGCTTCACGCATGAAGATGCTCACACGTAGCTTGCTCTGGTGGCCAGGGCTAGACGCAGAGATAGAAAACACGGTAAAAACGTGTAGCATTTGCCAACAAATGCAAAATAGCGCTCCCCGTTCTCCACTTGAGCCATGGCCGGTTCCCGCCCGCTGCTGGCAGCGAGTGCATGTGGACTTTTTTGACTTTGAAAAAACGACATTTCTTTTGTGCGTGGACTGGTTTTCAAAGTGGATCGAAGTGTTTCCTATGCGCTCTACTACAGCCGCGAAAACTATCGAGCGCTTGCGAAGTCTGTTTGCTGCTTACGGATACCCTGAACAACTGGTTTCTGATAACGGCCCCCAGTTTTCAGCGCAGGAGTTCCAGGACTTCCTCGATGCCTGTGGCATCCGACGCACGTACAGCCCGCCATACCATCCGCAGTCCAACGGGGCTGCCGAAAGGTCGGTGCAAACTGTAAAAAGGAGTCTTCGTAAGCAGCTTCTGCACGACAGCAAGGGAGGTAACAACAGATCGATGCGGGAGAGACTGGACGACTTCCTGCTGGCGTATAGGACAACCCCTACCACGGCAACTGGCAAGTGTCCGGCTGAACTGTTTCTGAAACAAACTCCACGCACTAAACTGTCATTACTAAGACCATCATTTCGGGATGACATGCAGAGTAGGCAAGAAGGGCTAAAGCAGCAGCATGACGCGCAGCTCCTTCCAGTATGCAGGACTGGACACCGGGGCGGAAGCCCCGAGACGACCCGACACCGACGACCTTGAGCGTCATCAGGAGACGCTCCCCTCCCCACCACAAGAGGCGCAGCATGACGCGGACGCGGCAGTACCCCCTCTTCGCGATGATGCACCAACCCCGACCCCGCCACCACAAGACGGGCAAGAATTGCAGCTGCCAGCTGCTCACAACGCACATCCTGAGGCGCAAGCTGAAGCGCCTTCCGACTCTCCACCAACAACACTGCGCAGAAGCCAGCGCGCCCGGAAACCACCAGACAGATATACCTCCCACGATTTCCGCCACTGCAGCTAATGAGTGGAGGCGAAGATCTTGGAGGGAAGGAATGTGATAGCGTCAAGTGCATGACGCGTCACTTTGCCATGACGCGCACTGATAGCAGCAGCGGATAAGCAACCGCTGCGTATAAAAGAAGCGTCAGACACACAAACGCTGATTCCTTGTCCTGCACCGGTCTTCGCTGGTTCTTTGGTGCGGCCGCTCGGCTGCCGCACGCTACAACATTACAGATAGAAGCATTCTAAGAGAAAAATTTTTTTACACGTCGGAAGAATGGACTGTTACATTTCCATAACAATACCTTATAATATTCTAGCATTCAAAATTTTTGTCCAAGAATGCTCGACACAAAGATGAGGTTTAATGTTTCTCTGTTGTTTAGTCGACCTGTCAACCTGACTTGAAAACGGTTTGAACGTCCGGTGTCGGATAGGGGCCCCACCGGTGCCTTATGAACTAAGTTAGCACGCTCTACTCTAGCGATTTATTGCAATGGACACCAGATGTCGATGCTATGACGCAGAAATTCTTCTTGTCCATCTCCTTGTCATACTCAAAATTACTTGTCCTATGTGCATGTTTTATAAGAATGAAAGCACCAACAGGCCGCTTCGACCACTGGCACCGTCCTTCGCTATCATGGTGTGCTCGCGACACCGGTGTGGTGTTCCTAGCTGTTAGGGCTTTTTGTCCCAAGCTCTTCTAACTCCAAGCGCCCGAATCGAGTCGGGCCATTCTAAGAAGAAATCGTTGAGTCGCATACTGATGTATATTTATTGAAACCTCGACGTTTACACGGTGACCGCGTTAAAAACATTATTGATGGTACGCATAGCACGACATTTTCACGTAAGAATTCACCTACCAGTAATTTTGCCGGTGGTCGTATGTAGCATCAAGTGTCGCATAATTTTAAGCAGAGTCTGGCTGAACAAGAGGATATTGAAGCAATATGCATTAAAAGTATCAGTAACAGCAGGTGAGCACTCAGGCAAATAATTATAGAAAAACCTCAAGTCAATATTCCTGAAAGTTGTTTCTTCTTATAGTAGACATAGCGATGAATAAGATTTACAGCGCTTGCATTGAAAAAAAAAAGTAATAGGTTTTTGATTGACAACCTATGCGTGGCCTTTGGTTGAGTCGCTCAAGTATAACATCAAGTATCATACCACAGTAAATATAGCCTTCACCTTAGTTTGCTGGACAATATTGCCATGTTCTCTTCCTTTTCTCAGTGTTTTATTATTTTTATATTTGGGAACGAGGTTGGAGGCTGCGCTCACTGCCCGCGGTTACTAGAATGCAAATTTGTTCAAGTTTGTTGTCTTGGTTGGAATCCCCTAATCATTTTACACGCTCTCCTTACAGTTGCTACTTCGAAACTTTTTTTACATGACAAGAGCGTGAGGTCACTTGATGTAGCACCGCGTTATAAAACTGCGGCATTCACTTAATAACGGAGCACTGGGAGCGTTATTTTTATTCTTATTTTCGGGTGTTGCGATGTTGTTAGCGTTGTTTTGTGGCCTTCGAATGACGTATTGAATTTTTAAAAATGCAAGAAAAATTATCATTGAGCGACGCGAAGCCGTGGTTGGACACACTCGTGTCTTTGCAACCCATACCGAGATAAAGCAGATTAAGAAAGAGGGGAATGCTTCGAAGCATTGATGTCACACTAAAAGTGTACCGCTTCCTGCCCTAACGCAAACCTGATAATATCCTGCAAAGGATTTAACAAACCCTGAAGCAATAATAAGAGCACTTAATTTATCAGAGCATGAACTCTGCAAAGAGGGAAACGTTAGTTTTGACCGCTTCCTACTAGCAATAAATTGGTGTGCGGTGGTGAAGACTTGACTCAATAGCCACGCCTTTCCGGCAGCCTGACTAATTACGACACCAATACTCAGTCTCAGCAGCTTCTGCTGAGTGTGTAAGTAGTTAGCGCTCCTAGATTACCACCTGCATTGTACTATTCAGCACTGCATATTATCTGTAGCCAAATGCGCAGGGCTGTTTGCACGCAGAAACGACTATTGCCGGTTCAGCCTCTCAAAAGTAATATCGTGTGCTGTTGCAACTGCCCTTTTCACCTCGGTCCTTCGTACATGTGAGGACATTTGCAAATATATACACTGGTCGAAGTGACCAGACATCTGCATTCGAAGATTCCGACAAGGAAAAGGATGGGTTTATTGTTTTGCGGCATTGCTTTTATGGGCCAGAAAAAGGGATGAGTGAAAAAGAACCAGGAAAGGAAAAAAATAATCGACAATGCGCTGCATGCGCGTGGACTCCACGAGCCACAGAACTGATAAACTACAGACAATCAAAAAGCAGCATCAGTCGTGGGTTCCATGGCAGTGCACGGTACTTCCAAGGCAGCACACAAGACATCTTAGCGTTGCACGCCGTCAAAGACAGGCAGAGGCAAGACTATCAAAGTGTGCGGGTCACTAGAGGCCGCCACTTTTTAAGCTCCTATCTCGCCTCGGTAGAGATATTTTTCTTGAGTCCTGTTCCGGCTTATTGATCCAAAGCGCCCGGTTCTCGCGTTGCACCCGTGCGCTTTAAAACATACGAGGAAGTGGTCCGTTTTATGCTACTCCGATACCTCGCAGAAAGTTTCTATTTTTAGCTGACTCGTTTTTTTCTGATGCATCGCTATTTCAGTGGTCGGTTGAGAGAGGGAAAATCAATTTTCCAGTCCTGAACGAATTCAACCGTCAAGACCGACCAGTGCTTAAGCTCAACAGACCAGGCAAAGTGGCTTGCAGGAAGCTAATCGCGTGCAGGTTGCAAGTCCATGCGCCATCATTCGATATGTGTGCGTCGCTCTAGTGATCCATACCTCGGCCGACGTGACATCCGGCCTACTTCATTCACAATGGGGCCATCGAATGTAGAAAGCGACGCTGCAAATGATTTTTGGCAGGCACTTTCTTGTGTGTTTTTGACTAGCTAATTTTGGCGCTGAACTGCCCGAAGAGCTCTATTTTTGCTAACTTGTCACTCTCGACTTAATGATTAAACTTTAGGGACACCGCAAACTATTATTGTTCATAAGTTTTTAATACAAGCATTGATATCATTAGGTATCCTGGTAAGGTGCAGTTACTAGCTTTTCCCTTAAAGACACGATGTAGTTATGTGACTTGAGAGCTACTCGATAATGCTTGTCGCTGTGTTCTTTGCAAGGACAATTTGGCAAATGAGAGCGCGTTAGGCACTGTAGGTAATAAAGGCAGATAAAAGCAATGATATATTAGTAATGAGTTACTTCAACAGAATTTTTTTACTGCACTTCCAACCTACGGCTAAACACATATTAAACGTTTACGTTAATATGTCTCTTAAAGATTAGCTATAGGAGTAGTATGAGGCATGTTTTTTATAAAGCATTCACTGATTCGTTCGTCGTCCACACTTCGATGGTCCCGACGCCGTCGTTTGACTCCGATATCCCCGCCTGTACAGTTTGAGTGTTGCACCAATTCTGGATTCAATAAACATTGATTTGATATGAAAAAAAAATTGCATATATTTGCGCCCATTTTTTTCTCCGATCCTATTTATATGTTCACGACATGTGCGCGTTCCACATGTAGATCTGAAGAAACCTTCTTTTCTTAGCTCTTTCTCTGTCGCTTCGTTTATTCCCATCGCCACATGCAGGGTAGCCTACTTGGTATTCCCTTTTTGACCTCTTTCTCTCTTTCCTTTCTTCTCCCTCTTTCTCTTCCTATCGTTGCCTAGATTTATCTGTTTAGTGGAGGCAGCGCAAGATAATATACAACAATGTGAAAATGCGCATATAATTTGTTTTTGATTTCTACCCACTTCTAGATTTCCTTCTTGCAATGGCAGGTACAGCTGCCAGAATTATCTGAAAAACTCTGCTGATTTCGGTCCATGTATTACCAAATTTTCCGCTCAGCCGCAAAGAAAAACAAAAAAAAAGCGTCGACTTCATTATTGCTTCCTTGAAATTAATTTATCTCTGCATTACTCACGCGTCACGAGGACCGCTACAGATGGAACAAAGCTTCAATATATTAAATTCATGGTCGTGAGACGTCCATGCTCTGTGATTTCGGTATAAGGCTGAATGAACAAGGACTATGAAAATAAATGTGCACGTTGTTCTTAGCTATCTATTTCAGGTTACAAGCACATATACTTTCTCCGTGCAGTACATTCACTTCATAAGCTTGCCATATGAGTGCAGATTCCTGTCTATGAATTGCATACATATAACTTCTATCGCTTGTCCTTCGTGCAAGTTTTTAATAGATAGCGTTAGCCGTTCGTTTGGTAAGACATTGTAAATATAGCTTTCCTAACGACGCTTTATAAGCGATATTACATTTGGAGTTGTCTACTTAAACGATGGCGTAGCAAGTTTCTCTACTGTCCAAAGAGTACCTCATGCAAATCGGACCATTTTCAAGTTCACAACACGGAATGGTAAAACGTGCACGGATGCAAATGAAGCAAGTTAACCTTTCGCCACTCACTGGTACTTATGTTTATACAAATGCAGATAAACAAATCGTTCATTTCCGAAATTTTTGAAGACTTCTAACAGGAGCAAAGAACATCAGTTTTGACGCAGTACTGCATTGCAAAAAATACGTAGAGCTGTCATTTCTGCAAAGGTAACTTCACAGTCATTTGACATTATCACCTTCTCAAAATCTATGCTCTTTAGGTATAACCTCTTTCCATCTAGCTGCTGCTAAACACTTAATAGCACCCACTATTCTGTCATCGTTCTTATTCTTTCAAGTGACAAAAATAATACATTTCTTAACAGTCATAGTAAACAACTGACTTTTCTTTTTGTGAATGCCCGCCGCCGCGGTGGCTGAGTGGTTACGGCGCTCGGCTGCCGGCCCGAAAGACGCGGGTTCGAAAGACGCGGGCCGCGGCGGTCGAATTTCGATGGAGGCGAAATTCTAGAGGCCCGTGTACTGTGCGATGTCAGTGCACGTTAAAGAACCCCAGGTGGTCGAAATTTCCGGAGCCCTTCACTACGGCGTCTCTCATAACCTGAGTTGCTTTGGGGCGTTAAACCCCTATAAACCTATAAACCTATTTTTGTGAATGCCAAAATTTATTGAAAACGCAAATAAATAGTCGTACTTGTCAACTTCTGAAAGAGAAAATGAACGCCACAGTTAAGTCAATGTCATGTGGAATCCGGCAATGCCAGTACACAACTGAATTATGGTGAGGTTGGCAGTCGGAAACGCCTCTTGACTTCCCGAGTGGCAAGCCGATGCTGGGAGATCAATGCACAACCTTAGTCGATGACAAACAGAGCAACTGCATCCAAAGTCCGAGAATAACTTGTGAAACATTAAGGTGGATATATCAGATTTCGCGCTCAATTCGCCTTTGCTTGCTTTTTCTTGAATAGAAGGCTTTTCGGGTCGTGGAGGTGCAGTCGCCATGTACGGTGTCTCTCAGCCCAGGCTCTGCATGCCTCAAGTTCGTTGCAACGCCTCGGTACTGGAACTTTCGCAATTTGTTGAACCTCCAAACTTACTCTCCGTTTCTCATCTGAAATTTATGTTTCAGTGGCGCGCTGGAAAAAAAATCTAAACGATCGTTTGGGAACGTTAAAAGAAATTTTACATCCATGCCGAAACATTGGCTTTGAGTCCGTGAAATCCTACATTACATTTTATACCGTCCTTTCTATCCCTTTCTACACTTAAACCGCCAAGATCGAGATTACTAATGCGGGAAACTTTGGTCAAGGTGAGCTGGGTAATAGCATTACCTTTTTACAGAACTTATTTGCTGTATTAAACAATATGTCGGAGAAGAACTCAATTACTGCACTAAAATTTACATGGTACTCCCTCCTACACTCGTTATCAGCGATGTCTGAACATAAAAGAGCTGAAAATTAATGCTTCGGATACACTGATATGTTTCACGGTTCACTACCTTCGTTTCTTGAAATTAATCTTTGCTTGTTGAGTAGCGCCTTTTGAATGTCACTTTCTTTACTTCGTTTTATAATAGCATCTTTCTTTATAGATACCACCTAGTTTCTACGTACTATTGTCTGCGCTCAATAATTTATCTTGCCGTCATTTTTCATAGATCTATCCATGACAACTGTGTGTATCAGACAATATTTGCGTGTCGACGTTTAGGGACGCAGTACTATAGGCGACGAAACCATCCCCAGATATTCGAACAAAATTAAAAGTAATTTGCTCATTGATAATTGAATACATTTTTTGGCATTATTTTCAGAAAGATCTTAAACTCATCTCAAAGCGACTTTTTTTTTCATCAAAATAATTTCATTTACATGTCTTCCTATTATTAGCGCAGTATTCTGTTTTTATTGGAAACGTAAATTACATTAAAGAAAAAGATGTAAACAAAATCATATACTTTCATGTCAGTGTTCTTGATTTCTAGGCACAATTTTTGCACATTTACTTAATTCTAGACATGTCCAGTTTCATGAACTAGCGCCGGGCGCAAAATTAGGGCATTCCTTCAGCATCCACCTGTTTTGTTTTCTTCCTTTGGGATAATTTACTTAGTGCCAAGCAGCCTATAAAACTGAAAGCGTGTCTTTTTTTTAGTTCCTTAGAGAAGCATAAAACACTGGGCTTTTTATATCTCAAAATTTAATAATGTAACGCTCGCTGGGACGACACTAATTACGATGTCACAACAGGGACACAAAAATAAAAGATGACATCTCGCGCAAGTGGATGTTAAGCTCAGGGCACTAGTGTCAAGTGTCCTTACGGCAGTAATTTGCTGGGAGCCCCGTGTTTCGTTGTGAATTCAGTAATTTTAAATTTAAATGAAGGACATTATATTCATGGGCCTGCCAGTGCGCTGTCCATTTCGTCGTAAGCGCGGTATTGCTCGCCTGTACATGTGCTGTATGCGTGATGTACGGGAGGGAAGGATGATACACAGGGTGTTACATTTAAGATGTTCTGCAGTTTTTTCTATATATGCTCTATGAAGAACTATGAGAGCTTCGTTGTCGGCATAGCATTGTGAGAGGCGTAGTGCATCAGATTGCAGTTTTGGCTAAGGCGGTCTCACTAGTAGGCTGGTTAACAAATACTGAGCAGTGAACTTTTGAACTATTACTGTTAGTCTCCATATTTATTTATAGCCATGTAGCCCACTGCAAGTAATATCCATATCAATTTTATAATTTCCAAAGCGCAGTTACACTCAAGTCTGGGGCCAAGGAAATTTTGTCTTGACGCAAACTTAGGACTAACCGGAGGTTCCCTCCAATCCCTTTGCCTTTCATTGGGCTTTCTCTTGCAGTGAATGGTAGTACAGATGGCACTGTATGCTGTTTGTTTTTGTTTTGTACTGGAAGGCTGCTACAGTGTTAAAGACATCCATGAAATATACGCAAAAGAGAGACCGACCGCCAGAGAAAGGAGAGTTTTTTTAATTGCATGACACGGATTTTTACTTTCATTCTTAATATTACGTAGGAAAGGGAAAAATGGGACGTGGTGGGTTGAATGCGCCCGTGCGAAGACTTCAGTTTTGCGTGAGCATGCGGAAGATAACCAGTATTGGTATATGAGATTCATGGTTGCATCCTCGCCACTATTCTCTTATAAGATATCCCTCCCTGAGAAAAAAAAAATGTCATCCAACTCGCTTACCGCTTTAGAAAAATTTTGTACGCATTTTGTCACGCTCACATAGGAGCACTATATTGGCATTTTCTCGTGTGCTATTGCGTTTGTTTTCTTTTTGTTTTCTGGTTTCTTTTTCAGCCTACGTCTTGCAATATTTGTTCTTCTAGTATTTTATCTGCTAGTAATGTTAACTATGGCACTGTGAACACTAAATAATGCTTGTTCTTAGAAAACCTAGAACAGGCTAAGGAAAACGCAAAAGCCGAAGTGCTGTCCACGTAAGAAATTTATTTCACATTCTGTTTACTATTGATATTCCTGTTGCTGTATAAGGGCTTTACTTTATTTACTTTACCTATTCAATAAAAAAAAAACCTGAAGCGCGATATTGATAGCGCCAACGATCACTTTGTTTCGTGTGCAAAACTTCAGAATGGTTTTTCGGGCTTCAGCACTGTCGCTCCTCATCTTAGAACGAACAGAAGTGACGTACACTTCGTAAGATTTCCTTCAACTTTAGTTTCACAACTCAAATTCCGCCAGTGAACAAGCGTTGAAGTCGCATGCTAACACTGCATTGAAAACAGTGTGCACGCATGCTAAGCTCTTAACTAGAACAAATAATGGAGTTAACTGTGGTTTATGTCGAACTTAACTGCTACCGTGGTTCGGGATAAGAATAAGCGGCTTTAGGCTCTCGCCCTGCCTAGCTCGCTTGGTCACCTCTGTAATCAGGCGCCCTCATCTCAACACCATTCTCGGAGTTGTGCGACGCAATGGGAGAGCCATTTTTCGGCCCTCCGTTCATCCAGCGTCCACTATGTAGATAGACGCAATAGACGGAGATAGAAACAGTTCAAACTACCTTGCATACTACCGCGCAGTCTATCTACTAATGTGCGCACTTACACGTACTACCGGTTAGTGAGTGCTCAGCGTAATCCCATAATGCAAAAATAGCGGCACGCGTCTCCGGTAATGGCATAATGCTTTATCCCTCCAGCATGCAGGGCGCACTATTTGCATCGTGCAAAGGGCGCCTCCGGTTAGTGCGCCAGGCTAACCTGCTTGCGATGTCATGGAGTCCGCTCATCGAATGGGACGTGAATGTCTGTTTACAGCTCTCGTCGAATGGGCGGACTGGAAGTCGGCTACGGTCTAGCTGCTTGTTCGGAAAAGAACCGCGGGGGCTCTAATTCTTTGCTCTTCATGCGTGCGAGAAACGCGCCACCGTTGTACGGCTTTGGCCGGCTGCGCCAGCAGTGAACCACATCGTGTAATATAATGTCTCCCTAAAAGATCCGTGCAGATAGAGTGGGTTAATAAAATGGTGAAAGATATAACCGCGTGTATAATAGCGGTGCCACCGAAAGAAATGTCCGGAATTTGATTCCGAGTTTCATAACCGGCATTATTAAAGAACTCTCCCGAGGAGCATACCATGACGGAACTTTCCAACTAGCACATCAATGCGACGCTTTGATGATCATCAATCGCTCAGCCTAGCACATGTCCGCGGGATGGCAGTGTATGATGACGATAGCAACGGCGGTTTTCATAACGAACAGGTAATTAGTCCTACCAAGAGAGCTTTTGGCTGACTTGTTGGAGCATGATGTTAAGTAAGAGAAACTGCCAAACACAATGACCACACAGCGCTTGCATAGACTTTTTACGTTTTTTGTTTTTAGCGCTCTTTCCCATCCTTAAAATATTTGCCTTTAGTTTCTACATTTTGTCTAAGGATTTTATTCGCTTGTCTGACTTCTGGCATTCTATAAGGACAAAGATCCGTGGCGATAGTAACAAGGAAATTTCGGCAGCGACACTTGGACTGCATATGTGTGAGAATGAGAAACCATTGCTGTCCCTGGGTGCACTGACACCCACCCAAGCGCACGCCACCTGCACACACACGCGTGCCCATATGACACCATCCGGAACGCTGTTCTGTACGACGAACGGTTGCATCTATAATGTGAAACTTGGTGTTGGAGGAAAGTAAATGGCACAGAATCTTTCTCACATCTTGGTGGACACCTCAACCGCGCCTTAAAGAACAGGTAAAGAGTCTGGAAAGTCATACAATTGAAGGTGCATATATCGTCGGTTTGAATCCCTGTTACAAGCTAGCCTCCAGTTTGACACGCACATATAAGCTATAGACAACTCGAAATCGTATGACACAAACCAGGACACTGAACGACTAATGGTTGCATCACAATTCTGGAACGAATGTTGCAAGGAAACCTGCCGCCGCATTCAGGTCGGCCAGTGACGAGTATATACAGACAAACGACATGCAGGTATAGAATTATCTGAAGCGGCGGTGTGCTCGGCCTTCTCTGTGCGTCATACGGCCGCTTGAAGACGCCACTCTAATTTCCGTGCCGTAGCTTGCATTTTCTGTACCGTCTACGAATACACATACACACACGTACACGTTCCCGGCTTTTCTCCCAATGGGGCTAGAGAATTTTTCGCTTCAAAAACGAAGTGTGGCGGCCGCACGTTCCGACCCATGTACCGCAGATTTTCGCCAACACAAGCGCCTTGAATAGTTTGTTTTGCAGAGTGACGAGTAATTTCGGCTAGTTAAGTGCAGTGGAGAGGTTCCTTTGACTGAAATCCTCTCTAAAGTGCATGAATGTTGGCTCGCTACAGCCAAAATTTGCTGGGCCACAGATCACAGGGTAACCGCGTCTTCAAAGTTCTAAAAAAAGGCTATGAAATTTACTTGCGATGGGCTACACGCCTCTGAATAATTCAGGAGCCTAACCGTAATAGTTAACTATTCAATATTAGCTAACCAGCCCGCGTGTTAAGGCGCCTTAGCTGTATTCTGATGTTCTTCACCGCTAACAATGTCATGCCGAAAAAAATCGCTCGTCTAACGAAAGAAGCCCATTTTCTTTTAAATTGAGTAAAATCTTAGTTGTAACACCGCGTATACGAGGTCTGGACTGAACGAAGCAGTAATGCAATACTGCCTGCCACTGCTTGCTTCTGCACGCGCAAACAGCCCGAAGTGCGATATCCGCGGGAGGAACTTCGTCTTCCGCTTTATGAATAAATCAGCTGCAGGCAGCTCGGTAGGAGGCAGCCGGAAAGCCTGCTAAGTTTTAATCAGAATATTATCCTGACAGTGCGCTCACTCGCGAAACGTATATCTGTGTTGCGGCCAGTTTACGCAGGAAAATAAGCACGCCAATGAGTTTCGGCCACATGGAGCATCGTTTGAATTTGCTGATCTGCAGTGAAAGCGTGGGAAAAAACTGACAAGCAGGCAAGTACAGAATTTGATGTGGGGCAGCTGCTTTGGCAACAACGCAAGGTTCATTTCAGAACAGTGAGGAAACTACTTCCAAGCTCCATCTCTATGCCTAACAACGTGGAGGAGAAGGAGAAAAGCTTAAGAATCAGGAGGGTCTTCAATAAGAGAAGAAATGACGCTGAAACAAATAAACATGGTCATTTCAGCTGAAAAAAATTACCAAGTATTTTTTATTTAACTGCAAAGTTTCTGTGCTAGCTGTGCAGCCGTATACTGCCCTTGGGTGGATGCCAATCAGTAATTACTCCCTTATTTCAAATCTACTCCTCCTTAGGGATTTCCCTAAACATTTGAATAATGCCTTTATGCGCTCAACACCTACACTAAGGTATGGCCTTTTACGAGAATGTTATAAAAACATTGGCTACGGAACACTCACGCGATATGCCTGCGCAACGAAGCCAAGTCTCAGCGGAGCTGTACAGATTCAAAAAGACTGGAGTGCTGTGCGATCACGCGGTGATTGAAACGTGCGCTATCTACTCCCGTGTTCTGACCAATCATTAACAATGTAGCCAGGTAAGAGAACGTGCTTCGTGCGCAACCAAGTATTTTTTTTACTGTTTTCTCTATTTTTGTCAACTGATAAATGCGAACGACGGGCGTTTGCGCCTTCAGGTTTGACGACTTGTGAAGCGGGCTATAGCTGTAAAACATGCCAGGACTGAGCCGTCAAACTTCTTTAGTACCCGAATGACCAACGCTGGGCGTTTCCATGTAATAACGTCGGCAATAAAAGGCGACCATAATCTTCCGCCTAGGCCATCATTCCGTATGCGTCTGCGGCATAACGACCGCACCAAAACTCTCGCTCCTGAAGAGTCTTATGAAAGAAACCATTAATGCGTGCTTCCCAGAAGAGAATGAAAGCGCGCTGTCTATTCGCAGGATGAAACGGAAAAACGCAACGGTGTTTGCTCAGATGCTTCGAGCCTGAGTGCAGTAACCGGTGGTGGAACGACATTCTTTGCTGGTAAGCTGGCAGACTGCGACCGGGCAGGTTATTGGGAAAGGCCCTGATTATGGTTCGCCAGTAAAAGATGTTGGATTCCTTTCAGAGGTGAACTTCTTTCATCCTGGGATACTGTATTAAAAGTATGCTACGCGAACGCGAATGCCCAGACCTTAAATGCATCAGCTACAAATCATTAAAAGAACAACCCGTAAATAATAGCCTTAAACGCGATCCACTTTACAGCAGTAGAAGACAGGGGTCAGTGGGCGAAGCCACCGTATTATGTTGCACCTAAACATCTTACCTTTTACTGAAGATAGGTGAAACCCATATCAGAGGAGATCGACAGTGGGTTTTCTCAAAGGTGTGTTTCCTGGGGTATTATGTTGAATGTTAGACTGGCTCAAATTATTTTTAGATGGGTGTTTTCGTAGGGGCCAGTACTGAGATACAATAGACATACTCGTATCATTTTTCATTTTCACAAGTGAGTAATTCTTTCGACTTATATGTAGTTATTGTTCGCGAAATTTACTTTTATTTTTATTTGACTTGTAGAAAAAAAATACTTTCCAGGTGACTTGTTTTTTTATATATTTGCGAATGAGTATGTTGCAGGGAGCTTTAGGAGAAAACATTTTTAATGGTGTACCTTATATCGCATGTTCTCGTTGAAAAATAGTGGTATACTTCTCAACAACGAGCCCCGTTCTAATTCGCAATAAAACACTGTTATCTCCTAAAGACGTAAGAGCTTTGTTCCTAGAGCAAGATGTAGGAACTTTGTTACTATAAGCTTCAGTCTGAACACATGTTATTGAAAATTGTGTTGAGGAGTGCATAAGTTTAACAGGCAAACGCTGCTAAACGGGTGTCTGCGCTGGCTTAAGCTCGAGTTTCATTGATTCAATTGTTCACACATTTGTACGCAATTTAGCAGTGCTCATTGCAGATTTTTTTAAGATTACATTATTCCTGGCTGAATATAAGAATTGTTAAGATACAAGCCCACCAAACAATGTCACGGGATTATCGCGGTGACTTTATATTTTTATTTTTTCCTCTTTGGTCCTAATAATATTTTTTGTTATTTCCTACGCGTGCAATATTTCGCTGCTTTGATCTCTCGCATAAAAAAGATGCATTTATGCATTTCATGAGAAATTTACATTAAATATCAAACTTGTTCGTGAATTTAGAATATTTTTGCATTGCAACCCCCTGACTCAACACGTGCCTTCCTTCTAGCTTCCTTTATTCACGCCATGACGGCTCTCATGCGCCACAGAAACTGCGTCAGGACATTAAGGTGCCAAGTAATTTGCCAAAGTCACGATCCCTTTCTACTTCCTGTTCTCGAAACACTATTTTTCTTCCTTTCCGCATAACACCACTGGAGGACTGGTCGATCGTTCAGCAAACATTTGAACGTTCATATACAAAAATTTATTCAATTCAATTGATTTCACTCCACTGAGGCTTTTAGGCAATTGCCACAGCGTAAAAACATTCCATGGGAGGGTGGCGGCAAGACGCGGCTTGCTTTAAATTCAAGCTGCCCTTGTTTACAGCTTTTTAAACTTCTCTTGCCATGTTTGGAAGACGTATAAAATTTTATACATGCATAGTTTTCTGAGTTTTAGCATTTCAGGTCTATATCAGAACCAAGAAATGTGAGTCAAATATTTTCGTCCACAGCCTCTTCAGTCATACTTTGTCCACTGAAATGCTGTACCTTTTAATCAACGCATTGCTGTACTGATCGATTCCTGCACTTAACTACAGCACTAAACTGAGCATGTTATAATTATGTTGCTACTCCTTAACTGTTCTTGCACATCATTCCCGTTGGCCGCGTGATTGCAATTGCAATCACGCGGCAGATAATTCTGCTCAGGAGAACCTTCCAGAGACCTACCCTGTTCGCGTGTTCGTTCATTTGCACATCTAGAGGTCTGGCTCGTGTACATACCACCACTATAAAGGCAATCTTCAAAGAGCGCGCGTAGCACATTAAAAATTTCTTCACGTGTTTAATAATTCACCCATTGGCGCAACGAAAGGGACGTTGAAGACAACACAATACAATTGTCTTTCTGAGTAGATATTGATTATATGGCTCTTTGAGGGTATGTTAATGCTTTTGCGGCTGCTAGAGATATAATTATTGCTGAGAAGATTGAATATAAGAATCTCTCTGCAAATCAATTGACAGATAAGACGTTGTTGCTGAAAAGAACGAATTGCAGCAGGATTGCCGCAACGTCTTTTGTTCAACATGGGCTCTTCGTGGAGGTATCATATGTAACAAATTATGTAAATAAATTAATACAAAGATTGGTTCATGAATTCTACGAAGCGTAGAAACGCGGTCGGCTACGAAACATGTATTATAGCCAAGGTTTCGCAATGATCTAGACCCCCTAGGATCGCCTTGCGTGAATCTAAAGTATAAGAAATATATTAAGAAACTCATCTCTGTGGAAATGCGTCCGCCGCTGTTGAAATGTACGTACCCGTCAACTCGAACTTGGTATCCGTCTTCCATATCGACGAAGCCCCCGCAAAAGCGACTGATTCCGGAACTTAGAAAACGCTTCGCAGCTGTCAAGCGAATCCGCAACTGCAAGTTGCGAAGCCTGTACCGAATCGATATGCGTAGCATGGCCTTGTAGCACCCTCTCTTGGGCGGCGCCGACAACCCGGCTAGCGCGTGCCACTCTGAGAAGAGAATAAAGACGGCACCTGGTCGTGGCTCGTGCAGCCACGGCTGGCAGTTCTGTTCTGGTGTCGGCGCGTAGCAGTGGTATCGTTTCCTTCGCTCCTGAGGCGTTAAGCCTACATTGGTGACCTAGGACGAGCAATGACCGATACCGCAACATCCACGCAGCAGGATTCGCGTCCGCAGGACGTCTCGTCGCTGCAGGTTCGCCTTCCACCTTTCTGGCCCCAGAACCCGCAAGTTTGGTTCGACCAGGTTGAGGCGCGATTTTGCCTAGCCCGCATCACGTCGGAGACGACGCGCTACTACCATGTTGCCACAAGCCTGCCTCCTGACGTTGCCGGTGAGCTCTCCGACGTTCCCTCCACCCCCATGCGTGCTACACCATATCAGCACCTGAAAACCAAGGTGCTGGAGAGATTTATACCCTCGGACCGCACCCGCCTCCAGCAGCTCCTTACCGGGGAAGACCTTGGCGACCGGCGCCCCTCCCAGCTTCTGCGCCGCATGCAACAGCTTCTCGGAGAGCGCGACATCCCCAACCACTCAGCGTTGCTTCGAGAGCTTTTCCTCCAACGCCTTCCCCAGCCCATCCGCCTCGTCCTTGCGGCGGCCGGTGACGTCACCCTCGACCGCCTGGCTGAGCTCGCAGATAACGTTCATGAGGCCACCTCCCCGTCCGTCACTGCTGTTTTGCCGCCAAGAGACCCAGCGATTTCGCGCCTTGAGGCCCGTCTCGAGGAGCTTGCCGCCTTAGTCGCCGCACTTCGGAGCCGACCTCTGGAGACCCGTCCGTCTCGTCTTCATCATAGCGCTCTTTCGCGCTCACGTCAAGCTCGGAGTCCCAGCCCTACATCTCTCTGCTGGTACCAAAGGCGCTTTGGCCACCGGGCCACGAAGTGTACACCGCCCTGTTCGTGACCGGGAAACGCCCGCCGGAATCACTAACGGCGGCGTGTGGTTCCCCAGTCATTCGAGCCGCCTGTTCATTGTCACGGACAAGTTCTCCGGCACCCGGTTTCTTATCGACACGGGCGCGGAAATCAGCGTGATTCCACCGACTAAGGCAGATCGTTCCAAGCCATCAGGACTGTCGCTCCGTGCTGCCAACGCCTCGTCTATACCCGCGTATGAGCTACGATCTCTCACACTCGACTTCGGCCTACGCCGAACTTTTCCATGGGTCTTCGTCATCGCAGACATGGTTCGCCCGATCGTCGGCTCAGACTTCCTCTCCTACTTTGACTTAGACGTCAGCGTGCGGCATCGTCGCCTTACCGACGGTCTGACTCATCTCTCCATCTCGGGAGTATCGTCCGCCCTTGCTCCCATGGACATTCGCACGCTGATACCTTCCTCTCAGTTCGAAAAAGTGTTGGCGGATTTCCCGGAGCTCACTAAGCCATGCAACCTCACTCAGGCGCCTAAACATACTGCGACACACCACATCGTCACCCGGGGTGCACCCGAAGCTGCTCGACCGCGCCGCTTGTTTGGAGACCGTCTAGCTATCGCCAAACGCGAGTTTGACCACATGCTGGAGCTCGGCATTATACGCCCGTCGTCCAGCGCGTGGGCGTCTCCGCTGCTTCTAGTGCCCAAGCGTGATCCCGGTGACTGGCGTCCCTGCGGCGACTATCGGGCATTGAATGCCAACACTGTCCACGACAGCTATCCGCTGCCCACATCCAGGACTTTACATCGCGCCTCGCCGGCTGCGATATTTTTAGCAAAGTTGATCTGGTTAAGGCGTATCACCAAATTCCCATTGAACCCGCTGACATACCTAAGACCGCCATCACGACGCCCTTTGGTTTGTTTGAGTACGTCCGGATGCCTTTTGGACTACGCAATTCGGCTCAAACCTTCCAGCGGTTCATGGCTGAGATCACGCGGGGCCTACCGAGTGTATTCGCGTACCTTGACGATGTCCTCATCGCCAGCCATACCTCATGATCATGAGCAAGACCTACGTGCTTTGTTCAAGCGTGGACAGCACTACGGCCTGGTTTTGAATGCCTCCAAGTGTGTTTTCGGTGCTTCTGAGCTCAAGTTTTTGGGTCATCACATATCCTCAGTGGGTATCCGCCCTCTCGCGTCCCACGTCCAGACCATCGAGAATTTTCCCCTGCCCACAACCCTGCGCCTCCTGCGACAAATCCTGGGGCTTGTGAATTTCTCCCGTCGCTTTATCACGCACTGTGCAGAGCTACTTCGCCCGCTCACCGACCTCCTCTGGTCAACCGCTGGCCCGTCGTCCGCAATCTCTTGGTCATCAGAAGCCCAGGCCGCCTTTAGTGCGGGGAAGCAAGCAGTCGCTAAAGCCGTGCTTCTAGTCCATCCGCGCAACGACGCCCCTACGAAATTGATGGTGGATGCCTCCAGCGTGGCCATCGGAGCCGTCTTACAGCAGTACATTAACTCCGAGTGGAGACCATTGTCTTTTTACTCTCGGAAGCTACTTCCTGCAGAGACCCGCTACAGCGTCTTCGGTCGAGAGCTCCTAGCCATCTACTCCGCTATCCAGCACTTTCGGCATTTTGTAGAAGGATGCAAGATTCATGTGCTAACCGATCATAAACCGCTCTCATATGTGTTCCGGACCAATTACTCGAAGTACGTGTCACGTGAACTTCGTCAGCTCGCTTATATCTCGGAGTTTACCATCGACATCTGGCATGTGAAAGGTGCAGCCAACACCGCCGCTGACGCCCTCTCTCGTATAGTAGCGGTAGACGCTCCATCTTCCACCGTCGACTGGGCCGCATTTTCTTCTGCCCAGCAGAATGACGATGAGCTCGCCGTTTTTCGAGCGAACCCTCGTTCTCTCCGATTACGGCTTGTGCCCCATCCTTGTTCGCCTGAGCCTTTGTGGTGCGATGTTTCAACGGACTTTCCTCGCCGTTTTGTTCCGGCTTCACTACGTCGCCCTATCTACCATTCCCTCCATGACATATGCCATCCAGGCATTCTGGCTACTCAGCGCCTCCTCACCCAGCGCTGTGTTTGGCACGGAATCAACGCTGGTGTGCGTGCTTGGACGCGCCGGTGCCTACCCTGTCAGTCGACCAAGATCTGTCCACATACGAAGACACCTTCCCAAGCCTTTCTACCCCCTGGCCGTCGTTTCGACCATGTTCATCTCAACATCGTGGGCCCTCTACCCATCTCTCGGACTACCGCTATATCTTGACCATAGTCGACCGCTTCACTCGCTGGCCGGAGGCAGTCCCCATTCCTGACATCACCGCAGAGACTGTTTCGCGCGCCTTCATTTCTGCGTGGGTATCTCGATTTGGTTGTCCTGGCACTGTGACAACGGACCGTGGACGCCAGTTAGAGTCCTCCCTGTTTGCTTCCCTTAATAATATTCTCGGCGCCAGGCATTGCCGTACCACTGCATATCTCCCGTGTGCTAACGGCATGGTGGAACGCTTTCACCGCCAATTGAAGGCCGCCCTCGCTGCCCGCCTCAATTGCGCCTCCTGGGTCGACTCCTTGCCCCTTGTACTGCTTCGTCTAAGGGCCGTCATCCGAGAAGACTTACAGTGCTCAGCTGCAGAGGTCGTGTATGGAAGTGCTTTGCGTCTTCCAGGCGACTTCTTTACATCCCAGCAGCTTCCAGTCCAGCCCCAAGAATTCCTCCAACGCCTGCTGGACTGCGTTAAAGACCTCCGGCCTACTCCCCCACGTCCGTCCCGCCACCATACCATTTTTGTACACCCCGACCTGGCCACTTCGACCCACGTTTTTGTGCGCCGCGACGCTGTCCGAGCTCCACTCACACTGGCTTACGACGGACCTTTCCGCGTTCTCCGCCGCACCCCGAAAACCGCCACCATCCTCCAAGACGGCCGCGAAGAGACCGTCTGTCTAGACCGCCTTAAACCGGCCCACATGGAGACCGCCCTGCAACGACTCCCAGCGCCGCCTGACCTAGTGCTCGAGTGCCATCGCCGGCCCTCCGTCCGTTCTTCAAGTCTAGGCGGGGGGCCCTGTAGCACCCTCTCTTGGGCGGCGCCGACAACCCGGCTAGCGCGCGCCACCCTGCGAAGAGAATAAAGACTGCACCTGGTCGTTGCTCCTGCAGCCACGGCTGGCAGTTCTGTTCTGGTGTCGGCTCGTAGCAGTGGTATCGTTTCCTTCGCTCCTGAGGCGTTAAGCCTACAGCCTCAATGCATCCCAGAGATGCGACGTAGCCAAATATTCTTAGAAGCTCTTAGTGAACGGCTTGTGTACACTATGCGAATATGCAAACTGAAGAATGTATGCACGCCTATCAGGCAATACTTCCCCACACATACATTTACCGAGATGGCTTTTTGGATGGTTGCGTCAGTGAATATACGAGGCTTCTTAGTCAATTCCGCGGCAGCAGCACATAGTGCGGCAAGGGCAAAATTTCTAGTTTTTAAGAAAGATAAATAACTGAGAAAACTTTTGTACAAAAGAGGAATGCGTAAATAATGGTATAATGGGACATAAGATGTGCAATAATAATACAGGCACATAGGCTAACACCAAAATAATTTATCGCGAGCTATAATTGACCAAAGTGGTTTAAAAGGCAGTTCGGTGAAGCATGAATTGAATTATGATTTATGAGGGATTAATGTCTCAAAGCTACTCAGGCTATGTGAGACGCCGTACTGAATGGCTCCGGAAATTTCGACCACCTGAGGTTCTTTAATATGCACTGAAATCGCATATTACACGGGCCTCTAGAATTTCGCCTCAATCGAAATTCGACCGCCGCGGCCGGTATCTAACCCGCGTCTTGATGCTTGAATTGGTCTGAGGTTTTACTGAGCCATGTGCAAAATACCGAATAACATAATTTCGTGAAATACCAATGACCTACGAATAACGTCATGTTAGTCGAGGTAGAGGAACCCGGACCGGTAGTCGTGGCCTTTCGCTGCGAAGGTTTTGTGAACGCATTAGTTTCAGTTTCGTTTGTAATCTCGACGCACCCCTAGTAGCGTATTCCTTTCATGAAACGATACTCATCGAACGTCACATGCAGCGTATTTCAATAAGATGATAGACAATTCTTAAAAATCGACTTTCTGAGTTAGAAAAATGTTGTTTTAGGCATATTATTATCAGCCCTGAAGTAGGTCAGGATACAGCTAATGCGTGCTAACCAGCAGGATGATCATCTACCATTGAATTGTTAACTTTTTAAGTATCACTGTATAACTATTACATCAATATGAGTTTCTAGAATTCAAAAAAACGCGGTTACAGTCGACGTTGTGGCCCAACAAATTTTACCTACCTCGCCCCAAAATTCATGCGCTTTCGAGAAGCTTGCAGCCAAAGCTGGCGCTCTAGAGATTAGCCGAAATAGCCAAAATTTGTTGGGCCATAGCGCCGAGAGTAATATATATATAATTGGTTTTTGGGGAAAAGAAATGGCGAAGTATCTGTCTCATAAGTCGTTGGACACCTGAACCGCGCCGTAAGGAAAGGGATAAAGGAGGAGATAAAGAAGAAATGAAGAAGAGGTGCCGTTGGAGGGCTCCGGAATAATTTCGACCACCTGGGGATCTTTAACGTGAACTGACATCGCACAGCACACGGGCGCCTTAGAGTATTTACTCCATAAAAACGCAGCCGCCGCGGTCGGGTTCTAACCCAGGAACTCCGGATCAGTAGTCGAGCTCCCTAACCACTGAGCCACCGCCGAGGGTAATCGCGATCTCTAAATTCTAAAAACTGATATGAACATTACTTACGGTTGGCTACACTCAAGCTGTCCCAGGAGACGAAATATCTGATTAAGAAACGCGAAAGCATGAAATCATCTAACCCTACGGACCGAATAGAACTCGGAGAGCTATCAAAGTTAACCAAGAAGCTTGAGGTAGCCGACATAAGGATGTTTAACACAGAGAAAATCGAGCATGTTCTCAAGAACGGAGGTAGCCTAAAAGCAGCGAAAATTAGGGTTAGGTAAAAACTAGATGTATTCGCTAAGAGAAAAGAGAGAAATGTCATTAGCAATATGGATAAGATAGTTAAAGTAGCCAAAGTTTTCTACGCAAATCTGTACAGCTGACTTGCCAAAGCACACAACTTATTGAAAGCTGGAGGGAAAGATTTTGAAACAAGAGTTGAGTTGAGTTTCGTTTTAAGGCAAGTAAGCGGCTAACGCTGTCAGGTGCCAAGCACTAGACTAAATTTTCGTAAATGAGTTTTTAGAACACGTTCCTTAAGAGTCTTCTGGGGTCTTGCCGAAAATAAGTAAATTTCTCACATTCTGGAGAAAATAAGTAGCCACCTCTAATAGGTCAAATTCATATATCTTATACAAAAGGCGACTTGAGTCTTCAAGCCCATGTGATTCACGTCCGCTCCCGCCAGGAGTTGGAACCAAATTTAATAATATTGGTCTCTTAAGTCGCATGCTTTTCTTTAGCTGCATGACTCAGTTCACATTAAAACTCAGTGCTGCTGTTCAAATAGAAAACTGACAGTTTTTAGCAGCGTTCTTTGATAACTGCACTAATTTCAAATAAGGATGGATTTACAAAGCGCATACTGTTATTGAGCTCCTAGTAATCGTAAAGCATTCAATAAAATGGAAAAAAAAACTTGCCAATTTTAGACATCATCACAAAGAGATACGTTTTTAAGAAAAGAACATTCCGAACCATGCACCAGCTTACAGGAAATATATGTGGAAAAGAATTTCAGTGTATTTAAGTACCCGCAACTGGAGTAAGAAGAAATAATTTTGGGACAAATCAAAGACGGGATCTCATGAAGCGTGGTGTAGGGGCACAGATAGTTTGATGTTAAAAGATAGTAGTGGACCTCTTTCTATTCGCACGCATTGTTCGCATCAGATGCTTAGCAGTGCATTCGTGTGCGAGCAATTAGCATCCAACTAGAGGGGACAAAGATTTCATTACATGCGTGAGCAGTTTCGTAAATCTGTCTGAGCCGCATGCTTTAAGAGGGAAGCTAACAGCTGAGCACCCCCTCCCACTCCCCAGCTAGTTTTACTTATCTCTACAGTAACACTACGAGCAAATACTTTGGCCCAATAAGAGAGGCTCTCTTAAAGTTAACAAATCATGTTTCAGTGCTACCATGAAATCATTCGATTTAAACATAAAAATGCTGTTTGATTAAAGTCATAGAACATCTTAAAATCAACTGTTACTGAATGCAAAAAAGCGAAGTAAAAAGTAAAACCACCCGCAATCGCCGTAACAAAATCTACCACTTATCGGCGTTCTCAGTTCTCGATGCTACGATACAGCTAGCTCCACATCACCTGCAGGAATCCCCTACGCGAGATACGCACCTACTCCGAATATATATGCGCACATACTTAACAAAACAGGAAATATATAAAAGCGACATGACTGAGCTGTTGTATAAGGCTTCTATAACTAGCTGATCAGATAATATGTTATCGTCAAATTTCGCGTGAAAACGAACTTTGACTGATCACTGCCCATTAAATTGAAAGTCATAAAGGCAACCGGAAGTTATCAGTTTACTAAACTCATCATGCTTCTTTTGGTCGCAGGTTTCAACAGTTCGCATCATTGACAATGTGTTGATTCCCAATGCTGCGATTTCGGATACTAAGTACGCGCATACACACAAAAATATTGGAAGAACCATGAAAAAGCGAATTACATTATGTCTGTCAAAAAAAATGCGCCCTATAACGATTATATCGCAAAACGTTGAAGGTTGAAGCGATTTTTTCCTCCCGAAAGACACGGCACGCATTCTATAACCCCTTCGTTTGGCTTCACATTAAAAAAGCCGGTATTAGGTTTTCACAGCAAAACAAGCGCAAGTGTCGATTCTGGAAATTAGTGACACAGGAATCTTTTCTAAAGCTGAGAGGCGTTTGAAATGTTTTCGTTCTGGATTAAATTTGAAACAACGTTTTCTGTCCTTCGTAAATCGATCGCGGAGACCAGTCAAGTAGCGATTAAATTTCGAGGTTCGCTACACTGTTCGATTGACGTTCACATCCACACGGTGCTATCGACTAAAGACTTGATTTTGCAGAAACTTTAGGGCACATATAATTTGTAGGTAACGTTTTCTTCACAATAATAGGGGCAGCAGCGGTAACATTTTTCATGGTGAATGTGCATTCGACATAAGCATACACGAAAATGTTGGTGTCTGATTACTAGTAAAAGAGAAGGAAGAAAACAAAGCTGCTGCGATATTAAGTTGAAAACTGTGCATAAACGTAGCACACAAAATGAAATAGCTACACTACGCTACACACACCACGCCTTCATGCCAATAAACAGTTTTAAAGCAGTATCCTTCCCAAGAAACTGCAAGCGACAGCAGACAGTCAACATCAAACTTACAAGCACCACCACACGCACACCTGGCAATTATAGAGGCCTCGAACTGTACATGCGCGAACATCTGGCGTGGCATGTTTACCCTATCGGCAATCAATAAAAGGGAGCTCTGATAAAACCTCTGTGAGGTCTCGTGGTCCGATTTTGTTGCGATCGTTGAACAGACCTCTTTGCGGTTACAAGCACCAGGACAGAAAGCGCGTGCCCCAGTACGTGGTGGCGAACAACGTCTCATTCCAAGTTTTACATTCGGGTCGCCACATTGACCTGCTTTTGTTTACTCCCTACAATAAGGACAGAGAGAGAGCAGAAAAAGGGCAAACCGGAGGAAATAAAGTGAATTTGAGGGGCGACAATATGCCGTTTTTTTTTGCCACCTGAATATACCATTGATTAGTTCAGTCTTGAAGGAAGATAAGTGATTGACTTAAAGCAATTTTCTCAGACTGGTTGACGAAATGGTACACAACATTCTGTTCAGGCGTATGGGGGGGGGGGGGGGGGGGTGTGCTCGGGAAAAGATATTCTGCTGCGGGGAAATTTGAGCCATGGTGCTCTTGACAGAGAGAGCGGTTCACGCTGTCCCCTCTAGGCCAGTTGTTTTGACCAATAGTTGACACAGTGTTCGAAGACGTGATCTAGCCCTTTCTTTCAAAATGGCGCGGGATCACCGAGTAATCAAAGAATTTCTATGATTTCCAAACCTGGAGGGAAGTAGCTGAAACGAGGGAGGGTCTTGACCTCCCAGGAACATCAACATCATCCTCCCTAACTATTAGCTGCATTTATTCCTATTTTCCCGCACAATAATTGTCTTCGGTTTCTGGGTAATGTACAATATTTAATCAATTATCTGGCAACATTTAATTTGGTAGCGGTATATCACACTTCCCCGCGCTCATAAGGATACACTGTTAGCATCATCATCATCATCGCCATCATCTCGAGAGTCAAAGGCGTGTGTCGTTGTGTGACGATTCGTGCACATGCACCGGTGCCACGGCGAGCCGGTCAGTGACTTTTCCTGGAGACGGTTGGCCGCGCCGTCCTGGCGTTGGGTCGCAGCGGGGAGACATGACCATATTTGGTTGTGGCGGAGAAACATGACCATATATGGTAACCGTCGACGGTCCTGTCGAACGACGCTTGAGTGTCCCCGTCATTATGCACCCCTCGAGAGCCACGGGGGAGTGGACAAAGGCGCGGCCACGGCTGAAGAAAGAAGCAAAGGCTTTAAAAGCGGAAGCCGACGGGAGGAAGGGGGAGAGCGATCGGGGCGAGTGGGCCTGAGACGGAGCGAGGCAGAAGACTGGGGCTGCGCATTGACCTGAGCCCGGGGTCTAGCCGTCGCTAACGTTCGACCTTCGCCAACGCGCCTCCACGCCGGGCAGCTCATCCAACGACCAGCCGAGAACGAGGGCAGCACAGCCACGAGGAACTCCCAGCCCGGCCGCTGCAGACAACCAGCCATTCATCGAGCCCGTGCCACACCACGCTGACTCAGCCCCGGAGACGACGAGCCCAGCTTCTGTCCAGTAAGCGGCATCGAGCCAGATGCTTTAATTAAATCACTTCAAAATCATTTTGGAGTCTGTGCATCAATCTCCTCATGCCCAGTGTGGACCCAGGGCCATTTTAAGAAACTGGTTCATCACAGTTGCATGATCTTTGCAGTAAGTCATACATGAGAACTGGCGCGTTTACCTGCTGGGCAATCCTAATGTCATTAATGCGGACCGGGTTGTGGGCACTCTTTGCAATGCGTCATGCGCGCATGTGTAGTAATGTGGGATCCATATGGATCTTGAAATGGGGGTGGAAGGGGGTAGATGGGGGCCTGGTGCGACGAGAAATTGCATCGTTGTCACGTGAGTAGGTGTGATGTCATATTACAGCGTCGTCACGTGACTAGGTCTGATGGCACATTACATCGCTGTCACTTGACCTGGTATGACATCACACTCATATGATGTCATCACTAATTATAGTAATTAACCTTAGTTTTGCCTAATTATATTCATTACCATTAATTATGCGACGACATGATCTTCGTCGCTTGACTCGTCGGTTCGTGACGTCACATGGTGCCGTTTTTTGCGTGCCTCTGTTCGTGTACTGCAGTCGCAGCTTGTTAAGTTTTTTCGAAGGCAACATACAGAGGATTGAAAAGAGCATTCTCGCTATGCCGGAGAGAGCTAGAAAATCGAAATATACTGATATGCGTCTGCATAACCGTCGCATTGGAAAGTACATCGGCAACCAGTTTCTTTACATTCGGTAACTATTCTCAAGCCTAAAAAGAGTATAGTGAATACCTCCCCCCTCCTCTCAATTTCTGGTAGATGGTGTAGAAGGGCTGCGTTCGTCAATTGCCGGTTCGTGCGTGAATGAGTGAGAAGCTTCCAATACGAACAAGTATACACGAAGCAGGTTGCCAAATACTGACACATATAGAGTAATCACCGACGTACTGGTGGTAAGTAAGCCTTCCCACGCATTTACATCGTTTTTGGCTACTACTAGTCGGCCCTGCTATTCACTTGAGGTCTTTGCTCTCCGTCCCTTTGATCGTGGACACAAGGCGGCTTCTTCGCAAGTTTTCTTTATGGCGTGCATTTATTGAAAAGTGTGAATTTTTTTCAGTGCTGCGTCGCACTTAAATGACGGAATTGAGCCCTCCACGCGAAAATAACCAAACCACAAGCAGCAATTTTCAGGGGGGGATACCCGCCGCGGTGGCTCAGTGGTTAGGGCGCTCGACTACTGATCCGGAGTTCCCGGGTTCGAACCCGACCGCGGTGGCTGCGTTTTTATGGAGGCAAAACGCTAAGGCGCCCGTGTGCTGTGCGATGTCAGTGCACGTTAAAGATCCCCAGGTGGTCTAAATTATGCCGGAGCCCTCCACTACGGCACCTATTTCTCTTTCTTCTTTCACTCCCTCCTTCATCCCTTCCCTTACGGCGCGGTTCAGGTGACCAATGATATATGAGACAGATACTGCGCCATTTCCTTTCCCCCAAAACCAATTATTATTATTATTATTTTCAGGGGGAAAGTTGGCAGTGCCTTAACTTGAATAACCCTGGAATTCAGCGGGAAGCTTCTGCGCGCATGGTTACCCGTCACGTGGCTTCACATCACCCCATCGGGTGCTCTTAAGGTCAACCCAAAGGGCACCCCAATGTCAAAGGTCAACTGAAGGTCATGGGTAAAGGTTCGACGCCATAACTGTGCCACAAACGTGACCCACTGCTGTCGTTGGTTGAGGTGAAGGTCGTTGTGCTGCCTATCCGAAAACTGCTTTACTTAGCATAATGATGTCTTTCGATTAAAAAAAAATAAGTGAAATGAATCATGTGACGTCCGTGTCTGAGTAATCTCAAGGGTGATTGATCACAGCAGCATCGCCTTTCCGGAAAACGCGCTGTTGTGGTCAACTAATCACTGGCAGCCGCTCTGTTTGGCGATAAACTTCCACTGTGGTGCGATGTAAGCGCCCCATCATTTCCACACTTTTCGAACACAGTCATGAAACTGTGCTCCCATTTAAGATTTTGCATCGCTTAAAACAGGACGGCGATGGACGGATTTTTGTTGGGTAAGAACACCCGTGGTGCCGTAAAAAACCTCTCAAAGTTTCAATTTTGTTCACCCTCAGTGGTCGTAACGCCAACTTCTCTACAGCTCTCAAAAAGCACGCCTCAGCTGCCTTGTTTACTGCAGTACCGAGGCGCGCGCGAGCCGACGGCACGCGAGTCCTCGTTGGCGTTCCATAACCCTCCTCGCTGCTCCGGCCGCTCCTCCTGTCCCCCACCCACTGGTGGTGGTAGTGGTTTTATTAAAAATAATAGTAAAAAGGAAGGAAAAGATTTTTGCTAGCCCCGGCATCTGCCATCGATACTGAAGCATCTGAGCTGGGGCAGGGGAAATAAAGGACAGCAGGCAGAATAGAGAGATGAACTGAAAGAGGTGAGGGGACAGGAATAGAGGATAGGGGGAGAAGTAATATGTACAAACTATTTACACAATAAGTAATGTGTCCAGGTTGTGCGCGTGATTAGTTCATTTAAGAGGAATTAAATCACACACGCTGCACAGCACTGTGTAGGTTACAACTGGAGTGGGGCGTCCAGTTATTAATCGTTCAAGGTAGAACTCGCGGAGCATTCGGTCACTGCGTGTAACTACCTGACGGAGAACAGACGGGACGTCAAGCCCGTGTGTTCGAGGAATGCACAGAGGCTCACCAAAGTTCGCTCACCAGTGCGCGCACTGCCCTGCGGCCACAATAGCGTCTTGATGGAGTCTGGTAGTATGCCCTGCGCCCTATAGGCCGCGAGCATATCGCGACGAGCATAGGCGAACGCGGAGCAGCGAAGGAGCAGATGTTCTAGTGTTTCCACTGCACCGCATCCGTCACACACATCACTCGTCGCGATTCCGTGACGCACCCGTCGTTCCCCGGGCCACACGCAGCCATTGCGCGCGCGGAGGATCATTGCACGTTGCGACCGTGTAAGTGCGCGACAGCCGGTGACACTGTCGATGCGCTCACCTCCCGCGATGCGTGGGTCGGGGTGCTGCTTTCGGAGATGGTCGTGAATGGCCGCACGCACGTCCTCCAGCGCAAGGGGCAGATCGCTGGCAGGTAGTTGGTGTGCAGCGGTCGCGAGGTCGTCAGCTTCTTCGTTGCCGGCGATGCCGCAGTGACCGGGCACCCACTGTGCACGCACGGCACAACCTCTCTGCGCGAGGCGCTCGATGCGCGAGCGAATTTCCCGCACTAGTGGGGTACCGCGGCCGTTAGATTGCAGGCGGCTGAGGGCGGCGCGGGAGTCGCACAGCAGAGCACTCCTGGGCGGCGGAGGGCCGAGGGTGAGCTGCAGGTCCAGCCCGAGCCGGATCCCCATCAACTCCGCCGTGGTGGAGGAGCCCAGGAAGGTTGCGTGTTGCTGGCTGTGCAGTCGCAGGGCGGGGATGGTGGCCGCCACAGCAAGGGAGCAGCTGTCGCGGGCCACTGAGCCGTCGGTGTACACGAGGAGATGGTCCTGGAGCTCCTCGTGTATGACGGCTCTGGCCAGCTGCTGCACAGCGCAGAGGGGTGTGCTCCGCTTTCCCGCGATGCCGACGATCTCTCGCTGTACCTCCGAGGCAGCAGGCCAGGGCGCGCAGGAGCCGTAGGGGGGTGGGCCTTGGGTCAATTGCTCATACTCAAGCAGCGCCGCGCCCATTCGTGAGCGCGGGTGCGAGCGCATACGCTGCAGCAGCGAGCCGCCGTCCGGTGCGCGGTGAAGCCGGTCTATGTGATTCAGTGCCCTGCGCGCTGCTTGGAGCTCAAGGGGCCACGCTCCTGCCTCGGCCAACGTTGCGGCGCACTGCGAGTTTTTGGGCAGGCCTACTCCTCTTTCCGTTTACACTGCGCCAGCTCTTCCGAGCCTTCGGCGCAGGCCTGCCAACCCTAGGGATTTTCTCCTATATCTAGGCAATTTAAACGTTTAGGGGAAAAATAGATTATTGTTGTAATGTAGGGAAATTTTACTTTCTGTATGGGTCAGTTTAATTTTTCCGTGTGAATAGGCTCCTTATTCACCCTTTCTTGACCACCTTGATTTTGAGAGTCTACCAATGCGCCATCTGCACGTGCGGAAAGCATTGATGGGATCGAGGTAGCGGGGTCGGGCAGGGTGGAGGTACGAGGATGACGGGACTCACGAAGACATTGGGGGACAACAATATATTTATTCTATTTACATGGTGAATCAAATGCACGGACTGTGCAGGGATGATGAGGGAAGCGCTGCAGAGAAGAGCTCTAAAGACTCAATGAGGCAGACGGGCACCCTGAAATAAGGCTTTGCCTTTACAAGCTTCCCTGTTCGCCGCACTGCAGTGCAACAGAGTTTTCTCTCTGATCAACCTGATGAAAACAAAGACTAGAAACAGCTTGGCGACGCAAACCCTGGAAGCTACCCTTCACGCCAAGCGGCTTCTAGGAGGAGCCAACTCTTATGACTTTGCAGTGAAGGAACGCTTAATTGGCCTTCTGAAAAAAGACATATGTATATGCATGAGTGAAACGCAGTCGGAATGTCAACTGAATTACGTGCCAGATGTTTTAGCGTTTGTTGGTTTACGCCCACATTTGTGCACAAAGTGGATTTGCCTAGCTCTTTGACTGCAGTCGGTGAGCGTAAGTGTTCACGGCGAGATTTCGCGGGCGTAAGTACGTCCGCAATAGCTTTCTCTACGCGACCTGTTTTTTTTCTGTTGCGTGGTGTATGCTTGGCCCTAATACTTGACTACGGGTAGTTTGTCTCGCGTTATTGCGCGTTGGACCACGATTCGAACGCGTTCCGAAGGCGAAAATACGTCCCCGAATCGCTTTCTCTGCGGCGGTTAATGAACTGGGCTCTGTGGCTGCATAAATATGCGCAGAGCCGCGTTTTCGCTCCGAAACACGCGCACACAAGACGCTGCACCACGATCCGAACGCGTCCCGAAGGCGAAAATACGTCCCCGAATCGCTTTCTCTGCGGCGGTTAATGAACTGGGCTCTGTGGCTGCATAAATGGGCGCAGAGTCGCGTTTTCGCTCCAAAACAAGCGCACACAAGACGCTGCACCACGATTCGAACGCGTTCCGAAGGCGAAAATACGTCCCCTAATCGCTTTCTCTGCAGCGGCTGCAGAAATATGCCCTGGCCGCTGAGGTTAAAGAAAAGAAAGGAACGGAGCGAAGAGCGGAACGGCTGTGAAAGAGGAGAACAACTAGGCGAGGAGGCGGAGGAAAAGAGTAAATTGAAGGAAAGGGGAAAAAAGAGGGCAAGGAGGGTACAGGAGGAGTAGAGGCGCCGTTGCGAGAGGGGCTATGGAACGCCAACGAGGAAAATGCCGCTACAAGCTGGTATGGACTGCGATCCGTCGACAGTGCGCGTTGCCGTGTCATCCTGCAGGTACAGTACTAGTGCCTCACTTGCGGACTTGCAAAGATTCGCGTTCTCGGTGCTTCTGCTGCGTCCGCGCTGCATGTCAGTGGCAGAGAACGCGTTTAAATTTAAATTTAGTTCCTAACTGCAGCATATATGTCTCCTCACTAGGAACAATATAAGCGTAGCGTGTTTAACAACTTTTAATGCACAGACGAACTCGGGCGTCATGTTGGGCGAAAATGCGAACCGAACGCGACCTCGTACTTAACGTTGTCTGAAGCCGTGTTGATGTGTGCACGCTAGTCTAGAAAGCTCAGGATCGGTGTGCTACACAAGTAACCAGAAATCTTAATGCAGCTGCTTTGTGTGAGTTCTGCACTTTTTTATGCTTTGTTTGGCTATGCTGCAGCGATTGCGTGCTGGGATTACCCGTGAAAACGCCTGTTCTTAAATTTCTCATCTCTTGCTTCGCGGGCCTCAGTTCGGGCGCTCTAGACAAGCCTGCGTCTGTACAGTGTTTTGCGCCAATAACTGAAGCGTGCTGCGTGGACTGCTCTCTGTTCTCTTGGAACAAGCGTGTAGAGGAAGGAAGGGGGAAGTGACCCGACACGCCGGTGCCGTGTGTTCGGTAACTCGAGACGCCTCGCCCATCTGCGCCGCTCGTCGGTCACGGGAGGCGCTCTGCAGCATAAACCTCTAGCCGCGTTGCCCTTTGAGATATATATATATATATCTCTCTTTGACTCCGCACATCCTTTAGAATTAGTTTTCCTTTGTCGAGAATCACGTCTGTGATGAACGTGCACGCTCAGAGCATGTTTCATGCTGTCTGGCGAACGAGGCTCTCGCTACAAACGTATATTCATGTTGCTGCCATACAAGAGTAGCAGGAGCACCATAGGATACTAGTACCTGAAAAAAAAAACAATATATTGTGAGCTCCACATGTCATCGTAATGCAGTTAGTTTCAAGCGAATGTAATTGTTTGGCATGTCTATAGTTTACCAAATACAAAAAACTGATATCAGTATGCAGTGGTCAAAAATTCCTCTAAATGGTTGACATGAAATTTTTCAACTTTTTGCAGGCCTGATCAGGTGTATGTCAAGTGCACTTGTCTTAGGAGCCAGAAGAAGACATCAAAGCCCTATAAGGTGTGCTTTACTTTGAAAAGCTGTGGAGCAGTGGCGTATGCAAGATGCGATTGCCCAGCTGGTGCTAGTGGAGTGTGTAGCCACAGTCTAGCCGCATTAAAGCTAGTGTTGCTACTTAAGAGCTATGACTACAAGGAACCTCCATCAGAGGTAGCGTGCACCCAGCTGCCACAGCAGTGGAGGTGCCCTCGTAGCAGCCCACTTGCACCGCTACCTTTGCAGTTCGTGGACTGGGGGAGTGTTCGACAAGGTGGCCTCTCAAAGCCGATCAGCGCCAGGTTTTATGATGCAAGACAGCACGCCGAGCCATTTGAGGACCTTTCTTCGAGAATAAGGACACTTGGGGCAAGCATTGGTGAACTAAGTCCTTCGCCATTTTCAAGACACCTTGAAAGCACTGAACTTGTTGAAACGACTTCAAAAATTGGGCCGACACCAGTTGGCAGTCCTTTGCAGTATTTGATGCCTCTCGTGTCACATGGATTTCAAGTTCATGTGCCACGAAAAATAGTGTGCACAAACGCTGGCACTGCAGAAATGCCAACTCCTCCACGATTGTTTGAGTCATGTCGCAAGTGGAATCTACAAGATGGGGATTTCTCTGTCGCTGAAGCAGCCATCCTTAAGGTATGTGCACGTTTTACCTGGAGGCTGGAGATAACCGAGTAAATGGCCTGCTGATCCACCTCGTGCATGACTCAATGAGGCCAAAGACGCTCTAGGTGGCATTCCCTCAATTTCATCGCAAGAAGTGGCAGATGGAAGGCAGTTAACAATGACTTAATCGGATTGGCCGCGGCGCAATGAAAATTGGTCGACACCATTGGCTTGTGTGTGTGTGGGGGGGGGGGGGGGGGGGTCTCATTTGAGGGGAAGTGCCGCTTTTTTTCTTGAGTTGTATCCGACTATAGTGTGGCTTCCATGTCATGCTGTTTCTTTCATATGTTCTATGTTGAAAACCTAGCTGCCCCAAACCGCACAGCAGTCTGTTTCGTAACTGCTGAAAGAAATAAAAATAGATGGTCACCCATGAACGAAAAAAACACAAAAAGCAACAACTAGCAGCTGGTAGTTTAAGCAGCAGGTGTTCATTATAACGATTTCATTACTTCAGTTGCAGAGCAGTAACATTGACTTCAAGCATCATTATAGTCACTCAGATATTGAACGAATTGTTTATACAGGCTACTGCCTCGGTGGTGAGAAAAACTTTTGGTGTGTGATTGCTAGACCACTTTGCACAATGTGTGCCTGAAAAAGTTGTCCCTGTTTTTTAGAGAAATTTTTAAGCTATCTACACAAAGTGGTAGAGCCATAGCAAACAGCACTGCCAATGTAATATAGTTTAAAAGTTAGATGTTCGGCTAGTTGGATTTGTGAAAAATTATACATATTTTTAGCACAACCAGGACAGGGACACAAAGAAAAGAGACAAACACGAGCGGTCGTGTTTGTTCTTTGCGGTCGTGTCATGGTTGCGCTAAAAATATGCATAATTTCGCAATATAAGTAAGTCTGAGGTGAGAGTTTACACAGGTGAACAACTGTCATATCAGTAAGTACATAAAATATGTTTTCTTTCCAGGGTTTGCAAGTGTCCACCCAGAAGGCCATCGATCTCGAAAAGAACACGAGGCAGCAGTCTGGCAGCGAGATGTGGAAGAGAGCCCGCGTCCATCGATTGACTGCTTCATCATTTGGGGTTGTGGTCAAGCGCTCTACGTGGACAGAGAGGCCTGCAGAACCTGATTGCAGACAAAGTCCTTTCCCGTGTCAGGGCTGTTCAGTAAGTGAGGTCTTATTTTACTAACTACGGACAATGAATTTCAAACACATGGCGTCATGGGTAGTGCTGTGAAGCCTGCTATGTGCACGTCGAATAGCTCAACAGGTGACCACAAGCGGTAAATTTAATCACTATTTGAAAGACCAAAGGTCAAAATTTTTCCCTTCAGAAAATGAATTAATACCAACAAGTGCGGAGCATATGACATGGCATGCAGAACGTTGCCTGGAGAGCTTACCATAATTTCAGCAAAATATGTGGACGTCTGAAAAAAAGAAAACGTTGCGTTTATAGACCTTCTCAAAAAGAGGCCAAATGGTGTTGCCACATTTGCTTCTTTGCTGTGGATATGCACCAAGTCATGTTCAGAACAGCATGTGTTCTTTCCTTTATCTTCATTTTTTGATTAGCCGACTGCCCTACAATACAATGTGAATGGTTATTTATTTGCAATAGACCAGGCAAGCACACCCAACTCTGCTCTAGGTGAAAGTTCCTCTTCAGATGAAAGTGCCTGCCTTTTTTGTGCTGTTATTGCAGGTACGGCATTACGAATGAGCAGCCGGCTGTGCAGCGGTACGTGGCTGTGATGAAAGCCAGGGGCCATGAGGTCGAGGCTTTTCGGAGCGGATATGTCGTGGACACTTCATGTCCATGGCTGGGAGCTTCACCGGACAGGCTACTCTTCGACCCGTGCGATATTCCTTCACATGGCTTTGTTGAGGTGAAGTGCCCATACAGTTTGAAGGGAAAAACTCCAGACAATATGCGATTTGGGCACTCACTCAACAAGGACATCATGGATGTGTTTAGGCTGGAACGTGGCCATGAGTATTACTAATAGGTCCTTGGCCAGATGGCTTTATCTGGTTTATCCCGGACCGATTTTGTTGTTTTTTTCTGATCAGTTCCTGATCATTGACCGCGTCAAGTTTTCTGCTGAAGATTGGGCTGTTGCAAGACAGAAACTCGACAATTTCTTTTTTCTGTGCTGTTGTCATATATGGCCTCGAAGCGCCCTTAAAGATGCACTTAAGAGAAATCTGAACTCGTCTTTTTACCGCAAGAACTGTACACGTTCCGGGCATTCTTAGAAAATTCGCATAATTATCCAGTGCGGCCGATTGCCTTAATTAAATCGAATGAAACGTCCCGGCTTCCGCCTTTTTTGAACTGAACGCGGTAGGTAGGCGGAGTCAACCAACTCGTGGAGTGCCTTTAAGCCAGTCCAGTGGTGGCTTCGCTTTCATTTAGTTTCTTAGGTTTCAGTCACAGGCAATATAACCACAAATTAGGCCCACGGAAATAAAAATACACGTGGGCTATTTGAATTACGTATCCCTCCACCAATGGCAGAGCGGCAAGCCGCCACGGGATTGGCTCACGCGTTGATTGACTCATCCTACCTACCGCATTGAGTTAAAAAAAAAGGAAAGGCGGGAGCTGGGACGTTTATTCCGATTTAATCAGGGCAATCGGCCGCCCAGGACAATAGTTCGAAGTTTCTAAGAATGCCCGGAACGTGTAGAGTTCCCGCGGTACAATTACGAGGTCAGATTCCTCTTTAGTACACCTTTAAGAATGCATAGTGCCTGTAAACCAACGATTCTGCTCTCAGTATTGTTAAAAAGATGACAACGAAAAAGCAGGCAGTGGCATGGGACTGAGCAGATGGCACTAGGCCCACAGCCATTAAAATTGTATTTTGCCTGTCATTATGTCATACTGTTCTTTGGCTTGCCACCCCGTATAAATATCATTAAAAGAATGTAGATTCCAAATTTTTGTATGTTTTACCCCTATATCATGTGTGAGTTAAGTATAGCTCTTGTGAGACATGAAAACTTCAGCATAATTTCTTTTTCATCTTCATTCACTGTAGCACTAAAGGCAGCCTGCCTGAACAGCCAGAAATAGTTGGCGAGTACCGCATGGTCTGTATTTACTAGTGTGGTACGAACCATGAAGAAAACCTAGCAACTAAAGTTTGGTGTCTGTACTCCTTTGGGGCATGTCTTATGTGACAGGGAATAGAATAGTTTTTGTTATGTAAAGGAGATGACAAGCATGTCACAATATTTAATGAACACTGGAAAATGCATGCAAATATTTAATAAACTCTGGAAAATACACGGGAATCACTACAAATATACCATGGTGCCCCGTGCGTGCACAAATACTTGTTCTGTCGGTTCGATGGATATCCAGCAACCAGTTTGGAGTGTCCAAGTCTGCTGACATTCATGCCTCTCTTTATGGCAGTTGTGACTTCCACCTTCATATGCCTGTCTATACAACCGTATCCTTCCATTTGTTCTTGGTCATTGTTGGGCTGTTATGATGTAAAGCTGCTAGCGTGCCAAACTGGGTTTTTCATACCAGACTTTTTAATGTGCTTCTCTGGTAACCAAGCAACAAGGGATGAAGGAGACCACTCAGACATTGTTGCTTTACCTGAGAGAATAACGAAGTCGAGCACTGACATATATATATTGCTCAGTTCTTGTGTCAAGTCGTAATGTGTATTGGGTGCATGGTGCATTACTGATAACTCAGATTTTCTGGCATGCACATTGTATTCTGTATGTTGCATCTGTAGCCTTTGTCTTCCTCTTTCATGTCTGTGTAAATAAAGAATGTCATGGTTGTGTGAAAACGGGTAATGGGCTGTACAGCTACCCTATTCACAAAGTCCATTTTCAGTTTTCCAGCATCACTTATTTGCTGTCACATTCTACATAACATCAAGGCTCAGAAAAGGGAGAGCAAAGCTTGCCTTTTATTATGACAGGAGCAAATTTGTCAAACATTCACTCATCAGATAGTTGCACCAGCGGAGACTGGAAGTTAGTTAGTATAGCACATACAATCCACATTTCATTAATGATGGGGCCCAGAGAAAGCGGTACCAGCCTATCGAAGATATGAAAACTTTTGATGCGCTGTATGCGTCGCTCAACATATATCCGCAGGGATGCTATTTCTTCCGTTTCTTTTATCTCCTCTTCACTGAACTGACCTCTTCTGAGGAAAGGCGGGTTGTTCAAAGCCACGTTGATTGTCTCGAGCATTTCTTCAACCTTGAAACCTTTGTCTGCCATGACAACATCACCATCATTGAAATGAAGGGCCAAGAAACCACTCTTGCTCACACATTCATTGTCAGAAATAGATCCTGGAAACAAATTGGAGACAAAGGACACTGTACCGTCGGGAGAGATGCCAATCAGTCCTTTGAAGGTGTTCGCTGATTTGTACGATGAGAATGTTGCCGACTGCAGTGCAAGTGAGCTGGCTGCCTGACATTTATTTCTGTTGCATCCAGTATGACTCGAGTTGCAGAACACTTTCCTTGGAAGGAAAGTAGCATTTCTTTTTGAACATGTTCCTTTGACATCCACAGAGGTATCTGTGTTAGTTTAGTGAAAGCAAAACTGGGCCAGGTAATACAGATTCTTGATACTGTGGCAGTTGACACACAGAACCTGTCAGCAAGGTCCTTTTCAAAAAGTGCAAGGCGCATTCTTACAAGAAAAAGGAAAAACTCATTTTCCACTGTCAGGCTGCTTGGCCTACCTGCCTGCGATGGGTGTGCTTGTGATGAAGATTTGAGTCTGATGTTTTCTCCCTGTTCCCCTGGATTACAGAAAATAAAAATTGTTTTAAATATTCCATATGATGGCAGACAGGTATAAAATCTCATGTCATCATCACTGTGCTTTAATCGGTCAATACAAAACTCTCTTCCAACTTCCTTTTCAGGCTTCTCTCCTGTTGCTTTGGTGAGTTCCAGTTCTCTGCTGTTACGAAACAGCACTTATTTTACTGATTTTATTTCTTCTTCCTTTTCTTTTGCTTCTTGTTTAGCTCTTTGAAGTTCGACATGAGCCTGTCGGAGTTGTTCTTCGGTAACTTTCAGCTCATTCTTCACTATTGTGAGTGATTGCCTCATATCTTGCACTTCTTTTTGTCCCGTGCAATCCCGTGTACATTGAGGCGGCTGTGATTTCAAAGAGCTGAAGTCCATTTCAACATCCAGGCATACTGTTGGTACATGAGGTGTTCCAGAAAGTTCACCACAAATGTCGTGGGCTTGCATTCCACTGGCTTTTGTTACTTCTCCATTCACAGCAACATTCTGCATGCAACGCTCTTTCGGTGGCTTCGTTTGCACTTAACTTTGCTTGTGTGCGAAAATAAATATGCTTGGACCTGCATCTTTTTTGAGGCCCCTTGTGCCGGTAGCAAAGTTTGCATAAAAGTCACCATTGGCGAAGTGCTTTGAGTACACTTTTGTGTGCTTGTTTATACGGAACTCCTTGCGCTCATCTCTCCTTATTGCGACAATCCATTTTTTCTTTCAAACCAAAATTTGTGGGGAACCCTAGAAAAGAGACCTGAAAAAGTACAGCCCACTTAGTAATTTGTCAAAGTGCAGGTGTAAAAGCATCAATAAACATGCACTTTGAAAAAATGGTATCAGATGTCTTGTGTATTCATCAAGGTGAAGAAATGAAAAATGTACATTTTCTTCACCTCTTCAGTACATACAGTTGAAGACAGAATAATGTGAACCATGCTTGTGCAATCAAGCTCGTCTAAGCACCATCTAGCAATACTAATGTAGTGTCTCATACTTCTGCAAGTGTCACGTGCACTTGCACATAGAGGAAGAAAACCTTCGTATGTTCATTAATAAATGCGAGGCAGGATTTGAAGCCACAGAGTGTGGCACATAATATTTTGTCTGCGAATGTGCTTCAGTCTAGCAGAGAGCTGTGGGGATGCGTATGTACAGGAAAAGTTGATCCGTCGCGCGGTAGCAGAGTTAAGTGTCTAAGTGCACCGCGTACCGTTAGTTACTACTAAGCTAGTTGGACGACTGTGAACACACTAATAACGCTGCTAAAGGCTGAGCTCTATGCACACGTAATTTCGAGCGAAGGCCCTAGCGATGAACCGCGCTGTCGCGCTATTTTGCCCGTGTCGCGCTAGGTTCTGCATTTACAAAAAAATGTTGCCCGTAGCCCAGAAATGCTGCCGCTTATGCTTTGTTTTAGGCTTCCAGTTTGTGCGCTCCTCCCCATGGTCTGTCGTCGCCTCAGCAAGCGGACCGGCTTGGGTCAGCGCCGTTGCCGTAGAGAAAATATTCCTTTTGCCGTGACTGTGAGGCAGAGCTGCAAAACTTAACTTAGTATATCAATGTACTGTCGTTAAAGGAGGGCTAACAACTCTTCGAGCGGACTCGACTACGAGCAGGTGCACTGCAGGGCGAAATGCGCGTCGATCCGGGTACGGGCGTTCGATCAGCAGAGGCGGTGCGCCTAGCCGTCGATGCAAAATCACTCGCGGTTTGCTCACTTCAGATCAAGGCGACCGATTACGGGAGTGTTTGCTAAGTCGGAGTGCGCAGGCACTGACCCTACGAAAACACCGCTGCTGCTGCTGCACTCCGCTTATGTCGCCGTCGTTTGCTGCAGGTTCGCAACGGAGAGAACGACGGCGCTCCTCACCGCGCCGCATCGTCGTTCTTTTTTTCGCGCACACAGAATATCACAGAACTCGCTATGAATGCTTGAGACGCGGATGCTAGCAAATGAAAAAGAGGTGCGTACGAGCAACATTTTGATTTTCTGACGGGCCGAAACAGTCGCCAGCATCGGAAACAATGCATCTGCTCGAGTGCACGGAAGGTAGCACCTTTATATTTGTGCTCACTATACAGCGGAAAGGCTACACGGTAGAAGGAACTTTTCGCTGCTCTTGCAATACTTGTACCATTTATTTTAACGTGAAAACTAACAGGTCACGGACGAGAAGGAGCAAGCATGCAGCTGTTTCATGCGCTCCGAGCTCTGGATACACACCTTGTTTCCGTGCGCGTCTCTCACGCCGCGCTGGCTGCAGAAGGGCACACAGCAGCATGCCGGCATCGCGACTGTAGCTTGGAGCAGAGAGCCAATGTCAAGGAAGATGTCTAGGACACAGAAACAAGAAAATTGCGCTTCTTGTGGCTGCGCTGGGCGCCGTACCTTTCAACGCGGCCCGAGCGCAGTCCAGCAGGCGTATGCCCAAGTAATGGCGGAGGCACCGCAGTTCCCGCGCCACATACCAGATGGCGCTAAATTTTCTAAAAGGGTCTATTGGCGACGTCCCGAGCGCATCCACATCACGCGTCATCTGCTGCGAGCTGTTGAGGTGCTTGCATGCACACCGTAGACAGCGGTTGCTCTAAAGGTTTTTTTATTTTAGCCTAGCGAAGTAAAATGCATTTTCCGTGTTTTCTTTGGGAAGCCTTCAACTTATTACGCGAGCTGACTGATCCCATGGGAAAGCGGACTTGCTCGTGGCACCCACTTTCCGATTGTTGAGGGAACAGAAATCGATGGACCCCTGCTTTATTTTTTACGCTTATAATAGAAGCATGCTCTTCGTATGTTATGAGTGTTGTCTCTTTTGAGCAGTCAAGTGCTCCCGTATGTGAAAAGCGGCACGTGCCGTGCATGGCTTTGCCGATGTGCGCCGTGAAAGTCGCGGCGTTTTGTATAGCTATAGCTACCAAGTTCTTGTCCGCCATTCATCGCTCGATAATGAAACTCAATTATCAAAAGACTCGGTCTGTGCGAACGACGTCGTGATCGTGAGCAGGAAAAGGTATGCACACGACGCGACTTTAAAGCCATCAGCGGCGGTGGCGGCAGCGGCGGCGCGCGCTTGAAGAATGTTCGGCTCGGTCGCCGGCCGCCGCGACTACTCGATTAAAAATCGGCTGCCGGACGTACTACTTACTGCTTGCCGCGGCGTCGTGAGCTGCTGCTGACGTTGCAATCTGTAAATAAAGCGATGTGCGGTGGCTATTCTTTTCCGCTTTTACGGGGGTACCCGAATTGCTGGCAGCGAGATTCGTGACAGTTGCGCTGAAAAGCACAACGCCGTGCTCGTGCCGTATTGCCCCGAATCGGAATTAACTGACATCCCTTTACTGTTGAAGAACGTTTGGCTCGGCCGCCGCAACGCCGTGCTCGTGCCGCACTGCTGAGACTCAGAACTGACACGCCTTACAACAGTAATATACCCCGACCCCAATCGTAGTCGGGCTGACTCGCGCGCGGAACTCTTTCTTAGGTTGGTGCTCCTTATCACATTTAACAGCTGTCATAGACTGTACGACAAGCAGCTTATAACTGTTTTTCTAGCAGTGCTACATTCTCTGTTCGGCGAAGTGGCTGCCTGCCTGGAATCGTGGAGCCGTGTGAAGTACTGCTGCGCCAGAATATGTTTGCAAAGGAAAATTCGATGCGCACAAGGAAGCGGGCGAGCATCACGGCACTGACCGCACCCACGATCGATCAGTATATATCGCCAGCATGGGCATGCAGCGGTAGCGGCACACAACGCCGATTTTGAGTAACGTGACTACGACAAGAAAGCAGTCTCCGCGACCGCCTGTGAGCCATGTTTGGCGCCGGAATAGGGGGCACGGGCTCGACAGCCGGCAGCCGAACCCGAACAGTCTTCGTCGAGCACTCGCCGCCACCGCCGCTGAGGCGCTAAGGTCGCGTCGTGTGCATACCTTTTCCGGTTCAAGGTCACGACGTCGTGCGCAGAGTGCTACAGTAACCTTGAGGTGCGCTAACGTAACCATGAGGCATGAAAGGAGCCGAGAAAAGTGCCGAGTGCGACGATTTCAGCGCTGCACGTACGCGTTTGTAAGCTTCGAACATACATTTCCTTCGACTCATAGAACCTTTTTGCAGTAGCCAAGCCGCTTGCAAAACCCTACGTGACTCGAATGCTTTCACTGTCCGCACCGATGAATAGTCGCCCCCGTGTAACTGAGTGCTTCGAAATAATAGTACAGCATTTTGCTGTGCGTGCGCATCGTGTCCTAGGAGTGCGACGGTTACGGCAACTGCAGCCCCCGCGCTGAGCAACGTTTACATGGCTTAATGAGCGCAAACAGTACTGCTCGTTTGCGTGGCATAAAACGCCAGGTGGGTTATCTTTATCTTAAATATTGTAACAGTTGTTACACTGAAAAGGAACTGCAGCGGCTGAACGAGGGCACCAGAGAAACGGACCTACACTTCAGCGTCGTCTACTTCTAGAGGCTGCGATCTCTCTTCTTGTACTTCGCCCCTTCAGGAGCATTGCCGATGCGGTGTTACCGTCAGACCGAATAGCGGGGAGAAAAAGTGTTCAAGAGGTACACGACGAGTCTGACATCACGGAATATGACTACATGCAGCCGAAAAGTCACTCGGGGGGTCGCACGTAGTATGGCTTCATTCGCACCACATGGACAACGTCGCTGCGCTTGCCGTTGTGCGATGAACGAGCTGGCGAGGCTGGTGCAACTTCGTACGTTACGTCGCTGGAGGCGGCGGACAACAAGGTAAGGGCCGAAGTAGCGGCGCAGTAACTTTTCGGACAGCCCGCGACGACGAACGGGCGTCCAAACCCACACATAGTCGCCTGGGTGGTAGGTAACGTAGCGGAGTCCAAGGTTGTAGCGGTCAGCATCGATCTGCTGCTGACGGTGAATACGGTGTCTGGCCAGTTGCCGTGCTTCTTCCGCGCGCTGAACATAGGTGGCGACGTCGACAACAAGTTCACTCTCACTGTCAGGGGGGTCCACGGGTAGCATTGCATCGAGGGGGGTGGTAACCTGTCGACCGAAGACTAATTCGAACGGAGTGAACTGCGTCGTCTCTTGCTGCGCGGTATTATACGCGAATGTTGCGTATGGGAGAATTTCGTCCCATGCCTTGTGCTCGATATCAATATACATGGAAAGCATGTCGGTCAAGGTCCTGTTGAGGCGTTCTACCAAGCCATTTGTCTGCGGGTGGTAGGCTGTTGTACGTCTATGGCTGGTGTGCGTGAGCTTGAGTACAGCCTGAGTGAAGCGGGCCGTAAATGCAGCTCCACGGTCAGTAATGATAGCTGCAGGAGCGCCATGACGCAGGACGATGTTGTGGACGAAGAAGTCGGCGACTTCAGCAGCAGTACCGTTTGCAAGTGACGTGGTCTCAGCGTATCGGGCCAAATAATCTGTCGCGACCGCAATCCACCGGTTTCCTCTGGTCGGCTTCGGAAAAGGGCCGAGGAGGTCTATGCCAATTTGCTGAAAAGGGGTCTTTGGTGGTGCTATGGGCTGCAGAAAGCAGGCTGGCTTCAGATGGCAATCCCGGCACGTTGATACGTATCTAATTGGGCCAGTTATACTTAAGCCGAATCTTTGCAAGTGTGCGACTAACCTACAAGTGGCCGGCGGATGGTTTATCATGACAAGCGCTTAAGATTTCGGAGCGTAGCTGGGATGGCACAACAAGCAGAAACGTCTCTTTGTTGCTGTCAAAGTTGCGCTTATAGAGGACTCCACGCTGCAGAATGAAGGTCTGTAGTCCAGGGCGAAACACACAAGGTACATGAGAATTCAAACTCTCCAGATACTTAACGAGTGGCGCCAACCCAGAATCTGCTCGTTGAAGCTGCGCCATACGGGAGATGCTAATGGCACAAAGAACAGGGCAATCTTCGGGGATGTCTTGCGTAGCCGGTTCCAAGGGCGCTCGTGATAAACAGTCCGCGTCCTGGTGCTGCCGACCCGATTTATAGACGACCGTAAAGTCGTACTCCTGTAAACGGAGGCTCCATCTGGCCAACCGGCCAGAAGGGTCTTGAATGCTGGCCAGCCAGCATAGCGAGTGATGATCGCTGACAACACGAAACGGTCGGCCGTAGATGTAAGGTCGAAACCTACTCAGAGCCCAGATGACGGCAAGGCACTCTTTTTCGGTCTTCGAATAGTTCCGTTCCGATCGAGAAAGTGTGCGGCTCCCGTAGGCGATTACTCGCTCTGCACTGTACGAGGATCGCTCCGAGGCCGACATTGCTGGCGTCAGTGTGGACATCAGTCTCTGCATTCTCGTCAAAATGAGCTAGTATTGGTGGACTTTGAAGGCGGCAGCGGAGTTCCTCGAAGGCTGCGTCTTGGGCACTTCCCCATACGAAGGGTGTGTCATCTCGAGTCAAGGCAGTCAATGGCTCAGCTAGGCGAGAAAAATCTTTAACAAAGCGGCGGTAATACGAGCAGAGGCCCAAAAAACGTCGGAGGGCCTTCTTGTCGGTTGGGCGTGGGAAACTGGAGACGGCGGAAGTCTTGTCGGGGTCTGGAAGAACACCTTGTGCGCTGACAACATGTCCTAAGAAACGGAGCTCCTCGAAGGCGAAATGGCATTTCTCTGGCTTGATCGTTAGTTGTGCAGACTGAAGAGCTTGAAGGACAATGCGCAATCGCTGCAAGTGTTGTTCGAAGCAAGACGAAAAGATGACCACGTCGTCCAGGTACACAAGGCACGTCTGCCACTTCAAACCAGCTAAAACAGTGTCAATCATGCGTTGAAATGTGGCCGGAGCGGAGCAAAGTCCAAACGGGAGCACCTTAAATTCGTACAGACCGTCGGGTGTCACGAAAGCCGTTTTCTCGCGGTCTCGCTCGTCCACCTCGATCTGCCAATATCCGCTTTTCAGATCTAAGGAAGAGAAGAAACTGGCGTCCCGGAGTCGGTCAAGGGCATCATCGATTCTCGGGAGTGGGTATACGTCCTTTTTGGTAACATTATTCAGTTGCCTGTAATCAACACAGAATCGCAACGTGTTGTCTTTCTTTTTCACCAGGACCACCGGCGACGCCCACGGACTTGTTGACGGCTGTATAACGTCGTATGCAAGCATTTCATCGACTTGCGTCCTAATAGCTTCGCGCTATTTAGACGAAACGCGGTATGGACGCTGACAAACTGGTGGCGTGGCCGAATCGGTGACAATGCGATGCTTGGCTACCGGCGTACGTCCGACCTTGGAGCTCGCCGCGAAGCAATCTTTAAAATCAAGTAGCAGCGACGACAGAAGGTTCTTCTGATGAGGTGACAACTCCGGGTTGATTTTAACCTTCTGAAGGGCGTTACTTGGTGCGGCATCGTCGTGAAGATTCACCTGTACGGGGCACAGATTCGGCAACCTATCCACGTCGTCGAGGAGGGCGACGGCCGTTCCCTTGGTGAGGTGCTGAATTTCGTTCGTGAAATTCGTCAGAAAAACTGTCGCACAGCCGCCATTCAGTTCAACAAGACCGCGCGCGATAGCCACACCCTTCTCGAGCACCAGCGAAGGGTGACTGTCCGCAATACCTTCGTAGTCGTGAACCGAGTCGTTCCTCACTAACACCAGCACACTGGACCGTGGTGGCAGCATTACGTCGTCTTCGACTATACGCAGAGCGTTGACTCCTGGGCCTTCTGTGTTACTGTGCGCCACGGCTTGCTTCGTCGAAAATGTGACTCGCTCCTCGTGTAGATCGATCACAGCACCGTTTGCCTGTAGAAAGTCGAGGCCCAGGATCAAATCTCTCGAACACTCGCTCAACACGACGAATTCACCCACGTAGACGAAACCGCGGATGCCGACTCGGGCTGTGCACCTTCCGGCCGGGCTAATGAGGTGACCTCCAGCCGGGCGAATGCTAGGGCCCAACCATGGTGTCAAAACTTTGCTCAATTCCTGGGCGAGGGTGTGGCTCATCACGGAATATTCAGCCCCAGTATCAAGTAAAGCGATGGTGTGAGTTCCGTCAATCGTCACACGCAAATCAGAAGTAGCGCGTCGGATGCTGTCGCTACCCTGCCCCGGTGAGGAATCAGCGTATCGGTATATCGGCGGCGGGGATCTTCAGTTTTCCCGACAGCAGCGGCCTTGCCTCCGGAGACCGCTGGAATTAGTTTTCCCGGCGTGGACTGGGAGAACGCCGCTCAGGGTAGCCGGCGTCTCGGCGAGGGCTTGGGGAACGGTAACGCAGCGGAGATGACGACCTAGGATCGTAGCGACCGTATGTCCCAGGCCTCTGACGGGCCGACAGATGAGCTTCAATTTCGAATGGTCGTTCGCCATTCCGGGGGCAAGGGTCGTCGGGCGCGAAACCACGCAGACCCACTCGGCGGTACGGGCAGACCCTGTAAAGATGTCCCGCCTCACCACAGTGGTAACAAAGGGGCCGCCGGCCCGGTGCACGCCACACTTCACACTTCCGTGGCCGCTGATAAGCTGGTCGAGCAGGCACACGGGAAAGACCAGACTGCTGCGCTGCGTGAGTCGCGGTATTCACGTCGTAGCCTGGCGTTGGGGCCCGGCACAGGACAGATGCATAGGTTGGTCTAACCTCAGTCTGTCTTGGGAACTCAGGCAGTTGTTGCTGCTGTGCTGCTAGGCGCACCTCGTCCCGGACGACTTCAGACAGCGATGTAACAGACGGCGCACTGGGAGGCAGCTGGAGGACTTGTAATTCCTCCCTGACGATCGACCTGATTAGGTCCCGTAGAACGGCCGCATCACTCCCCAGCGGCATCCAAGAAACAGCGGTCCCAAGCGTGCTTACATCCCGATTGTATTGCCGGGCTCGTTGCAGGAGCGTCGTCTCCATGGTAGTCGCTTCCGTGAGGAATTCGCCAACAGTACGCGGTGGACTGCGCACAAGACCGGCGAAAAGTTCCTGCTTGACCCCGCGCATGAGGTGGCGAAGCTTCGTCTCCTCCGCCATGGATGGGTCAGCACGCTTGAAGAGGCGCGTCATGTCCTCTACATACATGCGGACGCTTTCGTTAGTCCGCTGGTTACGGGAGCGAAGCGCAGCTTCAGCTTTTTCCCGGCGGTCTGCGTTGGGGAATGTAGCTATGAGATTTTGGCGAAATGTCTAGCAGGTGGACAGGTTTCTCTCGTGGTTCTCGTACCATGTCCTAGCGGAGTCCTCGAGCGCAAAATACACATTATGGAGCTTACGGTCGTCGCTCCAACCGTTGTAGCGGGCGACCCGCTCGAAGGTGTCCAGCCAGTCTTCCGCATCTTCGTACACGTCGCCGTGAAAAGATGGCGGTGTTCGCGGCGTGTGGTAGAGGATGGGCGCCGGGAACCTACTGTCTGTGGCCATTTCCGGTGGGACCGTCGGTCGAGACTGCGTCTTCCTCGTCGGGTTGTCAAGAGGCCCGAACTCGGGTGCATCACCGCGGAGGCGGCGCCTTGGGCGCTGATGGACCGGTGTGAGTGCCGTCTTTATCTCGTAGGCGTACGCAGGTCGGGAAGCGTACCCAGCACTGCTCCACCATATGTGTAACAGTTGTTACACTGAAAAGGAACTGCAGCGGCTGAACGAGGGCACCAGAGAAACGGACCTACACTTCAGCGTCGTCTAATTCTAGAGGCTGCGATCTCTCTCTTCTTCTACTTCCAATCCTCGTGTCAATATTACGTACTCTTGCTCACAAATTCCACTTTTACTCATGCATTTACGCACCATATTAACACTGCAATAAGCGCGTGCTTGGGAAACGCTTCACTTAGGATACCGCGGCGCTTTCCGCTAATTGTATCTCCTTTCTCTTATGTCACCAAAATTTAATTTTAGGTCGCTTTAGCTAAAAATACGTTCGAACATTACTTGAATTAATAAAAACGGGTCACATATATCGGCACTTCCCCCTTATTGTACTCGCGTCCTGCGATGTAGGCAGTCGTCGCTTTGAGGGCACTGTAGCCAAAACTACGCTCGACAGCTATTTGCAGGCGCTAAAACTTGCGAATTCGCCCTCTACAATAGCCGAAATCGCACACACGAATCCTGCGTACTCGCTGGGCCTCGGCTTCAGGTCGCCGTCAACCCACACCTTCGCATGCCTGTTGGCTCTGACAGTCACGTGCCCGTCACCGACCGCCAAAAGTGAACGCGATTGAGTGGAGTTCAAATATAGATCGGGCAACTCTTGGCGAACAACCGCAGTCACTTTTCGATAGAACGGAAGCAGCCTAAATCACGCGTATGGACTGTAAAAGATCGTCTCGAGTGGTAGTCTGAAAAGCCACTCGAATTCAGAGTTTATTGCCTCTTCAAAGTAGCCGTTGAATCAGTGACGGTCGACCGGGCTGCACCGCTTTGCTCAACGCAACGGAAAGAACGGTGTCAAATCCTTCACCACTTTTGGAATTAACAAATTTCATAGCCGCTCCACGAGATGTGCCACTTCGAGCAAATTTGCACAGCGTTCAATGCAGCTATAGCACGATCTCGCGCATATGTGAAAACACGCGGCAAACACCAACACACGGTCGCAGCAGACGAAAGTTTTGCACTCATGCACACTATTTGGCCGCTACACCGACAGCACTAGTGTCGGGCTATACTCGCGCTGCACTGGCTCGGCACTTTTGTGAACTAGTGCAGAAAGTGCAGACAAATCGAGGAGACCTCGGATAAAATCACAATTGTATGCTCGACGGGGCCGTATGCAGTGGCGGCGCCATGCGGCGCGTCGTAGAAGCCGCAGAAAAAAAAAATGCAGCGCCCGGGCAGGCGGCTCCGGCGGCGCACTGGCGGCTACAAATACCGGCTGGCGTCACAGCGACATCGGGGCGTGGAACCGGCGAAATGTCGGTGCTGCGATTCACACGTTTACTTCTGCTGACGCAGGCCTTCCTGTTAACTAGGCATGACAGTGGCTGCCTGGACGCTTCATTCCCGAAGAAAAGTGGATTCCATCACTACGGCTGCGAAGTTTGCCCCACGGACGATTCTGACGGATTCGACGCTGCTTGCCACGAACATTGTGCTGCCTTGTCGGTGGGTGTGGTAGACTGGCGGCTACAAATACCGGCTGGCGTCACAGCGACATCGGGGCGTGGAACCGGCGAAATGTCGGTGCTGCGATTCACACGTTTACTTCTGCTGACGCAGGTTGGTCTACGTTCTGCAAAATTTAGTTTTTATTTTTTGCCGGTAACGCCCCACATGTTGTTTCGTTGCATGCATGGTTCTCACGTAGTTAGACATCATGTTAGACGCCGGTTCGTACTGTTGAGAAACGCTGCATTTTTCTTCTTGTTACTGCTGCTCTGTGGTGACGTGGAGCTAAATCCAGGCCCGACCCCCCAAGGCACGAGTAGTGAACTTGTTGCTGCCGTGAAGTGCCTACCACGAATTCTGGAAGTTCAAGAAAATATTCTTAAAGAATTGGGAGCTCTGCGAGAACACCAAGAAATAATTGAAAACAAAATCGGAACGTTATCTTCAAAAATTGAAGGTCTGCTTGAACAGCCAGCCAACGCTGAAAAGGATGAGTTGAAATCCCAACATAACCAGCTGACAAGTGCTGTAAATGCGGTGCTAGCAAAACAAGATGACATGGAAAACCGGTCCCGTAGAAATAACTTGCTCTTTTTTGGTGCTTCAGATACGGACAAAGAATCATGGAATGATTCGGAGGCTAAGGTCATATCAATCTGCGACGAAAAACTGGGTGTTAAAATTGATCCCGCTGCAATTGAGAGGGCGCATAGAATAGGCAGGTATGATGAAAACCAATCATTGTTAAATTTAACTTATTTAAGGACAAACAGCGGGTTCTTTCTGTTGCATCTAAGTTTAAGGATACCGGTTACTCAGTGAGTGAAGACTACTCGCCCAGTGTGCGTCAGTTAAGGAGCAGGTTAAGTGCGTTTGCCCGAGGTCTAAACGCTAAATATGCGTTAAAGTACGATAAACTAATAATCAATGGGAAAGCATACATTTTTGACAGCGCTACTGATTCTGTTCGTGAATTCGTGCAATAGCAGTCATGTACCCCTCCCCGTCATAATAGGCACTCTATGAGCCAGCTATCTTTTCTTATCGTGAATTGTCGCAGTGTTAGGAACAAGACTGCTGATTTTGCCAGTTTAGTAGGGGTAACACAGGCTCATGTTGTTATTGGAACTGAGTCTTGGCTTGACCACAATATAACAAGCTCTGAAGTTTTTCCCTCGTGTTATGTAGCATATCGAAAGGATCGAGACGCGCATGGCGGTGGAGTGTTTATTCTTGTACGCGACGACATCCAAAGTGTACCAATCAGCGATGTTCATGATGGTGCAGAATCTGTATGGTGCAAAATAATTTTGTCAAATGGGGAGAGCCTTGCCGTGGATCATTCTACAGGCCACCTAGTTCAAACAACCCGGAAATATTTCACAGGGTATCGAGATCGCTGTCAAGCTTATCATCAGATATGACTATTCTGGGAGGCGATTTTAACATGCCTGATGTCGTATGGAACAACCGGCTTCCTGTCGAACAAAGTAGATCAGCGCTACACTCAGCCTTTTATGAAATGATCCGCAACGATGGGCTCTTTCAATTTGTGGATTTTCCGACTCGCTTATGCACAACTGGTGCAAATGTCTTAGATTTGCTTTTTAGCAATCAAAATGGTACAGTTGAATCTGTTACAGTGGCACCGGGAATAAGTGACCATGAAGCTGTTGCCGCCACTGTTTTTTGCAAGAAACCCGAATTTCAAAAAGGGCGTTCAAGAAAAATATTTCTGTACGATTGAGGGAACTACGATGCTGTAAAGAATGCTTTAGTAAATTACTTTCCTTTGTTTCTCAGTTATAGCGTAACGTGTGACGTGGATGGCTTGTGGATCGCATTTAAGGACAAGCTTCTCTACTTGATTACATCGTACGTTCCTTCTAAGACTGTATCAGGGAAACTACGCGCTGACAAACCTTGGATTTCAAGGGAATTACGTAGATCCATTAGAAGAAAGGCCACACTGTATAAAAAATATCGTAAAACTAAGAGCCCCTCCTTATTCACAAAACTGAAGTTATTGACGTGTTCGCTTAAGACAGAACTGAAAAGTGCTAAGCGTCTTTACCTCTCGTCTTTATCGGAAAAGATAAGGGTTAATCCAAAACAAGTGTGGAAGCATATTAAAAATACTAAAAAAGGTAACATTGGAATTCCGTCTTTGGTGCACAATAACAGCGTTGTGGCAGACGACTTGAGTAAAGCTGAAATTTTCAATGCGTATTTTCACTCAGTATTTGTCAGTGATCAAGCAGATCTCAATTTAGTAACGCAAAATTTCACACACTTGCCGGAAATGGTAGATGTAATGATAACTGAGACGGGTGTGATGACGCTGCTGTCTAATCTAAATTCCCATTCTGCCCACGGCCCAGACGGTATATCTAATCATATTTTGAAGCTATGTGCAATAGAAATAGCTCCATTTTTGGTCGCAATATTCAATAAATCCCTGGATTATAAAAAACTCCCAAACGACTGGAAGCTTGCAAATGTAACGCCAATACATAAAGATGGTGATCGCGCAAATATATGCAATTACAGACCGGTGTCCCTCACCTCTGTTTCTTGTAAAACACTGGAGCATATAATATATTCTGGTCTTATGAAGCACCTTAATGGTCATGATTTCTTCACTACCGCTCAACATGGTTTCCGTTCGGGCCTATCGTGTACAACTCAGCTCACCGAGTTCATCCATGATGTTGCGGAAGGTATAGATAGGGGTGTTCAAATAGACGCAGTTTTTCTTGATTTCCGCAAGGCTTTTGACGTGGTTTCGCATTCTCTACTCTTAACAAAGTTATCGTATTTAGGTATACCTTCTAGACTTCTTGGATGGATTCAAGATTATTTGTATGCACGGCGACAACGGGTACTTATTAACGGTGTCACTTCGCAGTCTGTTCAGGTTTTATCGGGTGTGCCGCAAGGCTCAGTACTTGGGCCTTTGTTGTTTCTTGTTTTTGTAAGTGATTTGCCGAGTGAACTGTGCTCCCGTGTTAGGCTGTACGCTGATGACTGTGTTCTTTACCGTTCTGTCACGTGCGCAAATGATACCATTCTGTTGCAGTCTGACCTTGACAAGGTATGTGCGTGGTGTGACAAATGGAAGATGACTCTCAACACCAGTAAATGTTACCTCATGCAGTTCACAAACAAAAAAAAGAAGATATGGGGCAACTATAATCTAAATCAATCTGTTCTACAGACAAAGGACAGAGTAAAGTATCTCGGTATCACATTTACAGCGAAGTTGGATTGGACCGCACACGTCGACGCGATAACTGCCAGGGCTTCACGCGTTCTCAACCTTTTTAAAAGAAACTTTAAACATACGACTCCACGCCTAAAAGAAACATTGTACTTTACGAATGTCAGGCCAATTCTCGAATATGGATGCGTATGTTGGGACCCGTTCACAAATATTTTAAAGGACAAGCTAGAACGAGTTCAGAAGCGGGCAGCAAGGTTCGTAACTTGGAATTACAACTTTAAGGTTAGAGGTTCTGAACTTCGGGAAGCTCTTGGTTGGAAGTTATTATCCCACCGAAGAAAAGTTTTTAGAATAAAGTTTTTGTACGACATTTACAATAATAAAACAGGAATTAATAAAAGCCTCTATTTAAGGCAACCTCACTACGTTTCGAGTAGAAGGGACAATACCATGAAAATTGGAGGGTATAACTGCCGGATCAATACATTTAAATATTCATTTTTTCCCAACACAATAAGTGACTGGAATCTGCTGCCTAATGAAGTGTTTGAGAGCGAGAATTTCCAGGCAGCAATTGACCTTGCAATATTCTGATTATGCTGCTGTCAGTGTTGGTTCTGTGTCTCGGGTGCAATCAGAATGCTTTTATCTTTTTGGAAGTTCTTATCATTTTTCTGTAACTTTTATTTCTGTTTTGTTCTCTTGTGCTGTATTGAATTTTACTGTTAATGTACTTACCCCCCCCCCCCCCCCCTACAATAATGCCTCTCAAGGCGCTGTAGGTACCTTGAATAAATAAATAAAGCAGACGACAACGGACGACATGTGTGTTTGCTTCAGCGGGCACGCCGTGACGTTGTTTTTCTGCGCCCTTAAGTCAAACAGCAACAGTTCTTGTCGGTGTCTGTTCGAGGGCCATATTACTTACAGCGCTGCTACGCGCAGTGCAGCCTCCTTCAGAATTTGCTGGACTAAGATGGGACGCAGGTGTTTTGTTCGAAATTGCAAAAGGGGCTACAAGTACTGCAGGGAGAAGGTGAGCAAGGTGAGGATGTTGTTGCCGCTTGTTGCCTTCTCGGCTAACGTGTAGTCATAAACGCTGCGCCGTACGACGCCCGCGTTCTCCTCCAGCAGATTAAACTCAGCATGGTCACGTACTCGGCGAACGTGAAGGCTAAGGCTTTCATTTGGGATAGTTGGTTGTAGCAGTGAAACATATTGACTAGCGCAAACACGTGAAGGCATGTTTGCCTTCCACGAATGCCAGCAGCGCTTATACCCATCCAATCAAAGTCATCGCGCGGGTGTCAAACAATAGCCCTGCGTACAACCAGAAGCTACAAATCATTTTATAGCGGTCATGGAAAAGAACGCGTTTTATTTTTACCGTGCTCAAAAGTTGAAGCTTAGCACCAGTTGCTCTTTCGGCTGCCAGCGGTAAAGGAGCGCGCGAGAGTGCCCTCAATAGAAGTCAGGCGCGCGCGGCAGGACGGGAGCAACGCGCTCTACCGGTTGCCTTGGCAACCGAAACGGCAGTAGTTTCTTTCCAGGCCGCCAGGCGCCACCAGCATGATAGTGGTGCCGCGGGCTTGTGACCATTTCTGGTCGCCGCAGACAGCGGAGTTTCCACTCGTATTAGAGTGCTCTAGAATATGGGTAGTGGGTTCAGGGAGCGGCCGCTGGGGAGGCGGCTTGTGTCGACGATACCAGGTGGCGCCACCAAAGCATGGGCTGTATGAAATGCAGCGCGCCGCGCTGTGGCGGAGCGCTATGTATATAATCGTCGGAGAAATAAACAAGACTGTCTTTTAAAACAGGTCCTACAAATACGTGAAGCTTTACACAGATATTGTCGGCGAATCAAGAGAATTAGATGTTGTAGTAGCCAACAGCCGAGAGCGCGGTAGTGCGGACGAGCGGCCCCGTTAATGCTTCGCAACGCTGATCGGGCTCTTTTGCAGATACGGCTCCCATATTTCAACGTTACTGCATAGTAGTATTATCACCGCCCATAGGAAAGGCTGAGTAAAGGGAGAGGAGTAAATATTCTATAGAACATGGGGTTATCCAGCGGACAACTCGAAGCTACATGTCGGCAAACGTGGCCGAGCGTACTCCAGCTTGAGCGTCCGGAAGTGTTTTAGTAGAGGGGCGGGGTAACAAGAAATTGGAATTAAAAAAAAACGCTCCACTTAGAGGCCGTTGTGTGTACCGCGAACTATATGAGAATGCGATAATTTTAACTGTGGTTTGCATGCCCCTGTTTTAATTGTTGTTCTGATGCATACATTTTTTTTTCTTCAGAACGAAGGGTCAGTTGCCGCCGATGTATAAACGCTGATGAATACAAGACAAGACAAAATAACTTGTATAAAATAAAGCACTCGTTTATTGCAGTGCTCGAACTATGCACACTGTGAAACATATCCTTGAATTTCTCAAAATAATGCCGTGTTTTCTTGTTTGCACAGTACTTATTTAGCCGCGCGACTATGAGCACTTGCCCATCTTAGCATGAAGCTTCTTTTTCCTGCGACGAACATCCAGCCTAGAAAAATCGTCCGGCACAGATGCTTCGTCAACTTCACAAGGGTCTTGGTCGTTCGCCAACACGCTACTCTCAGTGTCAATGTCCGGACACCTCGATTCCTTGTTAACATCGGAATCATTACTTTGTGGTCTTTTCGCTTCATTAGGATATCTACTTGTGCTTTTAATCTTTCTAGGTGGTCTCTTTAGCGGTGTTTTCTTTGACAAATACCTCGGCGCGTTCTGCAGTAAAGTTGGCACCGCATCAGGTAAAAGTTCCGGCTTTCCACGCGGGATGCGGACTTCTTTGCCGTCAATGATGTGTATAAAGTCCCTCACAATGCATGATGGCTTGAAATGAAGCTCACACACAGAGCACGTTTCGTCCAAAACCTTATCTTTTCGATGAAGGTTGCGTTCCCACTGCTTGCGTCGGTTCTCATCCTTTGACATAGCGAAGAGCGACGGCTGACCGCCTTTCGTCCACTGGTATCCCGTTTTGCAAACGGGAGCAAAACAATGCCGTTGACGCCGACTATTCGGCATGACCGTAGTCTTAACGCCGCGAACTCACAAAGAGGAAACATGCACCGCACAAAAAGCAACAAAGAGCTGCAGGCAGCTTGGCAGCACTGCTAGCCGCGAACGCGGGCGCGCCGAGCCTACAGCCCACGCTACAACAGCGCCACAGCTTACACCCGGGACCTGTCGACACTCGCCGCCTCACCGCATCGCATGGAGCACGCCGGCTCCTGAACCCACTACCCATATTCTAGAGCACTGTATTCATATAGTCCTCCTCCGTGGTTTCCGTAAACAGCTTCAATCCGTCTCATCTGGTCTTCACAAAAAATTTTTGGTTCGCGGTGTGGACTCTTGCTTGCATTCAGTTGAGACCCTAGACCTTCTCTCTGAAGCGGGTGTTGTTGCGGTGTATCGCTGTAGCCGGGAGGTGAACAATGTGTGGTTGCCAACGGAAACTGTTATTGCCACTTTTGCGGGTACTGCCTGCCCCTCAGTAATAAAAGCATGGCTTCTAATCTTCCGTGTAAATCCCCTTCCATTTAAGCCACTGCAGTGCAGCAGTTGCTGGCGATATGGCCATAGTACTCTTGGCTGCAAGTCCACCTTGCGCTGTTGCAAATGCGGCAATGACCAGCCAACAAATGTATGTTCTGATCAAAGCGAGAAGTGTTGCCTTTGTGGTGGATCTCACGCTGCAAATTCCACGGATTGTCCTTCTCGGGATCATGAATTGTAAATTCTAGACATAACTGACCGCAAACGCTGTTCGCGGTGCGAGGCAATATCAGAAATTAAAGAGAGAGCTCACGGCTGTGCATGCTGCAGGTTTGTCAGCCCGTTCGGGATGTGACACTAGATTCGTCTATTTCAGGCAATAGTGACTGCCATGGAAGCCTCTATGGATAAGATGGTTTACAGGATAATGTCCACTGTTACAGAGTGCATATCTAACTCTTTGGCTACGCAGATTACCCAGGCTATGCAATTTGGAATGACTTCTGCCATGTCACCCGTACCTTCGTTACAGACCGAACATCCCTTGCCTGAGCAGTCGCAGCCCCAGGAACAAGTTACTGCTGTTTCTCTACTTCCTCGGTCCACTAATTCAGAAAATGCTCCAGTTATTCGTGATGCAGAGATGGTGGATTCAGATTCGCGGGTCCTCAAACGCAACGGACCCCCATGTCTAACACTTCTTCGCAACATCCTCAGCTGAAATCAAAGAAGCAGCAGATTGGTTCTAAGCCAAAAAAAACTATTTTAGGTCAGACAGTTGCTGCTGCCCGCATTTCTCAACCATAGGGGTGTTAAGAGTTCTCAAGTGGAACTGTCCGTCACTTCTTTCAGCTTCAACAGACTTACTATACCTTATATCTCAACATAATCCAGACAATTATTTTACAAGAAACTTGGCTTACATCTGAAAAACACTTCCATTTCAAAGTTATTCTTCATTTGGACAAGATCGACAGTCAAGAGGAGGAGGATTACTTAAACTAGTTTCTTCTAAATTTTGTAACAGGGCTAAGATTACTTTTCAGTCAGCTACTGTAGACTGTGAGTCATTGGCTTTAGGTTTTGAAATTACAGGGTGCTATCCCTTTTCATTAGCAAATGTTTATTTTCCTTGCGGTGTGCAGAATACCAGGCTGCTGTTACGTTTCGCCTACGACGCGCGGTATAGCCGGCGCGGATGCAACGGACGCCGGGGCTTCGTTCAAAGTGGCGGTCATTTTGGGCCCGTTCAGTGCTGCCGTAACGCCTCCCGCCGAGCGCGTCCAGGCAGGTTTCAATGCCACGTGTCGTCGTGTGTGCGTGTGTGCGTGTGTGTGTGTGTGTGTGTGCATGTTAGTGTCCACGCTTGTCAAAGCGCGGCAGCCGGGGAGAGGAGCTCCCCAAATGGGAGGCGAGGAGGTCTGACCGGCGCTGGCCCGGCGGACGCGTCACTTCACGTCTCAACATGTCCGTGCGTCGCCGTCTCGTGCGACTCATCCCAAGCCGTTCCTTCTTGCCCTCGACTCCGAGGGTATAAAAGCCGCTGCCCCGGACGCCAAAGAGAGACTTCGATTTCTTCCTTCGAGTAACGTGGTCGCCCTGACCGGCTGCTCTTTTGCGAAGCCAGAATAAACAAGTTGTTCTGTTGCCAGTCGACTCATCCTTTGCCGGGACCTTCGGATGTTTCAAGCTGTGCCCCAGGCCGCCAGGCCAACGCTACCCTTGGGGCTTGCAACCCATTTGCAACAACTGGTTGCCAGCGGTGGGATCGCGACAACGGAGGCCAGCAGCGAAGATATGCGGTCAACTGTATGCTGAGCAGCACAACGACCATCCGGGAGCAGTGCAACGAGCCCTCTGTGATGACTGGTTGCCTGCAGCGGAACGACTGCGCTGAATTCTTGGCTGCGAGGTTTGGTGAGTGCGGGACTTTCTTCTTCTGAGTTTTGCCAGGCTTCTGTTAGTGTCAGAAACAGAGCTGGTAATTGTGGTTGTCGTTGCTGCCGGGTTAGTTTGCGGCAAGACAATAGTAGGCAGTAGAGAAAGCAGCATTCGGAGCAGCCATGGATTTGAAGTCGTTGCGCAAGCCGAAATTGCTGGAGCTTGCAAGAGAGTTGGGTCTGGATGTCTCAGACAAACTCAGAAAACAAGAACTGCTAAGGGCTATTCTTGAGTTGGAGGCTGAGGATGACGAGCTGTCGGAATGCCTTGAGACCATTGAGGAGAGGGAGTAGAAAGACGAGCGCGAACGTAAAGAGCAAAAAGAGGATCGCGAACGTAAAGAGCAAGAAGAGAAAGAGCGCGACCGTCAACACGCTTTGGAAATGAAGCGTCTCGAGGTAGAGATGGAACGCGCTCGTAATGGAAGTCAGGCACACGGTGCAGGAGAGCGGGTATCGTTCAAAATGACTGACCTGATGCGGCCGTTTAAGCTTGGAGAGGACATTGGTTTGTTCCTGGTTAACTTTGAGCGAACGTGCGAGAAGCAGGGGTTCTCTCGGGAAACGTGGCCACAGCGCTTGCTCACTTTGTTACCCGGCGAGGCGGCCGACGTAGTCGCTCGCTTGAAGAGAGAGGAGGCAGAGGATTTCGACCAAGTGAAATCGAGTCTGCTAAAAAAGTACAGGCTGTCAGCGGAGGCGTTCCGTCGGAAGTTTCGGGAAAATGAAAAAGGCAGAAGTGAGTCATATACAGAGTTTGCCTACAGGCTTATGTCAAACATGCAGGAGTGGCTCAAAGAAGAGAAAGCATTTGGTGACCACGAGAAAATTCTGCAGTGTTTCGGGCTGGAACAGTTTTATAGTCGGTTACCTGAGAACGTGCGGTACTGGGTCTTGGATAGGCCAGACGTTAGTACAGTGGCTAAAGCCGCCGAGCTAGCCGAAGAGTTTGTGACGCGTCGGGCTCGCGGAGCTAAGGACGGTCAAAAGGGTGAATTTGGCTCCAAGTCTGAGAGGCCGAAGTTCACACCCATGAGAGCAAGGGGGGACACACGTAGTGCGGATGCGAGTGAAAGCAGTCCTACCGAACGTAAGGAGACGGCGGCAGCCGAAGCCGAACGCAGAAAGCGGTTCGAGAGGAGGCAAGCGCGCGTATGTTATACGTGCCAGAAGCCGGGTCACTTTACGGCGCAGTGTCCAGAACAAAAAGAAAAGTCGTGTGTTTGTCATTATGTAGCACTGACGAGAACATGAAGCTTCTCGAGCCTTACATGCGAGACTTCCTCGTGAACGGGAAAGAGTGCCGAGTGCTTCGTGATTCTGCAGCTACAATAGATGTAGTTCACCCCTCTTACGTAGAACCCGATATGTTCACGGGCGAGTGCGCATGGATCAAGCAAGCCGTGGAAGCTCATAGCGTGTGTCTGCCCGTAGCAAAAGTGCTTATTGAAGGACCTTTCGGAGCACTTGAGGCGGAGGCCGTAGTGTCATCTATGCTGCCCCCCCCCCAGTACCCGTACCTATTTTCGAACAGGTCCGATCACCTCCTGCGCGAGAAGGGGCTTTTGTTTGGTGAGGCTTGCGTTCAGGCCTTAACCAGATCGAGAGTTCGGGAGCTCGCTGCAAAGGCGGTAGTTGCGGGGCCGACGTTGTCGAACAATGAAAAAGGGTCGGAGGCGCAGCAAGCTGATATTCCGAGCACGTCAGAACTGGATAAAATTGAGCCTGTAGCGTTGAAGGCACCAGGTACTGGAGAGGAAATGCCCGAAACGGGAAAGTTAGAAGAGCTTCCGGTCGAGCTTCCGGGACCAGGCTCAGTGACGAACAGGGAAGACACTGATCAGGTCATTAGTGACTTAATCATTAAAGCACCGCTGTCGGCTGAGCAGAAAACCGAACTACACCAACTCTTACAAGAGTTTCAAGGTCAGTTTTCTGAGAGGCCTGGTAGGACTTCTGTCCTTACTCATGATATAGAACTTACCTCCCCAGAGCCAGTACGATCCAAGGCGTACCGGGTGTCACCCCGCCAGCGCGATATTATTATGGAGGCTGAGGTAAAGAAAATGCTACAGCTCGGTGTTATTGAGGCGGGTGAGAGTGATTATACCTCCCCTTTGATTTTAGTTGAGGTACCGGGCAAGGAACCTCGTCCTTGCGTCGACTACCGCAGGCTTAATTCCATCACTAAGGATCAAATTTATCCGATCCCTAACATCGAGGAGCGCCTTGAGAAAGTTAGTAGCACTCAGTTTATTTCCACCCTAGATCTTGTCAGGGGTTATTGGCAGGTTCCACTTACAGAAGAGGCTAGTAGGTATGCGGCGTTCATTTCACCAATGGGAACATTCCGTCCTAAAGTTTTGAGTTTTGGTTTGAAGAACGCGCCATACTGCTTTTCAAGCCTCATGGACAAAGTGTTGCGGGGACAGGAAGAATTCGCTTTACCGTATTTAGACGACGTAGCGATATTCTCCGCATCCTGGTCTGAGCATATGGCACACTTGCGGGCAGTGCTAACCCGCCTGCGCGAAGCGGGCTTGACAGTCAAGGCTCCCAAGTGCCAATTAGCACAGGCCGAGGTTGTCTACCTCGGTCACGTGATTGGACAGGGTCGTCGCCGCCCCTCTGAAATAAAGGTGGCCGCTGTGCGAGACTTCCCGCAACCGCGCACGAAGACCGATATTCGGTCGTTCTTAGGTGTCGCCGGCTACTATCAGAGGTACATCCCCAGGTACTCCGATATCGCGGCTCCCCTGACAGATGCTCTAAGAAAAACAGAGCCCCAAACAGTCGTCTGGAGCGAGACAAAGGAAAGAGCTTTTAGCGCCCTAAAGAGCGCCCTAACAAGCCAGCCTGTGCTACGATCGCCAGACTACACAAAAGGGTTCGTTGTTCAGTGCGATGCTAGTGAGCGAGGCATGGGCGTTGTACTGTGCCAACGGGAAAATGGAGAAGTGGAACACCCCGTCCTTTATGCTAGTCGTAAGCTGACCTGTCGTGAGCAGGCGTACAGCGCCACCGAGAAAGAGTGTGCGTGTCTCGTGTGGGCCGTTCAGAAATTGTCATGCTACCTAGCCGGCTCGAGGTTTATCATTGAGACGGATCACTGCCCTCTCCAATGGCTGCAGACCATCTCTCCCAAAAATGGCCGCCTCCTGCGCTGGAGCCTCGCTTTGCAACAATATTCCTTTGAGGTGCGTTACAAAAAGGGGAGTCTCAACGGTAACGCCGAAGGCTTAAGTCGAAGCCCCTAAAGTAGGAATCCGCCTCAAAGTTGTTTGGTACTGATGTTTTCTTCCTGAGGCAGGATTTTTAACATATTGCTTTTGTTTAGTGTTTCAAAGTGATTATGTGCTTTCTAGTGCAATTTTCCAATTTGTGGACGCGTTCTGAGTGCTGCTTGACTACTGTAAGGAACTAGGCAGTAGTTTAAAAGGGGAAAGAGCCTGGCATAGCTAAGTGAGGGTTGTCTCGTGCTTGCTGACTGAGCGGTTGCGTTTCGGCGTAGTTCTAACGCTTGCTGGGAACGAGCACAAATATGGCAACTCTCCCGATGTCACTTTGCAGTGCCCTGTGTGAACCTGAACCTGAGAACGAGGCCTTCTCTGTGCGCTGCGCTCATGCAACGCCGAGGGACGACCGATTTCGATTACGAGCATCATCGAGCGACATCCCTCTGGACAGCGGATGCAGTCCCCTGACCATCGGGATCTCCTTCTCCCGGCGGGGCGGTCTGTTACGTTTCGCCTACGACGCGCGGTATAGCCGGCGCGGATGCAACGGACGCCGGGGCTTCGTTCAAAGTGGCGGTCATTTTGGGCCCGTTCAGTGCTGCCGTAACGCCTCCCGCCAAGCGCGTCCAGGCAGGTTTCAATGCCACGTGTCGTCGTGTGTGCGTGTGTGCGTGTGTGTGTGTGTGCATGTTAGTGCCCACGCTTGTCAAAGCGCGGCAGCCGGGGAGAGGAGCTCCCCAACTGGGAGGCGAGGAGGTCTGACCGGCGCCGGCCCGGCGGACGCGTCACTTCACGTCTCAACATTTCCGTGCGTCGCCGTCTCGTGCGACTCATCCCAAGCCGTTCCTTCTTGCCCTCGACTCCGAGGGTATAAAAGCCGCTGCCCCGGACGCCAAAGAGAGACTTCGATTTCTTCCTTCGAGTAACGTGGTCGCCCTGACCGGCTGCTCTTTTGCGAAGCCAGAATAAAAAAGTTGTTCTGTTGCCAGTCGACTCATCCTTTGCCGGGACCTTGGGATGTTTCCAGCTGTGCCCCAGGCCGCCAGGCCAACGCTACCCTTGGGGCTTGCAACCCTTTTGCAACACTGCTAGATCTCCTGCTCCTCAATTGTCAGAAGTCAGTTCTCTTGGTCGGCAACTTCAATTCTCATCATGTGTCGTGAGTCTTTAAGGCAGATTTCTTCGGCAAGCACCTTTGGGATTGGGTTACTGATAACAACCTTTCGTGTATGAATTCAGGTACGGCCATATTTCTCCGCGCACAGATTCGATCTGTGTTAGATATAACTTTCACCAGGCCTAGTGTTCCTGTACCCAATTGGTCGACTGTGGATTGTGGAACGTCTATCGATCACATACCTTTCGTTTTTTATGTTAATTGCCGTGTAACTCCGGCGTGCTCTCAGTTGAGGTCATGTATAAACTATGACCAGTTCCAGTCATCTATGCGCTACACACTTGCTTCAGCGGTTAATTCTTCTGAAGAAATACAGCAAAAGGCATATGCTTGGCTATTGAGGTATGCCGAAAGAAGTCCGAATAATTGGTTCGTACATCAAGAGGAAACACTCCAGCTAGATGGTGGAACGGAGATTGCTCGCGGGATTAAAGACGCAGAAAGGTTGCATGGAAGATGCTCCTACACAATCAGTGCCCCAAAAAATGGCATGATTATAAGTTCATTGCGGTTACTTTTAAACGCTTAATCTCACAAGCGAAATAAAATTATGAATCCGAGCACCTTGATTTCCTATCAAAATCAGGAAATCGTCGCGCACTTTTCGGTTTCTCAAGATTGCGGAAAGAGATTCCGCTTTCAGAAAATTCAACCTCATGTGCTTTGACCCCGCAAGAAGCAATATAAACCGTTGAGACAATTGCCAAAGGATTAGAGCAGCGTTTCGCCTCTGTACTTCCTTTGCGCACCGCGTTTGTGGCGTCAGTGGACCAGTTTCGGCATATCCCCCCTATTACCCTTCCCGAGCTTTCCCCGATAGTGTTGAGGTTACCAACTTCTGCTCCTGGCCCTGATAGGGTAACATAAAAAATGTTAAGGATCCTCTTTGAGGAGTCCCCTACATCGTTACTGCAGCTGGTTAATTTTTCAATAAAACATGCATTTATTCCTCCTGAGTGGAAAATCGCAAGTCTTCCCTTTACCTAAAGACAATGGTGGTGGCTGTACTCTGGATAATATTAGGCCCATTTCATTGACATGAAACGGGGTTAAGTTAATTGAAAGGATCATACTCCTACTTGTTTCGGAGTTTGTGGACCGCAATAATATCTTTAGTCCCTGTCAAATTGGTTTCCGTCAAAAATGTTCCATATGGGCTGCTCACACCGATCTTGGTCGAGAGTCGCATTCGTCTTGCGCGGCAACAAAAAATGAATGCTGCGTTGGTGACATTAGATGTAGCCAAAGCTTATGACAGCGTAGAACACTACATATTATTGCAAAAATTATATACTCTGCAGTTTCCGAATTACTTGCGTGGATATCTGCGATCCTTGAAAACAGACTTTTTTTTTTGTGTACTAAATGGTGTCAATTCTGGTAGATATAAACAATTCAGAGGTGTTCCACAAGGGGCAGTCTTGTCGCCTGTGCTCTTTAATATTCTAATGAGCTCTATTGCCAGCCATCAAAGCATTCGCACGTACGTCTATGCGGACGACATTGCATTTTTCACTGCTGCAGCTGACATTCAATCTCTCTATGTGCGCCTGCAATCGTACCTGAACTTGCTTGAAATTTGGTTGTGTGACTTACGTCTCACATTAAATGTAAACAAGTGCGCTGTACTTGTGTCGTGTATTTCCACCCTAAACTCACAACTTCAGCTTTGGACCTCCAGCGAACTAATTTCTTATTCTGAGGATTCGCTTCTTTGCCGAGTTTGTGCTTGTTCTTTCTTTAATATAAACACTACCGCTTGTGTTGTTGTTGGTAGGTGAGTGCTGAGAACGATCCTCCTGGCATCAAACGTGCGTAAGGTGAATGTAAGAAATACTGTTTTTTGGTTATTTGTATTATACCTTCACGTTCTCTTCGTAGATTTGAACTCAGAAGTTGTTTTAACTATGTACGTTATTAAAGTTTAACAGGGAATGTTTTATACAAGCACAAATCAACAGGCTGCAACAAAACCCATGATGAAAAATGTCTAAACTGGTGAAAAAGGTTTACGGTAAAATAAGGCGACAAAGTATTCGTCATTGCTTATAAAGACCATGGGAGCAACCAGCCTAGCGCTCTAATGTGCCTAGTTAAGTTGCATTTTGGCCATCTTAATAACGTGCACATGTTATTACGAAACTTAGTGATGAAAAATTTGCACTTCACCGTTGCGATGTTGCGCTCCAAAATGGCTCCAAAATACCTGTTCACTTCCAAATGGCGGCAGATTTTACCCACCATGACCCTTTAAGCAGACGTAGGCAGTTGGAATGCGTATTTACCGCATTTAGAGAAATGACAGATTAAAGTGCACACGTATTGTGCATCATGTCTAACATTGCATTCGGCGCATATTTAGCGCCTATTCCCGAATGCTTACAAAAGGGAATTTCGAAAATTATTCCGAGCAATTGACTGCTGGCTCTTTATATGCTCTAGAAAGGAACAGCCCGTCGCAATACGCATATTTACCATTTTAAATGTTATAACAAGCAGTATTTAGCATATTACGGCTGCTACGAGTACGGCAAATACACTTGTGGAACAAAAGCTGGAATTTAAACTTAAGCTCCGTCTTAAGAGTAGGACGCGGCAGCGTGAATGGGTTAAAGCTCGTAAATGAGGAAGAAGCCGCCTGAGCTGCTCGTAGCAATTCGGTTCGCTATTCACTCGTGAAGGCATATGTACAGCCTCTCTCTACTGCATTTTGTTGTTGTTGTTGCCTCTGAAGCGATGGCACATACCCAAATTTCCTCCGGTAACTTCATCATTTGCTTCTCCTTTTTCTAGCTTCTTCGTGTTCCTCGCTCTATATCTGTTCCCGCATTCCGCGCACTGTGGTGAAAGTGCCTACACTGTTGTGCTTCGCTTTGCAGCGTAGCTGTATCCACAGGATGGGTTGACTCACGTTGTTGCTCTCATCTTTTCTTTGCTGTCAGTCGCCTTTGGGACCTGTCGAAGGCCCGGCTCTATGCATGATTTATTGTTGCTGTTGTTGTTATCCTCATACTCTGGCACATGCCAACATAGGAGGATTGGCCAAGAATTGGGGGCCCAGAGAGTTTTTCAGGTAAATATTTCCTGGACGAAAATAAAAAGAATGGTAAGGAAAGAAGAAGTACACAAAAAGGAACAACGAATGGAAACGGGAAATGCATAACAAACGCAGGGTATCGAGACTGATGTTTATAGATGTAACCAAAGATAAAAGATAATGATAATTGTAAGAATTAAAATAGTATTGAAAAATAAAAAAATAACAAGGTAGCCGAGTTGATTCCGTTAAATAATTTAGGACGGCGGTAAAAACAAACTTATTGCTGTACCCAAGTATGGTGGCTCCAAACGGCAATATAACTGGGCTGCTCAAAGAAAGGTCGAGCTGTTGTAGTGGTTTCTCTAAAAGCCGTCTTCTCATCATGGTGTATCGGTGACAAAAAAAATAATCTATGGTTTCGTGCTCACCACAGAATACACAGACGGGATTAAGCGCCAGCCCAGACCTGTGCAAATAAAAATTTAAAGGTGGGATCCCGCAGCGCAGCCCTGATAGAGATACCTCAACCTGCCGTGAATGGCATGATTGCCTACTCCACGAATACTTCAGGTGCAGGTAATCATCAGATCTCAAAAGAGATCCAGCTGTCATTTTCAACAAATTCTGTCTTCGAAACAATGCTGCTGTGATGTACGCTGTAGCCAAAACGAGAGGTAGCACGGGGCCATTGAGGAACGCCTTTGCCAGGCAGTCCGCAACTTCATTGGTTGTCACACCGCTATAACCTGGCACCCATATCATGTTAACAAGGCTCAAATACGGAGGGAGTAATGAATGGAAGGTGGTTCAGATTGGCGAATCCACAGCCGAAGCAAGGGACAAACACTACGAAAGAGAGTCTGTGATGACAGCCATTGAAGAGAAAGCTGGCTCTAGTTTGCGAAGAGCAAGCACCACCGCCAGAAACTCCGCTTGGAAATTTGGGGTGCTGTTGGGAAGCAGCACAGAAAAACACAAATCAAGAAGCGGGCAATATATTCCCGCCCCTGCCTTTTCATCACATTGGAAGGCGTCAGTAGCTATCGTTAAGCTAATAGGTAGGTTTTGTAAATGCTCTTCTAATAATCCATTTAAAATGCGGGGTGGTAAATGCTTAGTGTTTTTTAGAAATATCATCACAGACAATTTCTACAGAGTACCCACTGTTTTTTGACGGAAGTATGTTATACAAAAGAACATTTAAAGGATCAAGCAAATTTTGCACCATAACTACCTGCCGGGTCCGAAATCTAGGCCAGTGGACTCCAGGAAAGGAAGTCGGCTGGCAACAAAAAACAGACAAGGAGCGGTGTAACTCTGGTTCATATATCCTTAGGTACGTCTGAACAGTTAGGAATTGAAAACTAGATGATAAAGGAAGAATAAGGGCTTCAAGATAAAGCACGTTATTGGCCACAAATTTGGGGAGGCCAAGGCACAACCGAAGCGATTCCCGCTCCAAAACAACGAGGGGGCGAATTTTGTAAGCAGCCTTACCAGAAAACAGCACAGATCCCAATTCTAAATTTGGTCGGACATACAAAACATAAATCAGCAAAAGTGGATCTCTCCGCAATCCAGACCGGGGATTACTTAATCTACGCAACATGCCCACAGCACGAGCCCCTTTCGCTGCAACATGGGCAATGTGAGAGCACTATGTGAGGCTGTCATCATAAATGACACTAGGATATTTTAATGACTTAACTTGAGGAATAGTTTGTCGCTGGTAACTCGGAGACAGATGAACAGAATCTTTCATTTGAAAAATAAGTACAGCGCACTTGTTTGCATTTAAGGTGAGACGTAAGTCACACAACCAAATTTCAAGCAAATTCAGTTATGATTGCAGGCGCACATAGAGAGATTGAATGTCAGCTGCAGCAGTGAAAAATGCAATGTCGTCCGCATAGACGTACGTGCGAATGTTTTGATGGCTGGCAATAGAGCTCATTAGAATATTAAAGAGCACAGGCGACAAGACTGCCCCTTGTGGAACACCTCTGAATTGTTTATATCTACCAGAATTGACACCATTTAGTACACAAAAAAAAAAAACTGTCTGTTTTCAAGGATCGCAGATATCCACGCAAGTAAGTAATTCGGAAACTGCAGAGTATATAATCTTTGCAATAATATGTAGTGTTCTAGGTTGTCATAAGCTTTGGCTACATCTAATGTCACCAACGCAGCATTCATTTTTTGCTGCCGCGCAAGACGAATGCGACTCTCGATCAAGATCGCTGTGAGCAGCCCATATGGAACATTTTTGACGGAAACCAATTTGACAGGGACTAAAGATATTATTGCAGTCCACAAACTCTGAAACACGTAGGAGTATGATCCTTTAAATTAACTTCACCCCGTTTCATGTCAATGAAATGGGCCTAATATTATCCAGAGTACAGCCACCACCATTGTCTTTAGGTAAAGGGAAGACGTGCGATTTTCACTCAGGAGGAATAAATGCATGTTTTATTGAAAAATTAACCAGCTGAAGTAAGGATGTAGGGGACTCCTCAAAGAGGATCCTTAACATTTTTTATGTTACCCTATCAGGGCCAGGAGCAGCAGTTGGTAACCTCAACACAATCGGGGAAAGCTCGGGAAGGGTAATAGGGGGGATATGCGGAAACTGGTCCACTGACGCCACAAACGCGGTGCGCAAAGGAAGTACAGAGGCGAAACGCTGCTCTAATCCTTTGGCAATTGTCTCAACTGTTTCTATTGCTTCTTGCGGGATCAAAGCACATGAGGTTGAATTTTCCCAAACCGGAATCTCTTTCCGCAATCTTGAGAAACCGAAAAGTGCGCGACGATCTCCTGATTTTGATAGGAAATCAAGGCGCTCGGATTCATAATTTTCTTTCGCTTGTTAGATTAAGCGTTTAAAAGTAACCACAATGACCTTATAATCATGCCATTTTTTGGGGCACTGATTGTGTAGGAGCTTCTTCCATGCAACCTTTCTGCGTCTGTAATCCCGCGAGCAATCTTCATTCCACCATCTAACTGGAGTGTTTCCTCTTGATGTACGTACCAAAAATTCAGACTTCGTTCGGCATACCTCAATAGCCAAGCATATGCCTTTTGCTATATTTCTTCAGAAGAATTAACCGCTGAAGCAAGTGTGTAGCGCATAGAGGACTGGAACTGGTCATAGTTTATACATGACCTCAACTGAGAGCACGCCGGAGATACACGGCAATTAACATAAAAAACGAAAGGTGTGTGATCGATAGACGTTCCACAATCCACAGTCGACCAATTGAGTACAGGAACACTAGGCCTGCTGAAAGTTATATCTAACACAGATCGAATCTTTGCGCGGAGAAATATGGCCGAACCTGAATTGATACACGAAAGGTTGTTATCAGTAACCCAATCCCAAAGGTGCTTACCGCAGAAATCTGCCTTAAAGCCTCACGACACATGATGAGAATTAAAGTTGCCGACCAAGAGAACTGACTTCTGACAATTGAGGAGCAGGAGATCTAGCAGCCTGGTATCCTGCACACCGCAAGGAAAATAAACATTTGCTAATGAAAAGGGATAGCACCCTGTAATTTCAAAATCTAAAGCCAATCACTCACAGACTACAGTAGCTGACTGAAAAGTAATCTTAGCCCTGTTACAAAATTTAGAAGAAACTAGTTTAAGTAAGCCTTCTCCTCTTGACTGTCGATCTTGTCGAAATGAAGAATAACTTTGAAATGGAAGTGTTTTTCCGATGTAAGCCAAGTTTCTTGTAAAATAATTATGTCTGGATTATGTAGAGATATAAGGTATAGTAAGTCTGTTGAAGCTGAAAGAAATGACGGACAGTTCCACTTGAGAACTCTTAACACCCCTATGGTTGAGAAATGCGGGCAGCAGCAACTGTCTGACCTAAAATAGTTTCTTTTGGCTTAGAACCAATCTGTTGCTTCTTTGATTTCAGCTGAGGATGTTGCGAAGAAGTGTTAGACATGGGGGTCCGTTGCGTTTGAGGATCCGCGTATCTGAATCCACCATCTCTGCATCATGAATAACTGGAGCATTTTCTGAATTAGTGGACCGAGGAAGTAGAGAAACAGCAGTAACTTGTTCCTGGGGCTGCGACTGCTCAGGCAAGGGATGTTCGGTCTGTAACGAAGGTACGGGGGACATGGCAGAAGTCATTCCAAATTGCATGGCCTGGGTAATCTGCGTAGCCAAAGCGTTAGATATGCACTCTGTAACAGTGGACATTATCCTGTAAACCATCTTATCCATAGAGGCTTCCATGACAGTCACTATTGCTTGAAATAGACTAATCTAGTGTCACATCCCGAACGGGCTGACACACCTGCAGCATGCACAGCCGTGAGCTCTCTCTAATTTCTGATATTGCCTCGCACCGCGAACAGCGTTTGCGGTCAGTTATGTCTAGAATTTACAATTCATGATCCCGAGGACAATCCGTGGAGTTTGCAGCGTGAGATCCACCACAAAGGCAACACTTCTCGCTTTGATCAGAACATACATTTGATGGCTAGTCATTGCCGCATTTGCAACAGCGCAAGGTGGACTTGCAGCGAAGAGCACTATGGCCATATCGCCAGCAACTGCTGCACTGCAGTGGCTTAAATGGAAGGGGATTTACACGGAAGATTAGAAGCCATGCTTTTATTTCTGATGGGCAGGCAGTACCCGCAAAAGCGGCAATAACAGTTTCCGTTGGCAACCGCTCATTGTTCACCTCCCGGCTACAGCGATACACCGCAACAACACCCGCTTCAGAGAGAAGGTCTAGGGTCTCAACTGAATACAAGCAAGAGTCCACACCGCGAACCAAAAATGTTTTGTGAAGACCAGATGAGACGGATTGAAGCTGTTTACCGAAACCACGGAGGAGGACTATATGAATACAGTGCTCTAGAATGTGGGTAGTGGGTTCAGGAGCCGGCGTGCTCCATGCGATGCGGTGAGGCGGCGAGTGTCGACAGGTCCCGGGTGTAAGCTGTGGCGCTGTTGTAGCGTGGGCTGTAGGCTCGGCGCGCCCGCGTTCGCGGCTAGCAGTGCTGCCAAGCTGCCTGCAGCTCTTTGTTGCTTTTTGTGCGGTGCATTTTTCCTCTTTGTGAGTTCGAGGCGTTAAGACTACGGTCATGCCGAATAGTCGGCGTCAACGGCATTGTTTTGCTCCCGTTTGCAAAACGGGATACCAGTGGACGAAAGGCGGTCAGCCGTCGCTCTTCGCTATGCCAAAGGATGAGAACCGACGCAAGCAGTGGGAACGAAACCTTCATCGAAAAGATAAGGTTTTGGACGAAACCTGCTCTGTGTGTGAGCTCCATTTCGAGCCATCATACATTGTGAGGGACTTTATACACATCATTGACGGCAAAGATGTCCGCATCCCGCGTGGAAAGCCGGAACTTTTACCCGAGGCGGTGCCAACTTTGCTGCCGAACGCGCCGAGCTATTTGTCAAAGAAAACATCGCTACAGAGACCACCTAGAAAGAGGAAAAGCACAAGTAGATATCCTAATCAAGCGAAAAGACCACAAAGTAATGATTACGAAGTTAACAAGGAATCGAGGTGTCCGAACATTGACACTGTGAGTAGCGTGTTGACGAACGACCACGACCCTTGTGAAGTTGACGAAGCGTCTGTGCCGGACGATTTTTCTAGGCTGGATGTTCGTCGCAGGAAAAAGAAGCTTCATGCTAAGATGGGCAAGTGCTCATAGTCGCGCGGCTAAATATGTACTGTGCAAACAAGAAAACACGGCATTATTTTGAGAAATTCAAGGATATGTTTCACAGTGTGCATAGTTGGAGCACTGCAATAAACGAGTGCTTTATTTTATACAAGTTATTTTGTCTTGTCTTGGATTCATCAGCGTTTATACATCGGCGGCAACTGACCCTTCGTTTTGAAGAAAAAAATGTATACATCAGAACAACAATTAAACAGGGGCAAGCATACCACACTTAAAATTATCGCATTCTCATATAGTTCGCGGTACACACAACGGTCTCTAAGTGGAGCGTTTTTTTTAAATTTCAATTTCTTGTTACCCCGCCCCTCTACTTAAACACTTCCGGAGGCTCAAGCTGGAGTACGCTCGGCCAGGATTGCCGACATGTAGCTTCCAGTTGTCCGCTGGATAACCCCGATGATCGATATAATGTTTACTCCTCTCCCTTTACTCAGCGTTTCCTATGGGCGGTGATAATACTACTATGCAGTAACGTTGAAATATAGGAGCCGTATCTGCAAAAGAGCACGATCAGCGTTGCGAAGCATTAACGGGGCCGCTCGTCCGCACTACCGCGCTCTCGGCTGTTGGCTACTACTACATCTAATTCTCTTGATTCGCCGGCAATATCTGTGTAAAGCTTCACGTATTCGTAGGACCTGTTTTAAAAGACAGAGTCTTGTTTATTTCTCCGACGATTGTATGCACAGCGCTCCGTCACGGCGCGGCGCGCTGCATTTCATACAGCCGATGCTTTGGTTGCGCCACCTGGTATCGTCGACACAAGCCGCCTTCCCAGCGGCCGCTCCCTTAACCCACTACCCATATTCTATAGCACTCTAGTACGAGTGGAAACTCCGCTGTCTGAGACGACCAGAAAAGGTCACAAGCCCGCGGCACCACTATCATGCTGGTGGCGCCTGGCGGCCTGGAAAGAAACTACTGCCGTTTCGGTTGCCAAGGCAACCGGTAGAGCGCGTTGCTCCCGTCCTGCCGCGCGCGCCTGACTTCTATTGAGGGCACTCTCGCGCGCTCCTTTACCGCTGGCAGCCGAAAGAGCAACTGGTGCTAAGCTTCAACTTTTGAGCACAGTAAAAATAAAACGCGTTCTTTTCCATGACCGCTATAAGATGATCTGTAGCCTCTGGTTGTACGCAGGGCTATTGTTTGATACCCGCGCGATGACTTTGATTGGATGGGTGTATACGCGCTGCTGGCATTTGTGGAAGGCAAACATGCCTTCACGTGTTTGCGCTAGTCAATATGTTTCACTGCTACAACCAACTAGCTCAAATGAAAGCCTTAGCCTTCACGTTCGCCGAGTACGTGACCATGCTGAGTTTCATCTGCTGGAGGAGAACGCGGGCGTCGTACTGCGCAGCGTTTATGAATACACGTCAGCCGAGAAGGCAACAAGCGGCAACAACATTCTCACCTTGCTCACCTTCTCCCTGCAGTACTTGTAGCCCCTTTTGCAATTTCGAACAAAACACCTGCGGCCCATCTTAGTCCAGCCAATTCCGAAGGAGGCCGCACTGCGCGTAGCAGCGCTGTTAGTATTATGGCCCTCGAACAGACACCGACAAAAACTGTTGCTGTTTGACTTAAGGGCGCAGAAAAAAACGTCACGACGTGCCCGCTGAAGCAAACACGCATGTCGTCTGCTTGCCTTTTGAGCCGCATGCCCGGGCGCTGCATTTTTTTTTTGCTGCGGCTTCTACGACGCGCCGCATGTCGCCGCCACTGCATACGGCCCCGTCGGCGCATACAATTGTGATTTTATCCGAGGTCTCCTCGATTTGGCTGCACTTTCTGCACTAGTTCACAAAAGTGCCGAGCCAGTGCAGCGCGAGTATAGCCCGACACTAGTGCTGTCGGTGTAGCGGCCAAATAGTGTGCATGAGTGCAAAACTTTCGTCTGCTGCGACCGTGTGTTGGTGTTTGCCGCGTGTTTTCACATATGCGCGAGATCGTGCTATAGCTGCATTGAACGCTGTGCAAATTTGCTCGAAGTGGCACATCTCGTGGAGCGGCTATGAAATTTGTTAATTCCAAAAGTGGTGAAGGATTTGACACCGTTCTTTCCGTTGCGTTGAGCAAAGCGGTGCAGCCCGGTCGACCGTCACTGATTCAACGGCTACTTTGAAGAGGCAATAAACTCTGAATTCGAGTGGCTTTTCAGACTACCACTCGAGACGATCTTTTACAGTCCATACGCATGCTTCAGACTGCTTCCGTTCTATCGAAAAGTGACTGCTGTTGTCCGCCAAGAGTTGCCCGATCTATATTTGAGCTCCACTCAATCGCGTTCACTTTTGGCCGACGGTGACGGGCACGTGACTGTCAGAGACAACTGGCATGCGAAGGTGTGGGCTGACGGCGACCTCAAGCCGAGGCCCAGCGAGTACGCAGGATTCGTGTGTGCGATTTCGGCTATTGCAGAGAGCGAATTCGCAAGTCTTAGCTTCTGCAAATAGCTGTCGAGCGTAGTTTTGGCTACAGTGCCCTCAAAGCGACGACTGCCTACATCGCAGGACGCGAGTACAATAAGGGGGAATTGCAGATATATGTGACCCGTTTTTATAAATTCAAGTAATGTTCGAACGTATTTTTAGCTAAACCGATCAAAAATTAAATTTTGGTGACATAAGAGAAAGGAGATACAATTAGCGGAAAGAGCCGCGGTATCCTACGTGAAGCGTTTCCCAAGCAGGCGCTTATTGCAGTGTTAATATGGTGTGTAAATGCATGAGTAAAAGTGGAATTTGTGAGCAAGAGTACGCAATATTTAAGATAAAGATAACCCACCTGGCGTTTTGCGCCACGCAAACGAGCAGTACTGTTTGCGCTCATGAAGCCATGTAAACGTTGCTCAGCGCGGGGCTGCAGTTGCCGTAACCGTCGCACTCCTAGGACACAATGCGCACGCACAGCAAAATGCTCTACTATTATTTCGAAGCACTCAATTACACGTGGGCGACTATTCATCGGTGCGGACAGTGAAAGCATTCGAGTCACGTAGGGTTTTGCAAGCGGCTTGGCTACTGCAAAAAGGTTCTATGAGTCGAAGGAAATGTATGTTCGAAGCTTACAAACGCGTACGTGCAGCGCTGAAATCGTCGCACTCGGCACTTTTCTCGGCTCCTTTCATGCCTCAAGGTTACGTTAGCGCACCTCAAGGTTACTCTAGCACTCTGTGCGCACGACGTCGTGACCTTGAACCGGAAAAGGTATGCACACGACGCGACCTTAGCGCCCTCAGCGGCGGTGGCGGCGAGTGCTCGACGAGACTGTTCGGGTTCGGCTGCCGGCTGTCGAGCCCGTTCCCCCTATTCCGGCGCCAAACATGGCTCACAGGCGGTCGCGGAGACTGCTTTCTTGTCGTAGTCACGTTACTCAAATCGGCGTTGTGTGCCGCTACCGCTGCATGCCCATGCTGGCGATATATACTGATCGATCGCGGGTGCGGTCAGTGCCGTGATGCTCGCCCGCTTCCTTGTGCGCATCGAATTTTCCTTTGCAAACATATTCTGGCGCAGCAGTACTTCACACGGCTCCACGATTCCAGGCAGGCAGCCACTTCGCCGAACAGAGAATGTAGCACTGCTAGAAAAACAGTTATAAGCTGCTTGTCGTACAGTCTATGACAGCTGTTAAATGTGATAAGGAGCACCAACCTAAGAAAGAGTTCCGCGCGCGAGTCAGCCCGACTACGATTGGGGTCGGGGTATATTACTGTTGTAAGGCGTGTCAGTTCTGAGTCTCAGCAGTGCGGCACGAGCACGGCGTTGCGGCGGCCGAGCCAAACGTTCTTCAACAGTAAAGGGATGTCAGTTAATTCTGATTCGGGGCAATACGGCACGAGCACGGCGTTGTGCTTTTCAGCGCAACTGTCACGAATCTCGCTGCCAGCAATTCGGGTACCCCCGTAAAAGCGGAAAAGAATAGCCACCGCACATCGCTTTATTTACAGATTGCAACGCCAGCAGCAGCTCACGACGCCGCGGCAAGCAGTAAGTAGTACGTCCGGCAGCCGATTTTAATCGAGTAGTCGCGGCGGCCGGCGACCGAGCCGAACATTCTTCAAGCGCGCGCCGCCGCTGCCGCCACCGCCGCTGATGGCTTTAAAGTCGCGTCGTGTGCATACCTTTTCCTGCTCACGATCACGACGTCGTGCGCACAGACCCAGTCTTGATAATTTGAGTTTCATTATCGAGCGATGAATGGCGGACAAGAACTTGGTAGCTATAGCTATACAAAACGCCGCGACTTTCACGGCGCACATCGGCGAAGGCATGCACGGCACGTGCCGCTTTTCACGCACGGGAGCACTTGACTGCTCAAACGAGACAACACTCATAACATACGAAGAGCATGCTTCTATTATAAGCGCAAAAAATAAAGCAGGGGTCCATCGATTTCTGTTCCCTCAACAATCGGAAAGTGGGCGCCACGAGCAAGTCCGCTTTCCCATGGATCAGTCAGCTCGCGTAATAAGTTGAAGGCTTCCCGAAGAAAACACGGAAAATGCATTTTATTTCGCTAGGCTAAAATAAAAAAAACTTTTAGAGCAACCGCTGTCTACGGTGTGCATGCAAGCACCTCAACAGCTCGCAGCAGATGACGCGTGATGTGGATGCGCTCGGGACGTCGCCAATAGACCCTTTTAGAAAATTTAGCGCCATCTGGTATGTGGCGCGGGAACTGCGGTGCCTCCGCCATTACTTGGGCATACGCCTGCTGGACTGCGCTCGGGCCGCGTTGAAAGGTACGGCGCCCAGCGCAGCCACAAGAAGCGCAATTTTCTTGTTTCTGTGTCCTAGACATCTTCCTTGACATTGGCTCTCTGCTCCAAGCTACAGTCGCGATGCCGGCATGCTGCTGTGTGCCCTTCTGCAGCCAGCGCGGCGTGAGAGACGCGCACGGAAACAAGGTGTGTATCCAGAGCTGGGAGCGCATGAAACAGCTGCATGCTTGCTCCTTCTCGTCCGTGACCTGTTAGTTTTCACGTTAAAATAAATGGTACAAGTATTGCAAGAGCAGCGAAAAGTTCCTTCTACCGTGTAGCCTTTCCGCTGTATAGTGAGCACAAATATAAAGGTGCTACCTTCCGTGCACTCGAGCAGATGCATTGTTTCCGATGCTGGCGACTGTTTCGGCCCGTCAGAAAATCAAAATGTTGCTCGTGCGCACCTCTTTTTCATTTGCTAGCATCCGCGTCTCAAGCATTCATAGCGAGTTCTGTGATATTCTGTGTGCGCGAAAAAAAGAACGACGATGCGGCGCGGTGAGGAGCGCCGTCGTTCTCTCCGTTGCGAACCTGCAGCAAACGACGGCGACATAAGCGGAGTGCAGCAGCAGCAGCGGTGTTTTCGTAGGGTCAGTGCCTGCGCACTCCGACTTAGCAAACACTCCCGTAATCGGTCGCCTTGATCTGAAGTGAGCAAACCGCGAGTGATTTTGCATCGACGGCTAGGCGCACCGCCTCTGCTGATCGAACGCCCGTACCCGGATCGACGCGCATTTCGCCCTGCAGTGCACCTGCTCGTAGTCGAGTCCGCTCGAAGAGTTGTTAGCCCTCCTTTAACGACAGTACATTGATATACTAAGTTAAGTTTTGCAGCTCTGCCTCACAGTCACGGCAAAAGGAATATTTTCTCTACGGCAACGGCGCTGACCCAAGCCGGTCCGCTTGCTGAGGCGACGACAGACCATGGGGAGGAGCGCACAAACTGGAAGCCTAAAACAAAGCATAAGCGGCAGCATTTCTGGGCTACGGGCAACATTTTTTTGTGAATGCAGAACCTAGCGCGACACGCGCAAAATAGCGCGACAGCGCGGTTCATCGCTAGGGCCTTCGCTCGAAATTTTGTGTGCATAGAGCTCAGCCTTTAGCAGCGTTATTAGTGTGTTCACAGTCGTCCAACTAGCTTAGTAGTAACTAACGGTACGCGGTGCACTTAGACACTTAACTCTGCTACCGCGCGACGGATAAACTTTTCCTGTACATACGCATCCCCACAGCTCTCTGCTAGACTGAAGCACATTCGCAGACAAAATATTATGTGCCAAACTCTGTGGCTTCAAATCCTGCCTCGCATTTATTAATGAACATACGAAGGTTTTCTTCCTCTATGTGCAAGTGCACGTGACACTTGCAGAAGTATGAGACACTACATTAGTATTGCTAGATGGTGCTTAGACGAGCTTGATTGCACAAGCATGGTTCACATTATTCTGTCTTCAACTGTATGTACTGAAGAGGTGAAGAAAATGTACATTTTTCATTTCTTCACCTTGATGAATACACAAGACATCTGATACCATTTTTTCAAAGTGCATGTTTATTGATGCTTTTACACCTGCACTTTGACAAATTACTAAGTGGGCTGTACTTTTGCAGGTCTCTTTTCTAGGGTTCCCCACAAATTTTGGTTTGAAAAAAAAATGGATTGTCGCAATAAGGAGAGATGAGCGCAAGGAGTTCCGTATAAACAAGCACACAAAAGTGTACTCAAAGCACTTCGCCAATGGTGACTTTTATGCAAACTTTGCTGCCGGCACAAGGGGCCTCAAAAAAGATGCAGTTCCAAGCATATTTATTTTCGCACACAAGCAAAGTTAAGTGCAAACGAAGCCACCGAAAGAGCGTTGCATGCAGAATGTTGCTGTGAATGGAGAAGTAACAACAGCCAGTGGAATGCAAGCCGACGACATTTGTGATGAACTTTCTGGAACGCCTCATGTACCAACAGCATGCCTGGATGTTGAAATGGACTTCAGCTCTTTGAAATCACAGCCGCCCCAATGTACACGGGATTGCACGGGACAAAAAGAAGCGCAAGATATGAGGCAATCACTCACAATAGTGAAGAATGAGCTGAAAGTTACCGAAGAACAACTCCGACAGGCTCATGTCGAACTTCAAAGTGCTAAACAAGAAGCAAAAGAAAAGGAAGAAGACATAAAATGAGTAAAATAAGTGCTGTTTCGTAACAGCAGAGAACTGGAACTCACCAAAGCAACAGCAGAGAAGCCTGAAAAGAAAGTTGGAAGAGAGTTTTCTATTGACCGATTAAAGCACAGTGATGATGACATGAGATTTTATACCTGTCTGCCATCATATGGAATATTTAAAACAATTTTTGTTTTCTGTAATGCAGGGGAACAGGGAGAAAACATCAGACTCAAATCTTCATCACAAGCACACCCATCGCAGGCAGGTAGGCCAAGAAGCCTGACAGTGGAAAATGAGTTTTTCCTTTTTCTTGTAAGAATGCGCCTTGCACTTTTTGAAAAGGACCTTGCTGACAGGTTCTGTGTGTCAACTGCCACAGTATCAAGAATCTGTATTACCTGGCCCAGTTTTGCTTTCACTAAACTAACACAGATACCTCTGTGGATGTCAAAGGAACATGTTCAAAAAGAAATGCCACTTTCCTCCTAAGGAAAGTATTCTGCAACTCGAGTCATACTGGATGCAACAGAAATAAATGTCAGGCAGCCAGCTCACTTGCACTGCAGTCGGCAACATTCTCATAGTACAAATCAGCGAACACCTTCAAAGGACTGATTGGCATCTCTCCCGACGGTACAGTGTCCTTTGTCTCCAATTTGTTTCCAGGATCTATTTCTGACAATGAATGTGTGAGCAAGAGTGGTTTCTTGGCCCTTCATTTCAATGATGGTGATGTTGTCATGGCAAAGGTTTCAAGGTTGAAGAAATGCTCGAGACAATCAACGTGGCTTTGAACAACCCGCCTTTCCTATGAAGAGGTCAGTTCAGTGAAGAGGAGATAAAAGAAACGGAAGAAATAGCATCCCTGCGGATACATGTTGAGCGACGCATACAGCGCATCAAAAGTTTTCATATCTTCGATAGGCTGGTACCGCTTTCTCTGGGCCCCATCATTATTGAAATGTGGATTGTATGTGCTATACTAACTAACTTCCAGTCTCCGCTGGTGCAACTATCTGATGAGTGAATGTTTGACAAATTTGCTCCTGTCATAATAAAAGGCAAGCTTTGCTCTCCCTTTTCTGAGCCTTGATGTTATGTAGAATGTGACAGCAAATAAGTGATGCTGGAAAACTGACAATGGACTTTGTGAATAGGGTAGCTGTACAGCCCATTACCCGTTTCCTCACAACCATGACATTCTTTATTTACACAGACATGAAAGAGGAAGACAAAGGCTACAGATGCAACATACAGAATACAATGTGCATGCCAGAAAATCTGAGTTATCAGTAATGCACCATGCACCCAATACACATTAAGACTTGACACAAGAACTGAGCAATATAAATACAGTGCTCGACTTCGTTATTCTCTCAGGTAAAGCAACAAGGTCTGAGTGGTCTCCTTCATCCCTTGTTGCTTGGTTACCAGAGAAGCACATTAAAAAGTCTGGTATGAAAAACCTAGTTTGGCACGCTAGCAGCTTTACGACATAACAGCACAACAATTAGCAAGAACAAATGGAAGGATACGGTTGTATAGACAGGCATATGAAGGTGGAAGTCACAACTGCCATAAAGAGAGGCATGAATGTCAGCAGACTTGGACACTCCAATCTGGTTGCTGGATATCCATCGAACCGACAGAACAAGTATTTGTGCACGCACGGGGCACCATGGTATATTTGTAGTGATTCCCGTGTATTTTCCAGAGTTTATTAAATATTTGCATGCATTTTCCAGTGTTCAATAAATATTGTGACATGCTTGTGATCTCCTTTACATAACAAAAACTATTCTATTCCCTGTCACATAAGACATGCCCTAAAGGAGTACAGACACCAAACTTTAGTTGCTAGGTTTTCTTCATGGTTCGTGCCACACTAGTAAATACAGACCATGCGGTACTCGCCAACTATTTCTGGCTGTTCAGGCAGGCTGCCTTTAGTGCTACAGTGAATGAAGATGAAAAAGAAATTATGCTGAAGTTTTCATGTCTCACAAGAGCTATACTTAACTCACACATGACATAGGGGTAAAACATACAAAAATTTGGAGTCTACATTCTTTTAATGATATTTATACGGGGTGGCAAGCCAAAGAACAGTATGACATAATGACAGGCAAAATACAATTTTAATGGCTGTGGGCCTAGTGCCATCTGCTCAGTCCCATGCCACTGCCTGCTTTTTCGTTGTCATCTTTCTAACAATACTGAGAGCAGAATCGTTGGTTTACAGGCACTATGCATTCTTAAAGGTGTACTAAAGAGGAATCTGACCTCGTAATTGTACCGCGGGAACTCTACACGTTCCGGGCATTCTTAGAAACTTCGAACTATTGTCCTGGGCGGCCGATTGCCCCGATTAAATCGGAATAAACGTCCCAGCTCCTGCCTTTTCTTTTTTTTTAACTCAATGCGGTAGGTAGGATGAGTCAATCAACGCGTGAGCCAATCCCGTGGCGGCTTGCCGCTCTGCCATTGGTGGAGTGATACGTAATTCAAATAGCCCACGTGTATTTTTATTTCCGTGGGCCTAATTTGTGGTTATATTGCTTGTGACTGAAACCTAAGAAATTAAATGAAAGCGAAGCCACCACTGGACTGGCTTAAAGGCACTCCACGAGTTGGTTGACTCCGCCTACCTACCGCGTTCAGTTCAAAAAAGGCGGGAGCCGGGACGTTTCATCCGATTTAATTAAGGCAATCGGCCGCACTGGATAATTATGCGAATTTTCTAAGAATGCCCGGAACGTGTACAGTTCTTGCGGTAAAAAGACGAGTTCAGATTTCTCTTAAGTGCATCTTTAAGGGCGCTTCGAGGCCATATATGACAACAGCACAGAAAAAAGAAATTGTCGAGTTTCTGTCTTGCAACAGCCCAATCTTCAGCAGAAAATTTGACGCGGTCAATGATCAGGAACTGATCAGAAAAAAACAACAAATCGGTCCGGGATTAACCAGATAAAGCCATCTGGCCAAGGACCTATTAGTAATACTCGTGGCCACGTTCCAGCCTAAACACATCCATGATGTCCTTGTTGAGTGAGTGCCCAAATCGCATATCGTCTGGAGTTTTTCCCTTCAAACTGTATGGGCACTTCACCTCAAGAAAGCCATGTGAAGGAATATCGCACGGGACGAAGAGTAGCCTGTCCGGTGAAGCTCCCAGCCATGGACATGAAGTGTCCACGACCAATCCGCTCCGAAAAGCCTCGACATCATGGCCCCTGGCTTTCATCACAGCCACGTACCGCTGCACAGCCGGCTGCTCATTCGAAATGGCGTACCTGCAATAACAGCACAAAAAAGGCAGGCACTTTCATCTCAAGAGGAACTTTCACCTAGAGCAGAGTTGGGTGTGCTTGCCTGGTCTATTGCAAATAAATAACCATTCGCATTGTATTGTAGGGCAGTCGGCTAATAAAAAAATGAAGATAAAGGAAAGAACACATGCTGTTCTGAACCTGACTTGGTGCATATCCACAGCAAAGAAGCAAATGTGGCAACACCATTTGGCCTCTTTTTGAGAAGGTCTATAAACGCAACGTTTTCTTTTTTTCAGACGTCCACATATTTTGCTGAAATTATGGTAAACTCTCCAGGCAACGTTCTGCATGCCATGTCATATGCTCCGCACTTGTTGGTATTAATTCATTTTCTGAAGGGAAAAATTTTGACCTTTGGTCTTTCAAATAGTGATTAAATTTACCGCTTGTGGTCACCTGTTGAGCTATTCGACGTGCACATAGCAGGCTTCACAGCACTACCCATGACGCCATGTGTTTGAAATTCATTGTCCGTAGTTAGTAAAATAAGACCTCACTTACTGAACAGCCCTGACACGGGAAAGGACTTTGTCTGCAATCAGGTTCTGCAGGCCTCTCTGTCCACGTAGAGCGCTTGACCACAACCCCAAATGATGAAGCAGTCAATCGATGGACGCGGGCTCTCTTCCACATCTCGCTGCCAGACTGCTGCCTCGTGTTCTTTTCGAGATCGATGGCCTCCTGGCTGGATACTTGCAAACCCTGTAAAGAAAACATATTTTAGGTACTTACTGATATGACAGTTGTTCACCTGTGTAACCTCTCACCTCAGACTTATATTGCCAAATTATGCATATTTTTAGCGCAACCAGGACAGGGACGCAAAGAACAGAGACAAACACGACCGCTCGTGTTTGGCTCTTTTCTTTGTGTCCCTGTCCTGGTTGTGCTAAAAATTTGTATAATTTGTCACAAATCCAGCTAGCCGAACATTTAACTAGTTTAAAGTATATTATATTGGCAGTGCTGATTGCTATGTCTCTACCACTTTGTGTAGATAGCTTAAAAATTTCTCTAAAAAAAGGGACTTCTTCAGGCACACATTGTGCAAAGTGGTCTAGCAATCACACACCAAAACTTTTTCTCACCACCGAGGCAGTAGCGTGTATAAACAATTCGTTCAATATCTGAGTGACTATAATGATGCTTGAAGTCAAAGTTACTGCTCTGCTACTGAAATAATGAAATCGTTATAAGGAACACCTGCTGCTTAAACTACCAGCTGCTAGTTGTTGCTTTTTGTGTGTTTTTTCATTCATGGGTGACCATCTATTTTTATTTCTTTCAGCAGTTACGAAACAGACTGCTGTGCGGTTTGGGGCAGCTAGGTTTTCAACATAGAACATATGAAAGAAACAGCATGACATGGAAGCCACACTATAGTCGGATACAACTCAAGAAAAAAAGCGGCACTTCCTCTCAAATGAGTCCCCCTCCCACACAAGCCAATGGTGTCGACAGATTTTCATTGCGCCGCGGCCAATCCGATTAAGTCATTGTTAACTGCCTTCCATCGGCCACTTCTTGCGCTGAAATTGAGGGAATGCCACCTAGAGCGTCTTTGGCCTCATTGAGTCATGCACGAGGTGGATCAGCAGGCCATTTACTCGGTTATCTCCAGCCTCCAGGTAAAACGTGCACATACCTTAATGATGGCTGCTTCAGCGGCAGAGAAATCCCCATCTTGTAGATGCCACTTGCGACATGACTCAAACAATCGTGGAGGAGTTGGCATTTCTGCAGTGCCAGCATTTGTGCACACTATTTTTGGTGGCACATGAACTTGAAATCCATGTGGCACGAGAGGCATCAAATACTGCAAAGGACTGCCAACTGGTGTCGGCCCAATTTTTGAAGTCGTTTCAACAAGTTCAGTGCTTTCAAGGTGTCTTGAAAATGGCGAAGGACTTAGTTCACCAATGCTTGCCCCAAGTGTCCTTATTCTCGAAGAAAGGTCCTCAAATGGCTCGGCGTGCTGTCTTGCATCATAAAACCTGGCGCTGATCGGCTTTGAGAGGCCACCTTGTCGCACACTCCTCCAGCCCACAAATTGTAAAGGTAGCGGTGCAAGTGGGCTGCAACGAGGGCACCTCCACTGCTGTGGCAGCTCGGTGCACGCTATTTCTGGTGGAGGTTCCTTATAGTCATTACTATTAAGTAGCAACACTAGCTTTGATGCGGCTACACTGTGGCTACACACTCCACAAGCACCAGCTGGGCAATCGCATCTTGCAGACGCCACTGCTCCACACCTTTTTAAAGTAAAGCACACCTCATAGGGCTTTGATGCCTTCTTCTGGCTTCTAAAACAAATGAACTTGACATACACCTCATCAGGCCTGCAAAAAAATGGAAAAATTTCATGTCAACCATTTAGAGGAATTTTTTACCACTGCATACCGCTGCATCAGTTTTTTGTATTTGGTGAACTATAGACATGCCAAGCAATTACATTCGCTTGAAACTAACTGCATTACGATGACATGTGGAGCTCACAATATATTGTTTATTTTTTATTTTTTCAGGCACTAGTATCCTATGGTGCTCCTTCTACTCTTGTATGGCAGCAACATGAATATACGTTTGTGGCGAGAGCCTCGTTCGCCAGACAGCATGAAACATGGTCTGAGCGTGCAGGTTCATCACAGACGTGATTCTCGACAAAGGAAAACTAATTCTAAAGGATGTGCGGAGTCAAAGAGAGAGAGATATATATATCTCAAAGGGCAACGCGGCTAGAGGTTTATGCTGCAGCGCGCCTCCCGTGACCGACGAGCGGCGCAGATGGGCGAGGCGTCTCGAGTTACCGAATATACGGCACCGGCGTGTCGGGTCACTTCCCCCTTGCTTCCTCTACACGCTTGTTTCAAGAGAACAGAGAGCAGTCCACGCAGCACGCTTCAGTTATTGGCGCAAAACACTGTACAGACGCAGGCTTGTCTAGAGCGCCCGAACTGAGGCCCGCGAAACAAGAGATGAGAAATTTAAATACAGGCGTTTTCACGGGTAATCCCAGCACACAATCGCTGTAGCATAGCCAAACAAAGCATAAAAAAGTGCGGTACTCACACAAAGCAGCTGCATTAAGATTTATGGTTACTTGTGTACCACACCGATCCTGAGCTCTCTAGACTAGCGTGCACACATCAACACGGGTTGAGACAACATTAAGTACAAGGTCGCGTTCGTATCGCATTTTCGCCCAACATGACGCCCGAGTTCACATCTGTGCTTTAAATGTTGTTAAACACGCTACGCTTATATTGTTCCTAGTGAGGAAACATATATGCTGCGGTTAGGAACTAAATTTAAACGCGTTCTCTGCCACTGACGTGCAGCGCGGACGCACTTCAGCGGTATGCACGGACGCCGCAGAAGCACCGAGAACGCGAATCTTTGCAAGTCCGCAAGAGAGGTACTAGTACTGTACCTGCATGATAACACGGCAACGCGCACTGTCGACGGATCGCAGTCCATACCAGCTTGTAGCTTCCCTGAGAGGTGAGGCCGGACGGACCGCGCACACCGTGGGCATCACAATAGGAGTCCAAAAGCCTTTCCGAAAATCCGCCCGGGACGATGGTCAGGTCCTTTGACCACTGCAAATTTTCCGCCATCGCTTTCACAAATGGAACCAAAGTATTGTAAACGCAACAAGGTGGAAACTGGTGCCAAGGCTGAGCAGAGCTCCTGTGCGTCTTCTAGGTGCCCAAAATATGGCGACGGCGCCGACGGAAGTTTCTGCTGCTGCTGATGATGATGATGCTGGCTATCCCTTTGTATCTTGAGATCAACGGTACTAAAAACCGGATCAAGCCAAGAAGGTAAAAAATAAAAATGAAAGAATAAAAAACACTTAACACACGCTCATTTCACGTTTTGGTCCCCTGAGCCTTGAAGGAGCGTGACCGTGTCGTGTGCGCCACCAATGTTCCAAACGTCGCTTGGTTCACTCAACCAGCTTTCATTGCGGTGGCTAGTCGGGACGGCGAAAACCGAGTGCCATCGCTAGTGCCCCGAGGCTGTTGGATCCGCTGATCGCGTCTGGTGGCATGGGGCCTACTGAGGAATTGTCCTGTGCATCCGAAACCGACGGGTGTAGTTATGCAGATTCCAACACGATGTGCTCGATGGTCTCATCAGCGCCTCCGCAAAGTGCACACAACGTGCTCATACCCTCCGTGTACTTTGCTCGAAGACGTCGGGTGCGAAGCACACCGCTCCTAGCTTCGCACAACAGTCCACTGCCCCTAGTGTTGTCATATAGGGGCTCTTTTGTGACCTTCGATTTCCTTTGTTGGTAAACGGCCAGGGCTGGCTTCTCGCGGGTCGTCTGCTGCCAACGACGCTGCTCCTCGCATCGCACTTGTTCTGGGATCTTTTGTCGTCCGTTGGGTTGGAAACGAAGTAAGTGTGGGGGGGGGGGGTACCACTCCGTATTTATCCGCCAGACTCTTGGTGCAACGGGCCCACTTAGTGTTGACACACCTCAGGTGGACATACTTGAACACTTCCAGCGGCCGTCCTGCATTTCGCTAAGATGGCGCTCGTAGCTCAGTTTGGCTACGGCTTCCCGTGCTTCAAAGGAGGACCACCCCAGATCACCCTGTACCGCCTCGTTCGGCACACTGCCGTGAGCTCCCATGGCCATTCATCCCACCTCTCTCTGCCGCGTCTCCAAACCTTGTGGAGTCACGGAGGATAAACAGATGACTGCGTTGCCGAAGGTAAGGCCTGGCACCGCCACTGCCTTGCATAACGATCGGGTGACTTCAAAACGGTTGAAAGCCCATAAGGCGCGTGAGCTCAGGAAAGCCCGTCGTCTGATGGCCTTCGTCCGGAGTTGCTTCTCGAAATCCTGTACATAGTTGTGGCCCCCCGAGATTTCTATTCCCAGGTAACTGTAGGACGGCAACCAAAGGAGGCTGTTGTTCTGAAGATGCAGGGGTGGGGTCCCTTGTCCACTCTTCTCGGACGCCTCCGGCGGGAACCTGACTGCTGCAGACTTCTTGGCGTTGAAACGGAGCCCGAGGCCATCGCCCTCAGATGAGCATATGCCTAGGAGGCTCTGGAGATCTCCCGTGTTGTCCGCAAGCAGTACTATATCGTCTGCATACAGGAGGGCTGGCAGCCTGCGAGTAAGAGTGGCGCCATCCTCCATGTAGGTGAGGCTGAACCCAACTCCGCTCTCCACAAGGCGCTGCTCCATCCCCGTGATAAACAACATGAACAGGATCCGCGACATAGGGCAGCCCTGACGCAATCCCCTAGACACGCAGATTGGCCTGGTGGTTGAGGCCCCCCAGTGGATCACAGCCTGGGTTTCACTGTATAAAGCCTTCACAAAGTGTAGTAGCGGTTCCGGGATAGCCTTTGCCTCCAGGACCTCCCACAGTCGATTGTGCTCCACTGAGTCGTATGTCTGGGCTATATCCAGAAAGCCCAGTACCAGCTCTCGCTTCTCTTTGGCGGCGATCTCAATTAAAGATGTTACAACGAAAAGGTTGTCTTCCAGTCGGCGATTGGGTCGAAAGCCATTTTGCAGCTCGCCCACCTTCCGCCCATCTCTGTATGCGAGCTCGCAGAATGTGGCAAAACAAGCGGTGAAAAGCAGATGTTACCGAAATGGGTCTATAGCTTTTCAAGAGGGTCCTGTCTCCTCCCCTCTTTAGTACCAGCCGTATCCTTGAGCACCGCCACCCTGGCGGAACAATGCCTGTCGTCATTACATCGTTCAAGGCGTCCCTGAGTTGTTCCCGTGTTCTTTTCTCCATCTTTTTTTATTAGTAATGGAGGTATGCCATCCAGCCCTGCTGCCGACTTTCCCGCCATGTGTCGCAGTGCTCATTATAACCAGAACAGCACACACTAAGACACGGACACGAAGGGAGACACGACACACACGAGCGCTGACTTTTAACTGGTGTTTATTGTTTGGAACGAGGCATATATACAGTTCCAACAACACAAGGAAACCAAACCATCCATTCATAGATTCATAGTCAATTCATGCATGTCGCACTGAACAAGGATGATAACAACATTATCATTTTCCTTTCGCTAAAAATGCCAATTCTGTAGGACTGATTGATAAAGAGGGGCTACTGACGCATGCGTCATTAGACCAGGCGATGTACGCTGCTTCGATTATTTCGCGTGTTAATTGGTCACTGTGTTTACTTAAAATTTGTGTGATAGTGAAGTCAGGGTGGCAAATTTTGCTTTCAGAGTATCTACAATGGATCCCGAGATGCCCTTTTACTGTGTTATGCACGTTGTTATTGTGCTCCTTCAGGCGTTCATTGAGGCATCTCCCCGTTTGACCCACATACAGCTTGCCGCATGACAAAGGAATGGCATACACTACACCTTCTTCACATGATACGAATTGATTTTCATGCTTGATGTCGCAATCTCTGGGAACGCATTCAATGTTAACCATTTTGCACATCTTCCCAAGCTTATCCGGAGCCGAAAACATAACCTTGACACGTGCTCTATTCGCTATTTTTTTTTAGTCTGTGGGAGAATTGATGAATGTCAGGCACAACAGTAGTTTTTTCTTTTTCCTTCCGCGTCTCTACCTGCTCCCCTTTTTCATTTTTGCTTAAATTACTGAGAATAGATTCGGACACTGATACTAGTAGCTGCTTGGGATAACCAGCCTTAACGAGCCGATCAGTTTGGAGAAGGAAACTATCTTGCATGGAGTGCATGCAAGATTTGTTAAGTGCGTTGTGGTAGCATGACTTCGCCACACACGTTTTACCAGCTTAGAATGAGATGGCATAAAAGAGAGAAATGGCTTTCTGCTTCGTGGCTGGTAAGACCAACACATGTGATTGTGCATTAATCTGAGTTTGAGGTCTAAAAATTGGATGACATTGTTTTCTGGCACTTCAGTAGTTAGTATGAGAGGGTGAAGGCACTCAACAAAGTTAGCTTTGATCTGCGTAAAGACTGCGTCAAATTCTTCCACATTAGAGTCTATAAGAACAAGAAAGTCATCAACATAGAGAAAACATTGTACAGCCTTTGACCCTTTCAATTTTTCCTGAAGCCTTCTACCCTTTTGTGCTTACAGCAAGTCACTAAGCACGGGAGATATGCATGACCCGATGCAAACTCCTCGTTTTTGCAGGTAAAACTCGCCATCCCAGGAAATGAAGGTAGAAGTTAAATACACTTGAAGTAGTTCTGAAAAGCCCTCGGCGGATATCCCGTTCTTGTTTTGGAATTCAATTAAGCCTTGCTGGTCAATACATTCTGCTAAGCACGCGAAAAGCTCATCATGTGGTATTGAATAATATAAGTCCTTGACGTCAAAAGAGCAGGCCTTCAGTCCCTTGTTCTTGTTAGTTTCTAAAAACTGAATTACATCCTGCGAATTTTTTACCTGGAAAGGATCGTCCAACGTAAGCAAATTTAAGATGTTCTTTAGAAAAACGGCTACAGTTTTCTGCCAAGTGCCTCTCTCAGATACGATCACACGAAACGGACACTCTGGTTTGTGGGTTTTTGCGCTAAAAAACACTTGTAAACTAAGTCCTTTACTTTTATCGGCTCTTTTCGTTAACAGTTCAAGGTTAAGTTTTTGGCGCACTCTCTTGGCCTTAGCTTTAATTCCCTGGTTATTCAAAACAAGAACTGACTGTTCATAACAAGAACTATGTCTTCACCACAAGAACTGGCTCTTCCTAACAAGAACTGCCTCTTCATCACAAGAACTGTATCTTATGACAAGAACTTACTCTTCATGACAAGAACTGACTTTTCCTAACAGCAGTGCTCGCTTCAGCTCCCCTCTGTGACTGTGTCACATCCCGATCCGACAGGTGGGCTTGCGGATGGTAGTGCTGCACTATCCTGGCCTATCAGGGATTGGAACTGGTGGGCCATATGTGTTTCAATGTAGCCCAGGCAGGCTGCTTCCACGTACTCCTCCCCTGTGGTTTGTTCTCGCAGGGTCCCCGAGTCAGCTTTAGCCACTGGCTGAAGTGTCTGGATATATCGCCAGAATTTCGCTGGGCCATCTCTGCCAGCTGATGTGATTTCATGGAGGAGCTTTCTGTTATCTGCCAGCATCTTCCGTTGTACCAAAGCGGCCATATGCTTTTTCGCTTCAATGTATGCCTCCCACAGCCTATTTATTATTTCAGGTGTGCTCACGGTGTGGCATGTCGAAGCTCTCTACAAGCGACATTATGCTGCTTTAGGGCATTGGACACCTCTTTGTCCCACCATGCTTTAGGTTTATGTCTTCTGGAGTACTTCTGGATTAGCCGGCTAGCTTATACTGCAGTTATTGCCTTTTTTACCCAGAGTTCAAAGTCTTCATATGATTGCACATCTACACCCTCCGCCTCGGTCTCCAGCAGTGCCACAATGTCATCAACTTCTGTCGTTTTAAAATCATTTCGATGTTCTGGGTGTGCCCTGTCAACATGTGTATGACCCTCCCTTCCAAATGACAGCACAAAGTTGTTGTGGTCGCTTCCAATGCTTTGGGAGCCTTCTTCATCTATCCCCATCTCTTGAAGCTGAGGTAAAAAGGCCTGTGTTATTAAGCAGTAGTCTATGCTGCTGGTCTTCTTGTGCATAGTCCAAGTTGTTTTCCCCCTACACTTGCCTGTGGTATTGACAACCACTAAGTCTTTGGGACCAGTCCAGGAGCAGTCTGCCCATTCTGCCCGTCACACCATCTTGATCCTCGATGTGGGCATCGAAGTCCCCTACAATAATAACTGGCATATTGCTCATGGCAGCTATATCGGTTTCTAGGCACTTCAGAGTATCAGTGTTTTTCTGATACGCCCCCTGTCCTGTCCACAAGTAAACCAGGCCCAGTGCTGTCTTGCGGGCGCCCAAATTTCCTGTCAGCCACATGTGTTCCTGTCATGTCCATGGAATCCTCTCCCAATTGGAACCAACCCTGTATAGAAAGCCTAGGCCACCCCCCCCTCCTTTCTCCATCTAGGCGGTTTAAGCCTTCCCATATATAGTCTGTTTTGTGGTGGGGTTTCTTCATTCCGTAGATGGGTTTCGACAAGACCTGCGACTGTGATTGCTTGCTTCTGTAGATTGTTGTAAAGTTCTTCCCACTTTTGTTCCCGTCGGCCCCCTTGCGTGTCAAGGTAGAAAATCCTTTGTTTCTTATGCCTCTGCTCCGTCGTTGTCTTCTTTTTCTTCGTTGTGTGTGAAGTTTAGTAACATCACCTATATCCCCAACAGGCCCTTTTATTCAAACCATCACCATTTCCCCCTGTTCGCTGTGCTGCTCGACATTGTGTTCTAGGGGCTGCCCCCCAGAACCTGTTCCTTTCAATCGGTTTTGTGAGCCCATCATTTGAAGCAGTGTCTGACCCAGGACCTCTATAAAGAGTGTTGCAGGGTGTACTCCTGGGTTGGGCCCTCTTCTGCCTTTGTTGGAACGGTGAATTCCTAAAAAAAAGCAGGCTCTACGCCCGAGTCGCCGCCCAAGTTCATTTGCTGCACGCTTGGTGTACAACATGTCCTGTTGCTGCTCAACCGCCCATGTCGTTGATATGAACTCCGCTCGATGTCCAAGGTCCTTGCATGCTTTTTTTATTCCTTCATTCCACACTGCAAGCCCAGTAGGGGTGGTCGCCGTCTGGGGGAGACCGTATACTATGAAGCGGTGCTGTGGAGCCCGCTGCAACCACGTAGCCAGGTGGCCTTTCACTTTCTGAAAGGCATCCTCCGCTGGCCAATCCTCCTTTCTTGCATCATTTATTCCAGCATGTAGTACCACCAGGGCCTCCTGCGCCTGCCAGACATCCGCTGCATCATTGAGGGCCTCACACGCCTCTTGGAGGGTTGCGTCTCCCTCTGTCCTGATGTGTACTCTCTTGTGCCAGTTTGAAGCCTGTAGTATAGCGGGCTTCATACGGTAGGCGTCGTGATCGCCGTATAGGAAAACACTTCGGTCTTTCCTTTCCTGTCCATGTGGGCTCCCATGTTTCGTCCCTTTTCTGGCGTCTATACTTTGAGCCTCGTTCTTCAGGTGTTTGGTGGCGCTGCGGCTGGATATACTTTGCTGTTGTTTGGGTACTTCCTCCTGCGACACGTTGGGTAGTATCGGCTACGCTCCTGACCTCCTCCTCTTCACTTCCACTTGTGTTCTTTTCTACTTCTGCATGGCTCTGGTGCGGGCTGTCTTGTTATTTGCTCCTTTAGGGTGTCCACCGACTCCCCGGTCATTGGTTCGACAGCGGCTGGCTGCCGCACACGAGTTGTCCCCGAACACAGCTCGCTCAGTGTCTGCCTTAGTTCAACTAATTGTTCTTCCAGAGCAATCCTCTTTCTTCTCTCCGCCTCAAGCTCTTCCTTTAGGTCGCTTCTTTCCACCTCAATCGCGGTGAGTTCGGCGTCCAACCGCGCCTTGATGTTCGCGATCTCCAGCTTCCAGTTTTCCTGCTCTTTAGCCGCGTAGGTGGTGAGCTCATCCCGCAAAACGTTCATCCTTATGCATTGATGGCACTTGAAAGCAGGGTCTTCCCGAGCTTCGTGTACGGTTTCGTACGGCGTGTCCTCCGAAACGAGCCACGATTTGCATGTCGTACACTGGACCCACTCCTTGATCGCAGAGTCTTCCTCAGTGGTCTCCTTCGTCTGCCCACGACGCCCCATGGCAAAAAGGGTGGTGTCGGGAAAAAGGGGAAAAAAGGGGGGTGTCGTTCACTCGCTCCTCACGATCTCACTCCTAACTCATCGTGCCGCAGTGCTCACACACAAATTGTCGCACGCACATCCGCACACCTGCTCCTTTAGGAGCGGATCGGCAGTTGAAATTAGTTGCTAACGGACTTCAGTACACACAAAGGCACCGCTCCCTAATAGTAGTCAACCGCTTCACATCAAGGTCGCCTGCCCTTGTGAAAGCCGTCCCATAGCCGTCGGAGCACTCATGAGCTGCGCCCATCGTTTTAGGTGATCCGAAATGCCCGATTGGATGCACCAAAAACCACTCAAACTTCGAACCCGTGGCCTGCTATTCCACGCTACTAGTACTGATGTACTGATGTACGCTACTAGTACTAGTAGTGATGATGATGCCTGCCTAGGTGCCAGACTGAATTTTCTAAAAGGTCTATTACACGTTGCTAGACAAGCAAGGAGATCGCAGATGCAATGAAAAAAGTTTGTTTAAAAAATTTTGCCGCCCAAAATCAACTGAAAATTGGGGGAAATATAATTTATCCTGTTGGAAATTAAAGGCGATAAGGAGGGTATGCGTGAAAATAGGCTGTCATGGCCTCTTTATTAGTAAAAAATTCTATGGGGGCACCTCGTATTTCCTTGTGGGCTGTTTCTAGTCGAAACAAGCCAATCCAAGTCAAGAGCCTTGACTTAGCAAAGCTGGGCTGGCGCGGCGTGCAAAACTTCCTAAATGAACGCTTGACAGGCAACCTGGCCTGCTGCATAAATAGTGTTTTCCTTTCTAATACTAAAACAGTGAGTAGCGCGAGGGAGGTACATCTGCTGTAAACGTTCGCGCCTTGTTCAGTAAAAAGCAGTTGTAAATCTGGTTCTTTGTGCGCAAGTATTAAATCAGCCATGACAGCGTCCTGCCGTGATTCCTGTGCAACGGAGCGCCACCTGTTGTGTAAGTTATCCTTGGTATCCTTAAAAATTTATTTGTGTGTTCATCAGTCAACTGCGCCTGTCGTTGCCCCGCGTGTAACGAATTCACTACGCATATCGACGCATGTTCGGTGTGGCAATCGGCGCCTGCCACCCATGTATACAACGTTACTGAATCGCAGAGTGCTGGAATCGAGGTTTTGCTAATGTTTGCATGTTCCTAGCCGCCCCATGACAGAGCAGCAGGATTCCCCGAGTGGCTCATACGCACTAGTGACGAGTGTACTTTTTTTCTTCATCATGTGCGGCGTTTAGTACCCAGAAGGTAAAATTCGGCGTTGTGCTCAGTGGTTCTACTCATGCGATAGTGTCACGATGCAACGACAGTTCGTCGCAGCTGACTGCCGGCGCTTCAGCGTTTCCGTGCTGTTGTGGCGTTTTAAAGGCTTGTAGTTCACGCGGGACGCTTCGCGTGGAGCGGTCGGGGTTGGCCATTCCAAGGAGGGAAGCTATGCCCGGTGCTAAATCGCAGCTCGGAAGCGTTTTTCCTCCATAAAAACGCAGCCGCCGCGGTCGGGTTAAAAACGCTAAGGTGCCCTTGTGCTGTGCGATGTCAGAGCACGGTAAAGATCCCCAGGCGTTCGAGATTATTCCGGAGCCCTCCACTACGGCACCTCTCTCTTCCTTTCTTCTTTCACTCCCTCCTTTATCCCTTCCCTTACGGCGCGGTTCAGGTGTCCAACGATATATGAGACAGATACTGCGCCATTTTCTTTCCCCCCAAACCAATTATTATTATTATTAACCTGGTTCACATGCGAACGACTCAGCGATTGGGCGGCGCTTCGCGGCGTAAATTTCTAGCTTGTTTGAACCTTGTCGCCCTCGCCGCTCGAGCCGCCGAGACGACTCGAAACAGGTTTTCGCGCCTCGGCGGCACGGATCTCGAGTGTTTTCGCTTGCCATAGAGCGCAATTGTGGGTAAAAGCTGGGCGAGCGCACTTGTTCGGCTGAGCTATTGTGTTAAAGCGGGAAGCCGCTGTGCGAAAACACTGCGGATGCCAGGACGCATCCTGCACTCTTCGCCTTGTCCACTCGCAGCAAAGCTGTGTGGTGATCATATAGAAATTACCTGGAGCAAAGCAATGTTGTTACAAAGCCTTGCAGCTGCCTAATATTTCTCAAGTGGTGCTCTTTGCTTTGTGACAACCTATATCATCTCAATGCTGGTGGCGTAGCCAGAAATCTTGTTCGAGGGGGTCTGATTTTGCAGCGTGGCCTGCTCCCTGTAGAATTTATAGAGGAATCAAATGCATCAATCGTAATTTCATTGCCAGTTATATTGCGGCTTAGCTGCTGCAAACCAATTATTGAACGCTATGCACTGTCAATACAAGTAAAATATGTATACAAGAATATATTCGTATGTCTCAAAAATTGTGGTAATAATAACTGATATCAATGTTTCCATCATTTTTGTCTATTTAGTAAGTAAAGAAAATGTCTCTTGAATTTTAAAACACTATCAGTTGGAAATCAGCAAGGTAGTTCATGTCCCTGTCACGGATCTCTCTGGAGGACACACGGACCGAAAGAATGGACTTGGCGACGGGTGTATCCACTCAAACGCACATTTAATACACCCTACGTGGCACACACACTACAACACAAAATTAATAAAACTAACACAAAACAGAAACACTATAAATACACACGACCCGGGCACACTGCTACCAGCGTCTACTAGTAGCATTCTTCTATTAGCGGTCGGAGTTCGTGCTCACGGTTGGTTCGGTGCGGCTGCGGCGTTGTATGGATCCCGTAGCTGGCATCGAGGCGGCGTTCGGCGTGTTTGGGCTGGCGTTGCTGGCTGCGTTCGACGTGCTTGGGCTGGCGTCGCTGGCTGCGTCGTGCAAGCTTCAGGTCCAAGCGCCCGTGGAGGTGATGTCGGTGTTGGCGTTCGGGGCACCACCCGGATGGGTGGCAACAGCGCTGGAGATACCCCTGGCCGTAGCAGGTGGTAGCGTCGTCCGTTGACTCCCCGGAACGGGCTCAGGCACGGCAGGAAGTCCATGATGCGATGTCGTAGAGCGCGAGCTCACCGGAGCAGTAGCCAGTGGCGCTCTCTTCCAGCCAAAGTGTCCCTGACCCGCCGGAGTCCCCGCTTCTCTGCTGTTCCCCCCCTGTGCCTCGCTCTCACTCGCCCTTTTATAGCCTCGGTGTTAGTCCACGTAAGCCTTGTCGTCGTCTTCTCTTCTCCACCAATCATCTCTCTCCACCTCACCGAATGCTTCTCCACCAATCATCTCTCAACACCTCAACGAATGCTTCTTCTTCCTCTTTATTCTTTGGTTAATTCGCGTCGTCTTCTTCACACCTTTTTCCTTTAAAATTTAATTTAGGCTCCTTGATATATGTGACAAGGGCCCCCTCTCTCAAGAGTTTTTCCATAAAAAACTGCTCACGTCACCCTGATCTCCAAGCCATCCAGCCAACCGACTATCTTCCGTGGCGATTTTGGAGCACACACCACACCGCAGATGTCCAGCCCATACCAAACGCACACCACTCACACAGCACACCAAATTGCGTTTTCAGAACACTAACACACCACTGCCGCTGTCCCTACAGAGTCCTTAATAAACATGTTCGTGTCCACAACACCCTCTCTTGTATAATCACCTAACACCAACAACAGCAACAACAACAAGATGAATCCCACAGATACATTAACACAACAACAAAAACAAGATACATCCCAGAGATAACTAGAGCTGTTCAGTTGGCTCTACTCATGAAGTACGCTCCAACGTTATCTCTGCCTTTAATATATACCACCTGAAATCAGTATTCTTGCAAGGCCAAACTCCATCTCATAACTTTACAATTGTTTATTTTGGCCTTGGTTAAGTATTCAAGCGGCTGATGATCTGTCTGAATCCTGAAATGTCTCCCATATAGATAAATGTGGAATTTCTTTACCGCCAACACCACCTCCAAACATTCGTTTTCAACGGTGGAGTAGTTGCGTTCACTAGCCGATAATCTCTTGCTTGCAAAAAATACCGGATGTAGCACGCGATTCTCTTCTTGCAATAGTACGGCTCCTAAAGCTCGGTCTGATGCATCAGTGCAGAGCACAAACTCTTTATCCATATTCGGAGCAAGCAGAACGGGCGGTCTTGCCATATGCCCTTTTAACATCACGAATGCATTTTCATGTTCAGCAGTCCAATTCAGCTTATTGCTTGCCCTCTCCTTAGTGAGTTCGACAAGCGGGTCGGCTATGTGGGCAAAATCAGGAATAAAGTCCCTGTAGTATCCCGTTAAACCCAGGAACGACTGTACCTCTTTCTTGGTCATCGGTGTCTGGGCCTGCTGTATTTTGTCCAAGATGTCGTCTTTCGTCGCGATACGGCCCATCCCCAGCTTGTGCCCGAGAAAAGAAATGGCTTCAAAGCCCACCTCATATTTTGCCGGTTTTATGGTCAACCTGGCTTGCCGAATTCTATCAAATAGTTTTTCCAGCGGAATTACAAGCTCTTCCCATGTATCTGTTGCCACAAGGATGTCATCAATATACTTTTCTACATTTTGGAGCCCACCCAAAACCTTCATCAGCTTCGTGAATATTGCAGACGCCGTCTTCAAACCAAAAGGCATGAATTTAAACTTGAATAAACCCGCCGAGCACGAAAAGGCAGTCTTCTCTTTAGAAGAATCTTCCATTGGTATTTGAAAATACCCTTTAGCTAAATCAAATTTAGAAGAAAACCTTTTGTGAGCCACCTTAGCGAACACCACGTCCGCTCTTGGTATGGGTTCTGCATCGGGTAGTACGATGTCATTTAGCCGATGAAAATCTACACGCCGTCGGTTAGTACCATCGTGTTTTCTGACAGCCACGAGAGGCGCATTGTATGCTGACCATGACCTCTCAATCACATCAAGCTCCAACATATCCCGTACCTCCTTTTATATTGATTCTTGAACAGCTAAAGGTTGTGGGTATTGCTTCACGCTGATTGGTCTATCTGTAGAGAGATCTATTCTGCAACATATGACATCCGTTTTGCCAACACATCTGAAAACACATCCTCTTTGCTGCGGAGTAGGGCGTTTATCTTTGAGCTTCGGGCTACATTCGAATCAGGGTTTATCAGCACCTTATCCCAACCTACAGTTTCCTTCCTACTGCATGTGGGCATCTCGACAACATCATCTGCCTCCTCGGCTACTACCGAGCATACTACCTTGGAGGAGCACTGTACGGGTACTCTTTCTTCATACTTTTTCAACATGTTTGCATGGAACACCTCCTTGGTGATGTTTATCAATAACTCATAATTCATGTCATTTTTCATCTGCGTCACAAGGTAAGGGCCTTCCACTGCATCAGTAACTTATTATGATCCGTGGGTAGCAAGATGAGAACCTTAATTGTCGCCCGGATTCAAATTTCTGTGAGTGGCTTTCTTGTCATATAGCGTTCGACCTTATAGCGTTCGCGCGCCCTTTCCAGGCCTTGATGTGCAAGCCTGCATGTTTCTTCCAACTTGTCCCGCAACTCAAGAACATTTGTGTAACTTGTCTTGAGATCTGATGCAATCTCCTTATTAGCCCACAGCTCCTTGAGTATTGTAAGTGGACCTCTAATGGTTCTCCCATACCACATCTCAAAGGGCGAGAAACCTAGACTCGTTTGTGGTACTACGCGATAAGCGAACAAAAGAGCCGGGAGATATCTATCCCAATCAGTAGGTCTCTCCTGGCACATTGTCTTGATCATATTTTTGAGGGTGCCGTTGAACCGCTCTATAAGCGCATTACAGATGGGATGGTAAGGCGTCGTCAGTACCTGCCTTACTGACAAAAGGCGGTTAACCTCCTTCATTAGTTCCGATGTGAAGTTTGAGCACCGGTCACTCAATATTTTCCTCGGGAACCCATAACGCGAAAACATTTCCACAAGACCCTCTGCCACTTGGATACTGTCAATAGTTCTCAGTGGAATAGCGTCAGGATAATAAGTTGCCACTTCAACCAGAATAAGCACATATCTATTGCCTTTGGCGGATACTGGAGAGATTGGCCCCACAATGTCAGTCGCCACTCGCTGAAATGGTAGGTCGATGGCTGGCATGTTGCCCAGAGGTACGGGACCAACTCTTCTCTTCGGAACTGTGCGCTGGCACACGTCACATGAGCGAACAAAGCGCTCAACGTCATTCTGAACACCCGGCCAAAAGAACTCCTCGGTGATCCTAGACACCGTTTTTTGAACACACTGGTGTCCGGCCATAATGGCGTTATGTCCTAAGCGTAGCACGGTCTCTCGCATATCTCTCAGTAACACCAGCTGTTGGACCCGCCTTCCTGAACTAAATATACATTCCCTGTGCAGAAGACCATTTACCAACTGATATTCGAAGGACGCACGACTCTTCTTTGTTTTCACTTTTTCCCCGACTCTTTCGAAGCAGGTCTTCAGGCTCGCGTCTTTTTGCCTAATTGCAAATTCGCCCTGTGTTAGGCTCAAGCACATCGCAACAGGTGTAGAGAGCGGACGCTGCGTTGCTCGGGCTGTCGCTTGAGCTCTTGTCTCAACTGCCGGCGAGAAACTGAATGCACCCGTCTGAGCTGTCGCGGGCCTTTCCTCCTTTGGATGTTCTTCAACGTCGAGCTTCCTCCACTCGGGATCGGGGTCTTCGACACCTCCTGCACCCGTAATGTTCCCCAAGATGAGATCGCAGATGGGTTGGTCTGCGCATTTTGCCACTACTTGTCCAGTATATTATGGCGTGGACACGAGTCCTGGCTTCAGGAAGGTACCTTACTGTGCTGTCTACCAGAGTGACAGCCGACGCTTCCCCTGTAAGATCCTCGTCCTTCACCAGGCTTCTAGGAACCAAGACTGTGTTAGCTCCGCTGTCTCTAAGCACCAATATAGGACGGTCCCCTATTTGCCCAACCACCATTGACATTGTTGCTTTCGACTTGGGTATTCCACTCACTGTCTCATTTTCCAGCGGCGTTTGCTCTCTTTTTAGCTGTGGAACTTCGGATGGCGTGACAAGTTCTACCCTAGAGTCGACAACGCATGCAGCTCGGTCCTGCGTTCTGTATCGGCATTCATCCAGAGTATGACCCCTCCTCTTACAACCTTGACACACAACCTGGGTTTTTTGGGCAGCGCTACTAGATCGACAGTCAGCTGCACGGTGTCCCACCTTGCCGCAGAGAAAACACCTTACTGGCGCCTTAGATGCACTGCCATACAATCTTGGTTTTGCCGCATCTGTCTGTAAGGTCTTTTGGGTTTCCTCCTTTGCCTTACTCAAATTTCTTAACCCTTGAGCCTCGAGGAATTGGTCTGCAGTGTCGGCGAACCTTTCCAGCGACCACAACTTTCTTTCAGGTATAGCGCCAGCTGTGAGCTGCAACACGCTTAAAATTGCTCTGTGACCAGCTTCTCACGGACACCTCCAAAGCTCTTTTCTGTGTTTGACATATCAAGCCACCTATCAAAATAGTTGGATAGCCTGCCGGAAAACTGCTTAGCGGTTTCCGAATCCTCGGGTTTCGCGGTGCGAAATCTCTCCCGAAAACCCTCTGCCGTAAGCCTGAATCTTTAGAGGAGCGCCTTTTTGACTTTCTCGTAGTCCATGAAATCAGCAGCGGGCATCCTTCTAAAACACATTCAGCGCCTCTCCGACTAAACACATGCTCAGTGCCGTGGCCCATTCACAGCGCTCCCAGCCTTGCCCCAAAGCTATCCGCTCTAATCGTTGCAGATATGCATCCAGACCATCTCTTTTGTCATCGAAGGGAGCCATCAGCTCCCTTGGACAATTTCTGGCCGGCTAGGAAATTCTCTACCCGCTAAGGAACGCTGATCACTATTCGTGATCTCCACAGATCCTCCCGCGACATGCGCCTGTTACCCCAAAAGAAACTCCTTCTCCCGTTCTATCCTCCTAGGCTCTCGCTCTTCTGCCTCGCGAGCATCTGGGCGAGCGTGTGCGCGTGCTTGCGCCCTTTCCTCTCTATGCCTATCTGCCTCCTCTTTCTGCCTCTTTGCCTCCTCGTCATAGAGACGCATCGCCTCTTCTTTGCCTAACCCCAGCTTGAGCGCCAGTCCTAACGTTTTCGCCAAATCCATACTTCCTGCCATCGAGAGATCGGAAAGATCCGAGACAAAGCAAAAATAAAAAAAAGAAATTGAATCCTGGCACAGGCTCGCCACTAATTTTGTCAGGAATCTCTCCGGAGAACACTCGGACCGAAAGAATGGACTAGGCGATGGGTGTACCCACACAAACGCACATTTAATACACCCTACGTGGCACACACTAGAATACAAAACTAACACAAAACACAAACATTATAAATACACATGACACGGGCACACTGCTACCAGCATTTACTACTAGCGTTCTACTATTAGCGGTCGGCCTTCGTGCTCACAGCTGGTTCGGTGCGGCTGCGGCGTTGTATGAATCCCGTAGCCGGCGTCGAGGCGGCGTTCGGCGTGCTTGGGTTGGCGTTGCTGGCGGCGTTCGACGTGCTTGGGCTGGCGTCGCTGGCTGTGTCGTACAAGCTCCGGGTCCAAGCGCCCGTGGAGGTGATGTCGTTGTTGTTGGCGTTAGGGGCACCACCAGGATGGGTGGCAACAGCGCTGGAGATACCCCTGGCCGTAGCAGGTGGTAGCTTCGTCCGTTGACTCCCCGGTACGGGCCCAGGCACGGCAGGAAGTCCACGATGCGATGTCGTAGAACGCGAGCTCACTGGAGCAGTAGCCGGCGTCGCTCTCTTCCAGCCAAAGTGTCCTTGACCCGCCGGAGCCTCCGCTTCTCTGCTGTTCCCCCCCTGTGCCTCGCTCTCACTCGCCCTTTTATAGCCACGGTGTTAGTCCACGTAAGTCTTGTCGTCGTCTTCTTCTCTTCTCCACCAATCATCTCTCTCCACCTCACCGAATGCTTCTCCAGCAATCATCTCTCTCAACCTCAACGAATGCTTCTTCCTGTTTATTCTTCGGTTAATTCGCGTCGTCTTCTTCACACCTTTTTCCTTTAAAATTTTATTTAGGCTCCTCAATATATGTGACAGTCCCTGATATAAATAATGAAGTTGAGGACAAATATTTTAACGAATCTTTGTGATTCAAGAATTCAGTTTTGTACATATTGACACAGTGCATTCCGCATATCTGCTTAGCGCTGACTTGAAGCACACGTTGCCTCAAAGAGTGGAAGTGAAGGTAACAGCGATCTAGAGCTGATGTCAAGACGTTTGCCGAAGCCCGCTGCTCTTTTCTTGTGATCTGTGATCTCCCTCATTCACGCGTGACATCTCGGTAGAGGTGTTGGGTACTTAGACTTTGAAGGATTCAGGCGGGCTGTAGTTCTTGTTAGGGGTACTGGGTATGGGGTGTGCCACCCAGCAATTGCACCGAAATTTTAGTCGCAACAGAGAGCGTATATAAAAAGAATGAGTTCTGCAAAATATACATCACAAATGCGAAGACAAAATGGAATATCACAAATGCGAACATACAGCTTGAAAAAGGGAAAAACAGCGTGGGTGGAAACAAAGCTCACCACATGTATACATAGAACATAGCAGGAAGATATTTCAATACACGTATATTCTCTTATAACTCTGCACACCTATGTTAAAGTTGCTGCTTCTACTATGTCAAACAAGCCAAATAAACAAGTTGCGCACTCACAGATAGTAACATTTACGCATAGAAAGACGGACTATCCTGCACGAACAAAACTATAATCGCAGAAATGCTGGTATGCATTTGGCCCATGCTGCGGTCGCGACAGCACCATAAGGATCGAATAATAGAGGAAGAATGCAGAAATCAATCAGAAATGTCTATTTTAGCGGCCTGCAAATGGAAACAATCATACTGCACAGAAAATTAAAGAAGGGTATTGGTCTGCCTCAAAGAAGAAGTTAAACCAGGTTGCTAAAAAAAGGAAAGAAAAGGACAAACGAAAGCCACAGACAATACGACAAGTTGAACAACCCAGTATCCGACAGTGTTTGAAAACGCTGTGTGGGCCGGGTTTCCAATGAGCTAGGTGGGTCAAATTGGTTATTGATGTCGACGTAATTTTGCATTCGCATGACAACTTTGATCATGATGCTAACTGTTACAGTAAACTCCAAGAATTTCTGCGGTTTTAGAGGCTGATGAACAGTCATACGGTTTCCTAATTACGCGTTTATGTACCTGAAGGAACAGAGCTTTTTACTTCATTGGTTCTGCTGCTTCGCTCTGTAAAGGACGAAGTTTATGAGACATTTATATCTATAAAGTTTCGGAATTGAAATTCATGCGCTCCGTAGATTACGTGGCCGCCGCGAGATGCCACGATGAGCCTGCTCTTCATCGAAATGCCATTAAAACTTTGTGCTGGGATGAGGATCCTTGCATTACATGACTCCAGGTACATCGGCGTTAACAGCCACGAAAACCATCCCGAGTTCGCAATGTATGCGCAAGAATGTCTTTTCGAGCGCGAAGAAAGCATTGCAGACAAAATAGAGCATGATTTCCAGCACCGTTGGTTGTTTTAGTCGGAGGTGCATAACAGTACGAAAAAAATTCGAGGGGGGGGTTGAAGCCCCATAATTCACCCCCTGGCTACGCCCCTGCTCACTGCAGCAGTTATATTCATTTACATTCACACTGCTAAGGGGCTTTTTTGCTCTGCTTCACTGTCTGCTCTATTCATCAAGTTCTGGAAATTTGTAAGGAGCCTCTATTGACTTCTTAAGGTTGACTACTCATTGGCTTTTTTCAAACCATAAAGCTTGCCACACTTGAGATCTTGTTTATTAGGGCATGCAGTTTGTTTTGCCATTCAGCCAGCTATGAGTGAGATTCAAAAAGTAAAGGAACAAGAGCTGTCGCAGCTGCACTTTCAGTGTGCAGCTCTTAGATGCTGCATATTTGCGTCAGACTCTTAAATATTAGTTGTAACGTGGCTGTGCTTAAACGACACAATCACATGGGCATGTGCCTAAATGGTATCTGGTATTAGAGTGAGCGCCATTTTTTGGGAGCCCACCCTGAGCTGTCGTACGGCTGGAGACCGTTGTATTTCTGGCACCACTTCATGCTGAGTAAATTAAGTCCATGCGGCCAAGAGAGAAGAAAAGAAAGAAGTAGAGGGAGGGAAAAATGGGAGCACACCGCTGTGGAGAGAGAACTGGACATGATGGTTCTGGCCGAATAATTCTTTTACATCTGGAGGACATCTGTCAAGTGGAAACGCATAACTTATTCGTGTATTCAGTGGCAGCGTATAGTGTTGGAATCAGGTGTGGGTTTGACATAGTGCAATCATTAATAGCAGCACAGATGTGCAAGGTGGCGATTTCCTGATTGAAGGACTTCCACAACGGGTAAAAATTTGTGCCATAATAAATGTTTGACTCAGGGGGATTATTGCATTTAACTCGATGTTATTTGCAAGGAACCTGACATCTCAGTAGGCAGTGTGCACAGTAGTGTTAATGAGCAAATGGGCGACCGAAATTTTTTTGGCGTTGGCAGCTAACACTGCTTGCAAAGGTTAATTTTTTGCGTGGAATTGTTCTGTAGCTACATCTATGTCTTAGTTTACATCTGGTAGAAAAGGTTGCAAAAAATCATTGCGACTGCATTGAGAAGTACTATTTATAAGTGGCATACTATTGTAAAAGGGTGAATGTATCATCATGTAAAGTCAAGTTTTCCATGCGAGCTCTTGTTACATTACATTAGAATCGCTCTCTTATTTCGAGCCAGTGCGGACACGAAATGATTTTGGATGGACGTACGTGTACAAAATTTATTTCAGGTTACCTCGATGCCTATACTCGAAAGTGAATGCTGTACTAATCACCCTTTAATTATTCAGTTTGTCCTGAAATGTGGTTGGAGATATGTTTATGCTTAGAGAAATTTCAAAATCAGAGTGGAGACTTCACATCAGGTCCATCTGAGTGTGGGTCCTGTATCTCATTCTCATTTTCGCCACTAAATCACTATGGTCATTGGGCACGTTAACATCTGCTAACAAGGGCCAAAGCACTCAAGTCCTTTCTTTATGGAGGGATAATGTGTGATCAGGGATGACCACTCTATTTGCTCTGCACAGTAGTCAGCACTGTGACAGGCAAAAGACGGGCCGCTCTCAGTCTGTTTTTACTCATGAACAGCACTGTAGATATTTGGCTGTGGTTTGGCTAAAGGTAGGTGTGGCTTCCTCAGTACTCTATGACTTTAGTGCATAAGAATGTAGGTGGCTTGTTTGACGTCATGGCCGTACACTTCTGTGGCACGGGTGGTGCTGCATAACTGCATAAGTGCTGCTAAGAAAAATATTTTGGTTTTGACTTTTCAGGTGGTTAAATTTAATGACTGACTAGTTGCATGCAAACCGAATGGTGCCGATGGTAATGCCACAAGGGCTTGGTGAGATATAATAAAATCTCTGGACAGCTGTCCAGTTTGCCGTGTAGCAGGAACACAATTGGTTCAAGTGGGACCATGGTTGATGATTTCGAAGGATTTCGAAGCTTATTGACAGTGCGTATATGACAAATGCATAAATCGTTTGATGTCCAGGATTCAAATTCAAAGGAATAAGTTTGTTTCTGCCGAAAAGGGGTCAGGTACTTTCTGCCACAGCTGAATTAAAAAAAGGAAGCATGAAGGACAGTTACCAATGTGTGATGCGAGGTTTAGTGACAGCTGTGGAGGTATTTTCATTTTGCAATATATCGAGGTAAGAACTTTGACTGCGACATGTATAAGTGCATAACTATAGAGCACTCCTATTAGTTTTCCATGGTTGCTCGTTTATTAACTAGCACTCTTGTCTAGTCGGCTGTTCCAGGTGCATGGCACAACCACTGCTTTTCCGCCCCTTGAGTGGCACGTTTTTCAGCAGTTGCTGCAGGTGGCAAGCGCCGTATTCTTTCACACTCACCCTACCTCCCTCCTCTTTTCATTGTAACCGCCCTCCCGATACACATTCCTTCTCTCTCGCCATACCCTCCTCTTTCCACTGTTAGCACCGAGCGGGATATGCGTTCCTGCGGTCTAGCCATACCCTGCTGCTTCCATTGTAACCTCCCTAAGATTGTGGCGATGAAAAATATTTTCTAGCTTTAAAGCAGGTTATGCATTCCTACCCTCTTGCCATACCCTCCTTATTCCACAGCAACCTTGTCATGCCAACCATCCTTCGATTACGCATTCCTGCACACTTGTCAAACCCTTTTCCTTCGAGGATAACCACCCTCCGAGTGGTTGCTGTGGTAGTCACCCTCCGGTTACGTGGCACTACGACGTGAAACTCAAAGTACAGGCCCATAACAGATGTCGCTGCAAAATAACGGTTTAGCAGAAGTCAGGTACATCTGATCTAATAGTGTGAAGTTCATTTTTGTTTCATTTTGAGAATAAGCAAATGTCCGTACCTTGAAACTTCACTGTGCACCACTTCATACTCAAGCAGGCAGCACTAGCCTCAAGAATTGAAGCTGTTCCCTTGGAGCAATAAAAGGCATTCCTATAATTTCTTCAACTTTCCTGCGCAATAAATTTTACTAGTCTTCGTGGGTGAAACAACACACAAAATGGCCTGAAATTTTAGTTTAATTTTGAGGCAAGTGTTTTGCAATCACTGAAACCATACTTTAGACATTAACTGCATTGTGGGTCACAGGTGGGTATGGTCATGTGTTGATCCTGTACGGCCACAAATACCGAGTCATACGATGGCCAGTCTTTAACAGTATTGCACGGCCATCTACCTGCTGGGTTGTCAGTGCCTTATCACTGCATAGAGTAGCTAAACAAACTAGAAAAAGTGTGAGTGTTTGAGATGCTTTTATTATTGTATCTTTCGCTGCTCTGCACTGTGATAAGACGCTGACAGTGGGTGGCGAGTGGTCGTGCGATGCTGCTAAAAAATGGCCTGGGTGTACATCAGCTGTAATAGTGTGTGGTCAATGTTTTTGTGTTTTGTTTTGAGAAAAACTTGTCTGTGCCACAAAACTTTCCTTTGCCCAAGTTTATATAGCTCTTTGAAAACTCAAAAGCGCTGTGACAGGGGACACAAAGAGGACACGAAGGACAAGCGCTACGGTCAACTGAAGGTTATTGAAAAACTCACAAGGTTAAATAGCTCACACAAGGCAGCCAGCAGTGCATGCGCCTACCCCCAAAATGACAAAACGAATCACTGTGTTGAACCAAGATATCGAAATTAACAAAAACGGATTACAACAGATGGTGTGCTGACGCACAGGTCAGGGTTTTTGTAAATATGATAAGCCTCAGATAATTCCCTTGTTAGCTGATTGGAATGCCTATACAGAATGTTTGTTCTATTGAACAGAGGTACACATGCATTTTTGTCCAACGGGCTAGAATTGTTAAATTCGTAGTCTCTGTAATGCAGGGCTAAATTAGAGGAAGGAGCCCCCTTTAAAGGCGAATTGTGTTGGCGTGGTCGTGTGTTTACACATTTACCAGTCTGGCCTATATAACTCTTGTCGTATGTGAACGGTACCTCATATACCACTCCCTCGGCACAAGGTGTAAATAGCAACTCACGTTTTATATTGCACTGTTTTTTACTTTATCTCGAAAAACCCGATCCACCAGAGCCTTCCGGTAAAGAGAAAAGAAAGTGTGCAGTAATTTCGTACGTTCACAGATTATCCCACCGATTAAAACAAGTAGGCACTAGATATGGGGTAAGGGTGCTGTTTTCAGCTCCCCAAAAACTTGGAAAAATCTGCTCAATGGTCGATAGAAGAGCAAGATTAGAAAAACAAAAGTCAAGAGAAAGTAAAGAACAGTGCAATATAAACCATGAGTTGTTTGCACCTTGTGCCGAGGGAGTGGTATATGAGGTACCGTTCACATGCAGCAAGAGTTATATAGGCCAAACTGGTAAATGTGCAAACACACGGCTACGCCAACATAATTCGTAATTAAAGGGAGCTCTTTTCTATAATTTGGGCCTGCATTTCAGAGACAGCGAACTTAACAATTCTAGCCCGTTGGACAAAAATGCATGTGTACCTCTGTTCAATAGAACATTCTGTATAGGCATTCCAATCAGCTAAAAAGGGAATTATATAAATGCTTATCATATTTACAAAAACTCCGTCCTGTGCGTCAGCACACCATCTATTGTAATCCGTCATTTTGAAATTCGGTATATTGGCTCAACACAGTGATTTGTTTTGTCATTTTGGGGGTAGGCGCATGCGCTGCTGGCTGCCTTGTGTGAGCTATTTAACCTTTTGTGTTTTCTAATAAACTTCAGTTGATAGTAGCACTTGTCCTTCGTGTCTTTCTCTTTGTGTGCCCTGTCGTAGCGTTTTCGAAAGTTTTCAAAGATGTACGAATTGGCTCAATTGCCCGTGTTACTCCAATTTATATAGCTCTAGTGTTATGAAGTGAAGCTCTTCCTTTGATTACTTCAACTGTACTACTACGTAGCTCTTAGCTTAGTTTATCGCTCGACGACTAGACCTAATGGATGAAAAGACACGCAGAGTTGCTTGAAATATTAGGTTAGCCGTGAAGCAAATGCTTTGCAATGTCTTAAATCATGCTTAAAATATTCACTGAGAGCGCGTCGTGTGTGGATGCTCTACGGCTATGAGTACTGAGTCACACTAAGAAAATGTGGGACAACTGTATTGCGGAAGTTAGGACCATCTGTGGTGATAGGGCGTGGCCCGGCTCTCTTGGTGTCGTCAGTTTAGATGAAGCTACTGTTAGTGCCTTCAAAATTCACTTTGCACCACTTCGTACTAAAGTATGCAGTATTAGCCTTATAAAAGGGAAGCTCTTCCCAAGGAGCAGTGATAGCATTGTTCTTTCTTCAGCTGTCCTACACAGCTCTTAAATCAATTTATGTCATCACTTTATGACTAGTCTTCACTGGTGAAAAGGCACACAGAATGGCCCGCCCAAAGTTTGAGGTTAGTCTTGAGGCAAATGCTTTGCAATGACTGAAGCCAGTAGAGACCTCAAATTTTTTAGAGTATGTTTTCATTTTGGAATGTCTTATATGTGATTAGTAAACACTTATGCCGTTGTGGAATTTATTTGAGCTAAATAAATAATTTCGAATTACATGTTTTTGCTCTGTAGTTTCGGTTTCAGTTTCCAGAGGGCTTCAATGTCATGAGTATGAGATCACGCGAGGCGTACAAAAGCTTCTATGTAACTGCTGCTTTGTCATTTAATTCTTTCAAACCTTTAAGCTAAACTGATCCAAAAGCTTGAATTTGAACAAGTGAATAAAGAGCAATTACATTGCAGTTTTTGTATGCCTTACACAATCTGGGGCTCATGGTGACATCACAATTGTCTTTTCGCTGCTGAAACTGAAGCGAAAACTATAAATTATAAATTCACTTATAAGTTAGGCACTGAGTATATGTGGATTTCATAGGGCAAAGTTTGTTGCGATCGATAGTACAACAGCACAGAAGACGAGGGCAAACGCAAAACCTGATGACACGAGCGCTGACTTTCAACTAAACTTTTTTACAGACTTGCATACATTTATACCTTCCCTGCAAAGGCTAAGTTAAAAATACTTATCTACAGAGATCAGGACCTACAAGTCTGCAAAAGCACCCTCTAAAAATTTCATTTGCCGGTTGCCACGTTAGAATGACAGTATGCTGCCACACAAAGAACCATCCTTACCATAATGGTAAGCCTAGACTACCTCCCTTACAATCTGATTGGTATCTTTGGAAGTGACAGGCGTTTCATGAAACAGAGGGTGGCACGTGTGATCTCGCTGGCGACAGTGAATGGGTAAATTAGAGCCCTTACTGCTATCCAAAGATTTGTTGTGTTCTATAAGGCAGATGTTTAAACAATGTCTCGTCTGTCCAACGTAGTATCCACCGCAAGAAAGGGGTATCCGGTAGACAACACTTTGGGCACAATCTAGCATTTTAAAATTATGCTTTAGAGAGAAACTTCTTCCCTCTCTCCTTATTGCATCTGGCTGCCGCCTTCGCTGCACTACCGAGCAAATATTGGCCAGTTTAGGACATGAAGAAAAAATTACGTTGGTGTTGTATTTTTTGCCAGCTTTTCGCATTCTGTGTAACACGGCGTGTACGTACAGGATTGCGGCTACCTTTCTACTGTTGTGATCCTTGGGCTGGGACGACCTAATCAACGGCAGATGTGGCCGTGACGGATCCACAGGCGGAGACTGGGAGGCTCCGTCCTTCGCGGACGTCCATATGCGGGACCCTCCCTTTGTTGTCCTGATTGCCTCGTTCGGCCTTCCTGCGGGCCTGTGGTGCGGGAACACTTTGGGGACGCTTTCGGGCCAAACCCGCCTTCTCAGAATGGCTGCTAGCTGGGCGCGCTGGCACAGGCTGCTACCGAGCAGCGGACTGGGAGAGGAGGACCTGGGTGTCCCGGCAGCGAGGAGAATACCCGGCTCGCCGACAGAAACTCCGAGCAGAAGGGAGTGGAGTGTGTGTTCTCTGACCCTCGAGTAGAGTGGCCGCTCCGCCGGTCGGTCTCCGACAAAGTTTTTACGCTGCCATGACAACGTAAATAGTGTACATAAAGTTCTCCCTTTTGGTCACCTTAAATCTGTCTGCGGACCGCTTCGTTCCTGTTCTGCCCGACAACACCTGCTGAGGGACGGCATGCTACCCGATCCACGACACTACGGACTTGATCATCATTCTGCCTCAGAGCATGACTCTGATTCGACTTGCTCTTAGCAGTCATTCCCTCGCACAATCTTGCGATCACTTTGTTGGGATACCGTGCTTCCCTAAGCCTGGCAAATCTGATCATCCACGGTCACCGTAGCCAGGTGTAGACAAGAATTGCTCAAGGCTTTGCTTATGCAAGGCATGGCAATACCATCTTTAACCAACTTTGAATGGGCAGGCTGATAGCTAAGCAGTGGTCTGACCGAACGGAGAGAGGGGCAGGGGTACTTCCAGCCACGTCACATTTGCTGGAAGTACTTCTCACGTTTTTTCAAGCCTGTGAGATAGTCGAGGCTTACCATAATTTGGGTGGTTCTTTTTGTGTGTTAGCAAATCGTAGTTGTCACTTAACTGCAAAATGAAATTTTTGGAGGGTACCTTTGCAGGGGGGGGGTCTTGACCTGTGTTGATAAGTTCGGTTCGTTGAAATGAAAAGCTTCACTACGCTCTTCGTCGCGTAGCCAGGAGAATGACCTTCAGCCCAACGATGCTCATGGTGCGGTTCGGGCGTCCACCGATATATGTGAAGAAGTTGCTACGCCGTTTCCTTTCCTCAAAGCCTATTTTCAAAAGCAAACTTCAATTTTATTCGAAAGCAAAGGTGCATACGAGGCTCCCTGGGACAGCGGACACCTCAGTTGCCCTTTGACCTACTTGGCTGTAGTGATAAATGTGCTCCGCATGCGTTGGCATTCACAAGGTAGGTAGGAAAATCTTTATTGAAAATGCCGGCAACCGACGGTTTGACGCGTCGTGACGTTGGCCAAGCGTCGACCCGGGGTTATGCCCTCCTCTGCACTACCCCCGTTCGGCCCGTTTGTGGTGGGTCGTGAGGCTTGTGCTTTTCGAGCGCACCCCGGGCCTGCTGGACGGCCCATAGTTGAATGTCCTTGTCTGCAGACTGCACTGCACTTTGAAGTTCGGGCGGTTATATCCTGGAGGTAGCCTCGGTCGGGAACCTGGCACAGTCCCACATGATGTGCCATTGGTCCGCCGGACCAGCTGCACAAACATTGCACACATCGCTCGGATAGAGTTCTGGGTGAAGTACGTGTAGCACTGCCGGGGCGAGGAGTGACCCGGTCTGTATCTGTCTTAGGATGACGGCCTCCTCCCGACTGAGTGCCGGGTGGGGAGGCGGCATTGTCCGTCGAGCTAGGTGGTAACACATGGTAACTTCGCCATAACTGGTTACGCGGTCCTTGGTTTCGAACCACCACACGGAACGGTCACTCTCGGGGGCGCGGAGGGTAAGCGCTCGCGCCGCCGAATGGGCCGTCTCGTTGTGGTTCGGCGAGGATGCACACTCGCCCGCGTGCGCCGGGCTCCCTGGGACAGCGGACACCTCAGTTGCCCTTTAATCGACCTGGCTGTAGTGATAGATGGGCACTGCATGCGTTGGCATTCACAATGTTGCAGCAGAAACGTGGCACTGACGCCATACACCGTCTGGGTTCACTGTGGTCTAGACTCTGATGATTTTGAGGAAAGGAAGGCGCATAACTGGCTCCCTGGGACAGGGGACGCCTTAATCGCGCTTTGAGGTATGTGGAGATGGTGAGAGAGAGATGTGGGCTGCCTGCATTAAATCTGAAAACGTGTTGTAGTAGACAGGGGGCACTGCAGCAATCGTCCGTAGCGTTCATTGGGTGACCGACGTCTCTCGATCAACCATCAATTTAACTGGTGGCAGGGTGGGTGCACTGCCTATCCAGTGTGCAGAATGCACTCAACATTAGATGCCACGCCGGGGCTAAGTCCCGATACACGACAGCTTTCGCTCTCTAACCAGTTTTTGCAGTAGTTGAACTGCAGCTGATTTCTTTAAAACTTGGCCTTTGCAGGAAAGGTGTAAATGTATGCAAGTGTGTCATAAAGTTTAGTTGAAAGACAGCGCTTGTGTTGTCTAATTTTTTGTTTTTCGTCGTCTTCCATACTGTTATACTATGAATTTCATGCGATGATTTATGTTTACTTATGTGTTGCACATTTTTCTAAAGATACAACACTGAAAATTTTGGGGTGTCTACCACTTCAAGTTGTATACTGCATTGTTGGTCACAGGAGGAGCACGTTGTGTATCGATGCTGTACGGCCACGAGGACCAACTCACACAGTGCTGCCGTGCGATAGCGTGCATTTTTTTTCGACCTTGTTAAAATCACGCATGACAAGTCACTATTTCCATCTCTTGGCAGTCCAAATAAGCTGACTGAACGAGCGGCTCACTTGGATGTCACGCTGCAAGCACCAAGATTTAATGGTGGCCCACCGGTTGCCTCTGCGTACAAGGATTAGGGCACCGAAAATTGTTGCCATACCTAATAATGATATTCGGTTAATGAGGAAGGATAGTATGTATCTTACCTGTACTCACCTATGGGGAAAAACATGGCAGCTAACAAAAAGGGTTTACCTAAATTAAGGACAACACTTTGTCCTCTTCCTGTCTCTTAACATTACACCTGTCATGTTCCTGTCCATAGATCAAGTGGGTCGGGGAACAAATGAGCATTAATGACATCCTAGTCGAGATCAAGGGGAAGAAATGGACACGAATGGCATATACTAAGATGGCAAGATAAGCGATAATTATTAAAGGTTATGGACTGGATTCCAGGGCAAGGCAAGCATAGCATTTCATCATCGTCATTTATTTTCCCTTGAAGGCCCCGATGGGGCATTACATAAGGGGGGGGACAAATGGTAATAACGGGTCACAGAGATAGAACACAAATAAAAATGGCAAGAACAAATAAACACAGTAAACGCATTGAAATTACCTAGACAATAAATAGGCAAATAAAAGGCATTCTACAGGAATTGAGGAGAGAAATTGGCAGTCAATAAGTGTTTAAATTTTACTTAGTTGTTTTCATTGACAATACCGTCAGGGAGTACATTCCACTCGGATATAACAGTTGGCAAAAATGAATTATTGAAAGCTTTAGTGGTACCATGAATACGCTGCACACTGTTGAAATTAAACAAACGTCGGGAGGATCTCAAGGGGGGAAGAATAAGGCTCTCACGTAATTGCGGGAAATTATAATAAAGTTTGTGAAAAAGGCAAAGTCTTGCTATCTTACGTCGTGATGACAGTGGGGTTAGACCAATGGAAGATTGGATATTAGTAACGCTCAGCCGAGAATCATATTTGGATATGTTATTAAACGAGCAGCTCGGTTTTGGACTCCTTCTAACGCCTGGATTTGGTATTCTTGAGGGGGGTTCCAAATAGTCGATGCATATTCATGTTTGGTACGGATAAATGTTTCATATGCGATTAGTCTAACCGTGGGCGGAGAAAATGTGAGAGATCGTCTAATGAAGCCTAGTGATTTGGAAACGCGTGCAGCAAGTGACTTGATGTGCTTTGACCAGTGCAGATTACTTGTTATTTCGATGCCAAGATACTTGTAAGATTCAACTTGCGATATCACGGTCGAGTTTAGCGAATATGAGTAGAGCAAGTTAGATCGTTTCCGGGACACGTGCATAAACTTACATTTAGCCACATTGAACTTCATGAGCCAGGTAGAGCACCAGTTTTGGATTAAGCTTAAGTCATCCTGCAGCAGAGACTGATCACTATTAGAACAAATACCACGGTAGGGAACACAATCATCTGCGAAACGAATGGATGACGAAATTCCAGCGGGAAGGTTATTAATAAAGATTAAAAACAGAAGCGGGCCAAGAACTGATCCCTGAGGGACTCCAGAGGTAACATTTGTAGCGGCGGCAGGATGACTATCAATGACGGTGTATTGCGAACGATTAGTTAAAAATCAGATGGGCAAATAAATTTTGGGAGTAGCTTGCGTAGATGAGGAGCTGATTTAGGAGACGCTTTGTTCCTACTGTGGGCTTGGTTAGGCTGATGGTGGAAGTGATGAATGGGAATGGAAAGGTATAGTAGCTGTCTCACTTCCTTGGGGGCTGTCGACCTGTGTTCTGAGTGAAGGAATGAAGCACTGGTTTAAAGGAGGGAGCGAGAAATAGTTGCTATAGTTTAGGGCTTTGGATTAATTTCTACTTCCTGGGGTTTTTCAACATGGTGGGACATCATACAGTACACTGGCATATTTTTCATTTGTCTCCAGTGAAGTGTGACCAGATGCATACATTAAGAGACAAGGAGGGCAATGTCATTAGCAATATGGATAAGATAGCTGAAGTAGCTGAAGAGCTCTGCAAAAATCTATACAGTAGCCAATGTAATCAGAATGTTAATGAGAGAGACAGTAGCGCACAGCAATATGTCATTCTGCCAGTAACAAAAGAGGAAATAAAGTCATAGGAGCATTGAAAACGGGAAAAGCAGCTGGTGAGAATCGGGTAGCAGCAGATCTGTTGAAGTACGGAGGGGAAGTTGTGCTAGAAAAACTAGCCACCCTGTATACGCATTGCCTTACGACCTCGGCTCTACCAGAAGTTTCGAAGACCGCAAACATTATCTTAATTCATAAGAAAGGAGACGCCAAGAACATAAAAAAAATTAGAGACCAATCAGCTTACTGTCTGTTGCCTACAAGGTGTTTACTAAGGTAATCGCTAATAGAATCATGGCAACCTTAGACTTCAATAAACCAAATGATCAGGCTGGCTTTCTTAAAGGATATTCCACAATAGATCATATTCATACTATCAGTCAGTGATAGAGAAATGCGCAGAATGTTACCAACCCCTATGTGTAGCCTTTGTTGATTTTGAGAAAGAATTTGCCTCAGTGGAAACCTCGGCAGCCATGCAGGCATTGCGGAATCAAGGTATCGAAGAGCGTTATGTGAAAATAATGGAAGATGTCTATAGCAACTGCATATCTACCATAGTCTTCCATAACGTCAGCAATAAAATTCATATAAGGAAGGGCATCAGGCAGGGAGACGCGAGCTCACCAAAGCTATTCACCGCCTTTTTACAGGGTGTATTCCGTGGCCTGAATTGGCAACAGTTAGGAAGAAGGGTTAATGGAGGACATCTAAATAATCTGCAATTCACTCATGGCATTGTCTTGCTGAGTCACTCAGTAGATGAATTGCAAAACATGATCAATGAGTTAGACAGGCAGAGCAGAACGGTGGGTCTAAAAATTAGCATGCGGAAAACCTAAGTAATGTTCACAGTATAGCAAGGGAACCGCAGTTCACATTTGGTAGTGAGGTGCTGGAAGTGGTAAAGGAATATGTCTACTCAGGGCATGTTGTGACCACTGATCCGGATCATGGGAGGAAGTAACTAGAAGAATAAGCAGGTTCTCCCAGATTATGAATAGTAGTTTACCAATATCCCTCAAGTGGAAAGTATACAACAGCTGTATATTACCAGTACTCACCTGCGGAGCAGAAACATGGAGGCTAACGAAAAGGGTTCAGCTCAAGTTGAGGACAGTGCAGTGAGCTATGGAAAGAAAAATGATAGGTGCAACGATAAAGGAGTATAGACACCTAATATTGGCGGCATGTTTTTTCTTTACAGTGGTGCGGAAAACACTACTTTGCATGAATTGCTACGTGATATTCGCCTACGACAGCTAAATAATTTATAATCTAATTTTTTCCGTCGCGCTGTTTTTGTTTCGGTTTCAACAGCCGACCAGTGGCTGTGACGCCAAAGAGTGCTTTTGCGTCACGGGAGTCATCTAAAACGTCCATATAATCTCTGCTTCATTTTTTTAATTTACTGCAGTGCAAAAGCCAGCCCTCCTCAAGAGCCGGATTGACAACGAATGTGGGAGTGCCGATTATATTGCAGTTATTTTGTCTCGCGTGACCTGTAAGCAGATGTTGACATCACTAGCCTCATTCGGCTGCTGAAACAGATACCGAAACAGCATGAGAAATAAATGTGATTATAAATTATTTAGCAGTCGTAGGAGAATACCATGTGGCAATGCATGTATAACTCCTTCTGCATCATTACAAACAAAAAAACACGCTCCCAAAAGTTAGGTGTCTATATTCCTTTAAGAGACCTGAAGCGGGCAGAGTGGGTGAGCGAACGAACACGAGTTAATGACATTCTAGTCAAATCAAGAGGAAGAAATGGGCTTGGACCGGGCATATATTGTGAAGGCAAGTTAACCGCTGGTCCTCAAGGGTAACAGGTGGATTCCTAGAGCAGGCAAGCGTAGCAGGGGCGGTAGAAAGCTAGCTGGGTGGATGTATGTAATTAAGAAGTTTCTGGGCATAGGCTGGGAACAGCAGGCAAAGGATAGGGTTAATTGGGGAGACACGACCTATGCCCTGCAGTGACGTAATCAGGCTGATGATGATGATGAAGTGGGACCACAGTGGCTGAATTTCGATCCTGCGCCCTCATGCTCATCACCATTTTAAGAATCTCTTGGGCAATCTGTAGTAATTTGATCTTTAGTTGAATCTCTCCTAGCTGCATTACTGCAGTTTTTTTGTTTCTGCATTGTCTTGTATGTGTGGCATTTTTTAGTCTGCTGTTTGAACCTGACCCGTGTTGTGTTTGCAGTTTCTTTAAAGCATTGTATATAATTCTACAGTTCTGCTCTTTCAAAGTTTTGATGCTCTTTGATGCTGTTTTTGAATGTCCAGATAAATCATGATTTTAATTTACTTGAATGGATTGTTGACGCAGCAAAATGGCTGGCACCAAATGGAAATCCGTCACGGAATATGCAGCCTACTTGGCCAGTGTTGACCAACAGCTGCCCGCAGCCAATCTGCTGGCCAGGCAACGGCATGCACTCCGTTCGCCATCCACCAACACCCGCTTCAGGCTGCCACTGAACTGCACTGTCGTAAGGCATTCCAAAACTATTGCAATGTATTACTGCACGGGGGCTGGCATTTCTGGCTTTGTGGATGTTGAGGATCTGTGCATTACCTTGTCCCCATGTTCTGAAATCTGTTCGGAAATGAATGGAGAGACATTATTAATTCCGATGCCTGGTCACCACCATCTTACTTTGCTGGTGGTGCCCCGTATGAGCCAAGCCTAAAAGCCAGCACCGGTGCCATCTTGTGCTGTGTCTACGGAGGTGATGCAGCGGCTACTGTGCGGTGCTTGCGAACGCTGCCTAGCAGCTTGGTGTTTTGCGGTGCTTTTAAATTGAGAATATGGCTGGTTTTGTTTAAACGAGGCAACAAACTACATAATCCAAGTAAGAGATTGTCAGTGCTGCATGGCAGAAGCGGCTTTAAACAGCAGCAGTGGCCAGGTAAAGGCAAAGGGCCGCGCTCCGCTTACTACCAAGGTGTATATGTTTTACCTTTTGTGGAGCCCGTATTTCAAGTTATGAATTCCAACTGCGCACGCAAGCGACGTACGAAGCGCATGCGGAGCTACTGATTACGAGTTGCAGGCATACTACGGCTCACCGCAGTGCAGCTGCATCGTGCACTGATCATCACACAGTGCGGCCTGTTTCATGCACGTTTCTCCCGAGGGTACCCATCAGGACTTAATAGTGAGTTAACGTCATGTTTCACGAAGGAATTTGAAGTTAAGTAGGTCAATTCGCATGCGTATCATTTACTGTTGCTCTTGAGGTTCGCTGTCTTGTCCTGGTAGCTGTAAACTCATATGTAGTGCTTCTTGCCTCCTGGGCTATGTATAGCATTGGTCTGCTGAATTGCCTCTTCCATCTCAATTGGTACTGAACGTGCGTTCATGGGCATTTTCGCATCTTGTCCTGATCGAAGTTGGTGATCGTTCTGAGCGGTAGCTGCAGGAAGCCTCTTATTTATTGGACACTGATGAGAAATGAGCAGTTGGATTGGGCATCAAAGTAAGGTTACGAACATTTGAGTGTATTGTGGGAACAATCACTAGGGCAGAGATGTTGTATTGTCTAGAAAATTATTGCTATATTCTCTGCATGATCCTCTTTAATTACTTTTTTCCAAATAGCTCATCATACACACATCCGCTGGAAGTCATCGAATTGGTAGACAATGTTAGGTAGTGGCCAGCAGTTTGCAGTGCCCATCAACCTACGGAGTTCACGGTTGAGGGCCAACCAACAATGCATTACAGTCTTGATGTGGCATCGCAATAATACGACTGATCAGCAGGTCATATTTATTGCAATCCAGAGGTAATTTTACACCCGCTATTATGACATTGTCTCAGCAATTTCATGGTGACCAAAACAATTTGTTGACCAATGCGCGACGCGATAAAATCGGAAAAATCACATGTCCTGCACTTTTATCCCATGCTCACCATCTGTACCGGACTTCCTTCCGTGTGCCTACCATCCACGAAATGGGTTGAACATATCCGAGAGTTTGTAATTGGTACGAAGGCTTCTCCGTCTTCATAAAAAGTTTACTGACAATTTAATTCCATGTCGGTGGGAAAGTGGCATAGCAGAAATATGTTGCAACTGCACTGGGACTGTCCTTGCATGCTTCCAGAATGCGCTGTCGGCGATTCGCTTCCTATTTCTTGGTTTACTTGTGTAGCCCATCATCACACAGTGTTGTTCCGATGGCCCTGCAACCGTGAATAGCATTGATAAAGGGATACGAATCTTTGAAACGGAAAAAGTCTTGCGAAAAATGTTGCTCTGCAATGCATAAAGCCCGTGACTATAGACCCCACTCGAGACACCAAGGGTGTAGATAGTATTTCCCTCCTTCCCAGTTTGCCTTCAGTAAAATGGCGTATACTCCGTCTCACAAGCTGTTTGCAGCACTGTCAAAAGTAGAGCTCTCTTGTCCAATCAGGGCTGCAGAAGCACAGCAAATAGTCCCTCAAATATTTGAGCAGTCAAGGGGTATTTTTTATACTGTCAAAACAGATATTTTTAAAACATTGTTTGTACTGAAATTCTTAACGTATATAGAACGTTTCAATCAGTTGTGAAATTCATGGACAAAAGTTGCATGGGCACAGCTCTGCGGAGTCCCGTTGCAAAGTGGTGATGCACTCTCTTTTGGCAACGTGGCGTTGCCCGAGTTGGTTGTGTCACCCGTGTCCCCTTTGTGTCATCCATTGAATGTGCAGCAGTTTTCCCAATCTGGAAAAGCAGTTAGCTTTAAACATTATTGAAGCGCTTCGGCGTCAAGTGTGGGGGCAGTTGAAATTTGAACTCGATCATCGAGAGGACTGCACAATTCGCCCAGGTGAGTGAGGAGCGAATGCTCTACCAGTGGACAGCGCAGACCGAGAAGGCGGGCAGAAAGAAGCGTTCTTGTGGAAAAGGCCGCGAGTGGACGAAGAAGCCGGACGATTTTGAGTTGAGCATGTTGCGAAGGGTGGTGCACAACTTCTTTCAGGGAGCGGAGTGCCAACTGTCGCCAAGGCAGTGCAGCGTTTCAAAGAGCATGACATGCTACCAACCGCAACATATCATATCATACCATATCAACCTGTCACGCAGGATGAAGTGCCATGCATGAGCAGTCTCAAAAAGGACATACAGGCTTGGCTAGCCAGAAAAGGTGTAGCATGGAGCAGCGATATGGTGAAGGTGGAGCTCATGAAGCTTATCGATAGCGTAAACGCATGCGGGGACCGCTCCCATGTGGACTGCATTGCTGCAGCTGCTGATCACCTCACTGTGCACCTGTCACACTGCCATTTCCAACTGAATAATATATAGCTTATCTGGAGCAACGTCAAGGGTATCTTGGCAAATGCAAGTGAGACATTTAAGCTCCAAGACTTGGAGCCTGTAGATTGGCAAGGCATCATGCAAGTAACTGATGACAAGTGGAAGAGCTGTGTGGAGCATGCTCTCATAAAGGAACATGCAATGGGAAACCTGTGCCACATCATCGACAATATTGTTGACCAATGTCCTGCTATTGTAATCAACCTGGAGGACACAACAACCACCTGTGCTGTTTGTACGGGTGTGCGAATACTCGAGTACCAATCGAACAGAAAATTTTCGAATTATTCAATTCGCTTATAGAATACCTATTATTCGGGTAACTGAATATTCGGCATTCGGGTGACCACGCGATGCGAGATCTGTCATCCCTCCTCCTCAAAGTCCACCATTGCAGCCTGTGATTTTCTGATCGTGCAACGCACATTTTAATTTACAGCGGCCGCACATCAGGCGGAAATAAATTCTCAATAGCACTAACCTAATAGCACTCGTGACTCAACCGAATCATGAACAGCCGAAAAACAATCCACCACTTCACGCGGCTGGTACATCGCTAGCGCGACAGGCCACGAGCGACAGCAACCACAGCACAACACAAGCCATGGTATGTGTGCACCTTTAAAGACTATCTATCCCGCTGTCGACACGCACGGAACTGATCTTCCTGTGAAATTTTGTGGTGAACACCGGTACGCCGGCCTGCGAGGTCACTATTAGCGACCACGAAAAGAGCAGCGTCTACTATTATTCATCATTTAGGTCACGGGCCATCCTACTCCAATAAAGATTCATTCTTTCATAAGGCAGACAATTATGTTGAATGTTTAGTTTTCAGAAGAGACAGAAGCATGCTGCATCTAGGAAACAACGACACAACTGAATAAAAAGAATAATGAATGTACGCAGCATTACAAGTCGGGTGCAAGAAGTTTCCCACTCCTGGTTGTACACGCACCCACGCTGCCGCGCTGTCTGCGCTCCACAGTTTCATGTCTCTGTAGTTCTGTTTTCTGCGTCTCCGCTCTGTTTGGTTCAGGTCTGCGGACCAAATGCGCAAAAGGATTGTATCGGTTTGTGTGCAGTGCGTTTCAGCAACATGGCTGATCACACGAAAAGGGCGATCTGGAAACATTTCAGCAAGGATAATTTGCAGGAAGCGGCATGCAAGAGTTGCAACGCGAAACTTCAGACGCCGTCGGGCACAACGACACCGCTGGCGAACCACCTAAGGAACAAACATTACCCTTTGCACAGCGCGTTTTTGGTGGAAAGTGGGAAGCGAACAAGTTTCGGCAGCGTATCGCAGCCTTCTATCAAATTTATGTTTGACACGGCCAAGGAATTGTCGCAGCGCGGAAGGCAAGAAATCACGACGCGGATTGTGTGGATGTTGGTACTCGACCTGCAGCCATAATTCTTTGTTGAAAGCCGAGGCTTCAAGGAGTTAATGCATGACGTGGAGCCACTGTACAAGGTCCCCTCTCGGACAACTTTTTCAAGAACAATCGTCCCCGACATGTACAGGTTCACTCTAATGGCTGCCAAGCGTTGAATTCACGCTGACCTGTAGGAAGGTGTAAAGTATTTTTCGTTCACCAGTGACATGTGGATGTCGAGGTCCAACCAGAGCTACATTAGTCTCATATGTCATTACTTGACCTCGAACTTCGAAATCCTGGCATTCACGTTGGGCAACCAGCACGTGATTGACAGTCACACTGCATGCAACATGTTAGCACACCTGTTAGCAATGACGAGTGAATGAGATCTCCCACTACAAAAGGTACCTCTTTTTTTGTGACTGACAGTGCTCGAAATTTCCCCACAGGTCTTCGGGACTTTCAGTGTACCCCTATGCAGTGCTTGGGCCATACATTGCAATTGGCCATCAAGGATGCCAAGGATGAAACCGCGGGAGTGCCTGCCATTCTTAAGAAATGCCGTGCAATAGTGGGCCAGTACAAGCACAGTGCCCAAGCTGCAGCAAGACTAAAGGACTGCCAGCGGCGGATGGAGCTACCCCTGCTGGAGCTCATCCAGAATGTAGACACCAGGCGGAATAGCGAGCATGACATGCTGTCAAGTCTTCTTCACCTTAAGGAGGCAGCTTGCCTTGAACTCGCTACGTCTGAGAGAGTGGCATTCAACTTGACACCACAGGAATGGAAACGGCGGCTGGACTGGTCAAAGCCCTTCAGCCAATTGCATCAGCAACAAAAATCCTGAATGGGCAGAAGGATGCAACCTGTCTTCAGTGATACCATTCCTTTACGGAACGCACATGATGCTAAAGGACTGTGCTGCAGTGGATGTGACTCGTCAGTGTTCGCAAAAAATTCACAAAAAAGTGTGAAGGCAAGATTTCCTAGCCACAATGAGCAAACATAGCACATCATGGCAACGGCATGTGACCCACAATTCAAAAATGTCTTCTGTACTGAAGCTTTACAAGAATCAAGGCTTCTTGAACTTGCATAGAGTGAGCTGCAGAGCTCGTCAACCCCACCACCCTGTGACTGTGCTGAGCTCTCAACATCTACAGCACAAAAGCTGCGTAGTGCCAGCATATGGGACAATATCGACAAACTTGCAATGTCATCTGGTAAGAGACAACCGTGAACCAGGTAACATTGATGCATTTCAGCGGCACCTTCGAGAGCCAGTTTGCAGCGGGGATGGAGACCCTTTTGCGTACTAGAGGAGAACAGGCAAGCAGAACATTCCCGGTCTGTACAGAATGGCCATGAAATACCTGGCTATACCAGCAACGGAAGTTCCAAGTGAAAAACTATTTTCTACAGCTGGCAGCATTGTCAGTCCAGGTGAGAAAAGCTGTGGCCGGATCACGTGCAGCAGCTGCTTTTTTTTTGCATGAGAACTTATAAATTATAAGCATTTCAGCACATGTTTGAATAAATATGTTACTATTCGATTCAATATTCGGGTTTTTTCTTGATTTGATTCGATATTCGATTCGAGAGGTACTATTCGATATTCGCAAACCCCTACTGATTTGAGGTGTGTTGAGAAAGATTAGATGTTAACCTCTATACCGGGCTAACGTGGTTCATTACTTGTGTGCGTAGAAGTTTGGATCGTTTAGTACTGACAGATTGACAGTAACGGAAATGAGAATGAGAACGTACAGTCCGAGCCCACATATCACGGCCCCACTTAAGACGAACTTTCGCTCATAACGAACGAGACCTGAGCAACCATTCGTGCCTTTGCACGCGCATTCACAAGAGATGCCGCGTATCATGTATTAAGAAAAAAAAAACATGCAGGGTTGCTCTACTTCGTGCGGACCGATGACACACATATTTTGTTTGATATATTTGGAGCATTAGGAAAAATCTACGTTCAGTTTCCAGACCCCAAAGAGAATATAGGGCGTGTATTATGGCTTTTAATGGTAGGGACGGACTTCGATCTGCTTATTTACACTGCTTATCTTTCATAGTGTGTACTAAATGTAGGCTAATCGCCAGCAATGGCGCAGGCCGGAGTGGCAAGTGCTGAAGCCGAGCGGCAAAGAATAAAGGTTCAGAATTCGCAAGTTTTGTGCTATCTCTGTATGTCCTAGCTCCGTATATCCTGCATGATATATATCTGAATTGTGTGATGAAGTATCCCGCATTGATAATGCAGAATAATATTAACAATGAATGTCTTTACACATACATTGAGGTTGGTTGTGCTGGCACAGATAGCCGGAGAGAACATTCTAAACATCAGGAGCTGCAGCACGTGTCGGGAGAGGTGGGTTGAGAATGGTTTTAAAAAATTTGAAAAGTGTCTTTTTTTGTGCTTCATGTATATTCAATTATAGCATATGTATAATTCCCCATTGAATAAGGGAATTATTCCTCATATATATTTTTTAAAAGAGAGTTGAGTTATCCTTCATGTTGTTATCTTTTAGTGAACTGCATCGCTTGTGTTACCATATAATTGTCGCTGTGCCTCATTTCCGTTTTGTGCACATGCATCGTTATCGTAATCAGGTAAAAGTGCATCGCTAAGGTTGACTGAACCTGCATGGTTTAGACTGCAGATAATTGGCTTTTTTTTTAATGTGTAGCCAGATTTCTTTTACATCGTGTTACCAGTGCGTTCCGTGAGCAAGGTTAATCAGATATGGTAATGACAAGGCTGTAGAAAGGCAGAGAAGAGTATAACTTGCGAGCAGTTTTTACTTTCTAGAAAACTAGTGTTTCTGATATGAAATCTCTGTGCCAAAGAACGAAAGGAAATGCTATGCATTCCAGGGATCGCTAAGTATTAAGTGGGGACCAGTGCAATAAGGTGCACATGTTACGCCTTATTGAGCACTCTTACTGCAACTAAATTTTTTCCACAATTAAGCTGTACAGATATCTTTTCTTTGACAGCATGAATCATGGCCTGCTTATTTGTTGGCGTGCCAAAAAGATTTACATTCTGAGTTCACTTACTGGTACCGAGTATTCAGTTCTTAAAGCCTTGCATTCACAGTGCTCGTCCGAGGGAACTTACTGCCACTCTGTGCCAAAGTTTTTTGTGTATCTTTGGCTGTTCAGCATGAACCAGCAAAAGGTGACGCTGCCTCATGGCATGCCCATATTATCTTGTGGGCCCCTTATATTTTGATAGCAGCAGAAATGATCATGGGGGGCTCAGTGCGCTCCTTGAGTTTGATATACCTCATTGGAGAAAATAAGCCCAATTACCATTATATCCCTGCTTGTAAATAGTTAAAGAATCGCAACTTAGTGAATCCATAAAACTTGTGCATGCCTACGTCCTCAGGCGTTCCAGCATTCTTATTTTCAAGTCAAGCTGCAATGCGCTGAAAACGCAACCGCACAGTAAACTTGCCAAGGCTCTTGCTATGCGATCGCCTGGTCCGCATGCGAAGGAAGAGTATGGTGACAGCGCCACGATCTTGCAGCAGTGGCAGACAGGGAGGGAGCACCCTCCGTGCAAAGGCCGTTCACAGTGTGCGCTGACGTTGCTCGGACTGCATACTTATTTATTTCTAAATTATAATACAGTGGGGAAGAAAGACTAACTGCACCTTTCCTCATAAGCAGTTTTCATTTCCCTTTGACTGGCACTCTTTTTCATGCTTTGTGCTGGATGCTTCAGTGCGCGTGGTAGAACACTGCAGCTATTAAGGCGGGGATGTGCCAGCCCTGTTCACGGCGCTTGCCAGTTCACCACGTCTGATTTCAGTCTTGGTCCAATCCGACTGCCACCTGTCCTGTGGTGCTGAATCTGTGGCCAGTGCTGAACGAGTATTTCCTCTACATGGGCATAAAGGTTTTTGAGGTTGCACCGGGTAGGCTGGCCCTCGACGCCTCCGAGCACAGGATAAAGTTGGACAACAACCTGCACATCCAACCCACTTTGCTGCACTGCCTGCTGACCGGGCACCGCTGCGTTGAGGTGCGTGGCTTCAAGCTAATTTTTGCTTTCTTATACAACGACCATCCGTCATAACAATTTTTTTGCCTCAGCTGGTGTGAACACTGCACAGGTTCAACATGCTGCATATGAGTAGCATGGCTTTCCAGACTTCCAGCACGTTAGCCCTCTGTGCAACAGCTGGACATATGTCCCTCTTGTTGCAAATGACAGGAAAATGATGCACGTTCGTACCCTATTTATACGTTCTAACTTCTACAGAACTATAAAAAAGCCATTCAGTGTGTTTTTATCTTTCGCCATTAGGCTTTCTTGGTGTTCTGTGTGTTTTTACAAGTGCGGGTGTATAGTTCGGCAGGTATCTTCTTGGCGAAAAAACATTCTTGGAAAAGTTGCTCAGCTTTGAAGCATTTTCCATCTGTCAACTGCCTCATAATACGTCTGGAAGCAATTTTCAGTTGTAATACCAGTTGTTTAATATACATGCAAAAGACTGAGGTGAGAATAAGAGCCATAATTTAGGTCTTGTTGCAAAGCAATTGGTACAGCTGTGTACCCCTTTTTTTGGAAAACCATTAGGTAGTAGAAACCGCAGTAGTAGTAGACATGATGACATTCAGTTCCTAGAGTCATATTAGGAGCAATTTTACCATTAAGATACGTGTTAGACATGGGCACAACTTGTGCTTTATAAAAGGCTAAAGCGATGCTGTGGGCAAATTGATGTGTGCCTGTAATGATAGACTGCTGGGTTCTAAATACTAAGGGGCCACTTTCGTGGGAAATGGAACTTTTGTAAGCTAGGAAAGATCAGAAAGTGAAAAATATTGTTATGGCCATCTCTGGCAGTTTTCTCAAGGCAACTGCAGTGGTGTCAAGGCAGTTTTTTTTGTGCTTGGACCTTTGAGGCTTATCTACACCGCTTTTCGCTTCCAGGCAGTGCCGTAGACAGAAAATTCGTTTGGGCGGGGGGGGGGGGCGCTCATGTTGCAGCGCGGCCTCCTCATAGAATATGTGGAAGGATCTAGCGCAAGAATAACTGCATTGCCATTGACAATGCCATTGTGTATTAGATAACGTTACGCATTGTCTAGATAAGTGAAATGTGTATTTTTTAAATAGAAGAATGTGTTCGTATGTCTTAAAAATCGTGCAGACATGATTACAAAACATAAAATTGAGCAGGGGACAAGACACAGGAGAGAAGCAAACAGGATGTACTCGTCCTGTTTGCTTCTCTGCTGTGCTTGTCCTCTGCTCAGTTTTATGTCTTGTAATCATGTCACACCAACTATCCCCTTATAGTATCTGATGCGTTTAATGCTTACTTTCATTCGATCTTTGCACGTGATAATAACATCATTCCATCTTTGAGTCTTCCTAATCATGACCGTTCTATCTCTGATATCACGGTTTGCACTAAGGGCGTTTTAAATCTTATCTTGCACCTTGACTCAAAAAGATGCGCTGGACCGGACAGTATCCCAAACACCTTCCTTGCACGTTATTCTCTTTGGTCGTGTCAATATCTGTCAATTATTTTTCAACAATCTCTTTCTACTGGCATTGTCCCTTCCTCATGGAAACTCGCCAATGTACTCCCGCTCTATAAATCCGGCAACAAACAACTTCTTTCTAACTATAGGCCGATCTCTTTAACTGCACATTCATATAAGATCCTAGAGCACGTTATTTATAAACACATCACGGAATTTCTTGAAGCAACTAAACTTCTGTCAAGGGCTCAACACGGGTTTCGCAAGGGATTTAGTACAGTGACTCAGTTAACAGAATTTGCGCATGACATTTTTCTAAGCATAGATGCCGGTAACCAAATCGATGCCATATTCATCGATTTCTCAAAAGCTTTTGACACGGTTCTTCACTCTAAACTGTTATGCAAACTAAAAGTCATTCTCAATAACTCTCAACTCGTTAACTGGATTGCCGATTTCCTCTCGCACCGCTCCCAGTCTGTTCGCTTCAATTCCGTCGATTCTTCGAAAGCTGACGTAACCTCAGGTGTTCCCCAAGGCTCTGTCCTTGGCCCTTTGTTGTTTTTACTTTATATTAATGATTTGCCTGACAGTATAACCTCAAAGATCCGTCTATACGCCGATGATTGTGTATTGTACCACACTATTAACTCTGTCAGTGATCACTTCCTTCTGAATGAGTCTTTTGGTATATTCTGTGATTGGTGCAATACGTGGCAGATGAAAATCAACTTCAACAAAACAGTTGTCATGTCTTTCACCAACTGCCTATGCGCTTCTAATTACAATTATTCATGCCCTTCTAATTACGATTATTCATCCCTGCAAAGGGTACATGAATATAAATATCTTGGCGTTGTTTTTTCACACAATATGTCATGGTCAAAACACATCGATCATATCACAGCTAAAGCTCTTAAAAAGGTAGGTTACTTGAGGCGCACAGTACGGGATGCTCCTAAAGAGACGAAATTGGTCATGTATAAAACTCTAATTCGCCCTATTCTTGAATACGCTTCCAATGTTTGGAATCCATATAAGCAATGTGAAATTGATCAAATAGAATCTGTACAACGAAAAGCTGTAAGATTTATTTTTCGCCGCTACGACTTTCATTTTTCACCCTCATCTGCGATATCTTCCTTAAACTTAATTCCGCTCGCATCCCGCTGGAAAACTGAGTCCTTAAAACTTCTTCACTCAATAGTGCATTCTGCTAATTGCCTCTCAGAGAGTAAGCATATCACGTTTTCAAAACCATCTCTAACCAGGAGTCATCACGATCTTAATATCCAACCCTTTTTTGCCCGTACTAACGCTTTCAAATACAGTTTTTTTCCGCGTACCGTGGAGAGTTGGAACTCTTTAAATGGAAATACACGTGCCTTTTCTGTGTCTGATTTTGCGTCCGAAATTGAGACGCAGCATTGTAAGATGTTGTATGTAGCGTTTCTTTCACAATTTGCCATGTACCCCTTTATGCGCGCAACTGTACCGCATTATATATGTAACCACTCCTGCTATAGCCCCTGGAATGGGCTGCAGTATTTTCAAATAAATAAAATAAATAAAGAAAATAGTTCACTTGTGGCAGACATAACTGATACCAATGCTTCCATGTTTTTGCGTATAAAGTAAAGAAAATATCACACGAAGTCTAGAACTGTATCGGCACGGAACCAGCAAAGCAGTCCATGCCAGTGATATGAAAAACGTAAAGGCCATGAAATTAGCAAGTAGAGGACATATACTTTAATAAATGTTTGTCGTTCAAGAACCTTAAAATTTTTGTACATACGCAACGGCCAGGGAAAAATCTCATTTACGCTGTCCTTCGTTTCAGTGTTCTGCGCGGCAGCAGCTGTCACCGGTCATGTGTTGCGAGTTATTGCACCAAAATTTTAGTCGAAACAGCGAGCCATCGATAGGGCCTTCAAATTTTGTGCTAGGATGGGGCCCCTTGCGTTACATGGCTCCAGGTGCATTGGAGTTGCCGCGAAATTGAACCCGAGTTAGCAATGTTCGCGCCCAAATGTCTTTTCTAGTCTGAAAGAGGCGCTGTAGGTGGCAAAATTCAGAATGACTTCCGGCGCTGATGGTTGATTTGATCTGCGGTGTGTGACAGTTTGAAAAAAAGGGGGGGGCTGAAGCTCTCTGGCTACGCCACTGCTTCCAGACAGTAATCACAGAGTCCCTTGCAGGTTTTTAGAGTACCCACCTGCTTGATCGCTCATGGTATCTACACTTACAGTTCTAGGCAAGGAAGAGGCATTGCATGCAATGTGTGGAAAAGGCATTCAAAGAAAGGAAAATCAAACATGGGCATAGAACACCTTCTAGGCTGTTTTGAGAAAATAAACAAGTCAAGGTGTTATTAAGCGACACTCCTAGGCAACGAAAAAGAGTTTTTCCTCAAATGTACCATTGTCTAAGCCATTGAACTTGGGGAAAACCTGACTGGCTGTCTTGCCCAAAGTAACATAGTCGTACCACTATTAAAAAAGTGACACGCTCTCGTGTTCATCTGCATCATCATGACAAGAAAATAGAGCCTGTAGCTTCGCTATCGTAAGGGTTGACGCTTACTAAAATTCGGCCTGTGCATGCTCTACTGTCATCAGGTCTGTAAGTGGCTGACGAAGGAGGCACTTTTGTATGTGCAGCTGACCGGCATCAGTCACGGTGCAGCAGGCCATTATAAAAACACGTATCCATTTCAAGAACTTGCTCAACAAGTGCATGTATGCCAAGTGGATTTTCTCAGCAGCTTAATATGGAAGAAATATCTGTGACGAAACTGGCAACCTTCTCAAGCACCCGGCAATGCTGCATTGTCTCTAAGGACACGCAGTGTCCGTAATTAAATCTACGTCAGAAATGGTAGACACTCAATTCTACGATGCAAAACATCACACTAATTCACCTCCAGAAATTTGATGTTATAGCTTTCATTAAAGTAATGATAGTGAATTTTTATGGCGCAAGGGCATCTGTGGCCATAGAGCACCATGGCACAAGGTATTTTTGGTGTGCTCAAGGTGAGGTCAAAGACCCATTTCCCAAGCATTTCACCCTGATTAAGCCGAGCACCAGGCCGGGGGAAGCTGATACCTATTGTGTCACCGGTAGGTACCCGGCGGCGCTGGGGATAAAACCTTGCACCTCCCGCATGTGAGGCGGATGCTCAACCACTAGGCCATCGCTGCGATGTTTCATTGAAGTGAAACTGAAAGAATGGGCTTGCTCTGTAGCTGCTGTCCATTGCCTCCCTATATGGCAACTGCAGCAGTTCTTGTGGACTAACACTACCTAGTGTAGATGTTTGTAACCAGAGTGGTAGACCCAGGAAGGAAATTGCTTAAACTGTTGTTTGCAACATTCGAAACCCGCTGGAGAGACCTCAACTGTTCCAATGTGGCGGCCTTACTTGAGGATTGCTTCCGTGGTGAGCTGAGTAGAATCACATTTGTTTTTAAACTTCAGGGGAAACCTGCAGTTGATTGCCAATAGTGGCAACCTTGTATAAGGCACACAGTCTCTTCTAGAGCATGTGAAGGAATGATTGACACATAAGGAAGAAATCAATATCCTAGTGTTTGAAAACGTGCAGCAGGAAATTAGGACAGTAGAATGTTGATCTGTGCTTTTGAGAAGATTTAAAATAATTGACATCAGTGGTGACAACCCTTCTATAATAGGTGGAGGACAAAGGCAGATCAGGAAAGCAAGATCCAGCAGTTGTCAGTTGGTCTTCTTGCTTTACAAGAAACAAGCTTGAACAGTTTACCAGTCACTGTTGTTTGAGTTCTAACTCATACAGTTCCACTATTTTGCTTAGTTTTGTGTTTATAAATTCTTCTTGCAGCATGCTACTTTAAATATAAATATAGATTTCTAAACGTGAGTGGGTGGAAAGTGTGAACCTTATCGTGTCACCCTTTTCCGTGTGCTGCGCCTTCAAGCAGTTAACGGTGCCTTCTTCTCTGTTTGTAAGCAGTGGCTGGAAGGCATGTAAAGAGTTTGTGGCAGCAACGAATGTTTCTTGTTGCCCTATTCTTTTCAATTCTCTCCATCTACCTCTCTTTTCTGTTTTATTCCAGTAATAAAAAAAATGACCCGCCGCGGTGGCTCAGTGGTTAGGGCAATCGGCTACTGATCCGGAGTTCCCGGGTTCGAATCCGACCGCAGCGGCTGCGTTTTTATGGAGGCAAAACGCTAAGGCACCCGTGTCTTGTGTGATTTCACTGCCCGCTAAAGATTTTCAGGTGGTCGAAATTATTCCGGCACCTCTTCCATTCTTCTTTCACTCCCTTCTTTATCCCTTCCCTTACTGCGCAGTGATATATATGAGACAGATACAGAGATATTTCCTTCCACAAAAAATCCAATAATTAATAATATCATTTATTCCAGTGACAGCGACAGCATGGGGCGGACTTGCAAAATGAATCAAAATGGAGTGGAATTCAAGTGATAATATGTCACTCGCCCCACTTCTTTGTGGATAACAAAGGATTATATCATCATACATGAGTTTCATATTAAGGCCAGCATTAAAAAGATAGTCGTGCACACTGCTCTTCACGTTTGAAATGTGCCCCTTAGTCATGCGTGCTCAGTGATGTTGTTTAACAGAAGAACTTGTGGGACAGTTACTTGTTATTCGTGGGAGTCCTATTGTGCGGCCCTCGTTACCACATATTACACACAGTAATGTTCTTGCATTTTTTGTAATGTGCGAAATCATTTATTCAGTGTCCTCTTCCCGAACTCTTCCCGTGCACGCCTGCCACAATTGGCAGGTGCACGCTTCACACAGATGAACCTAGCCTGGCGGTGTCACTTTTCTTGAGCCAACGAGCATTCGCCAGCCTGGTGATGTCACATCTCATTAGCCAATGGAATTTATCTGTTCTGGTTATTTCACTGCCCACCAGTGTGATGACTCCGTTTGGCGGGTTTTCGCTCTCACGACTCTTCTATGCTATCGCCTAAGAGTACCGATTCTAGTTCAGGACAATCATGCCTGTGGCCATTCAATTAATGTATTTTTAAACTTTGTAAGACTTTAGAAAAAAAGTGTGATAGTTATGTCTTTTAAAACAACGAAATGAGACAGAGATGTTACTACTCTGCTAAAATATTGCCCTGTGTTGCCTTTCATTTTATCTGCAGGTCGTTGAAGGGTTGTGTTTTGTGCTTCCGGGCTACCTCCAGCTGTTCTGTGATGCACTGAGGAACAGTGTGCTGAGAACGCTTCGACTGGACAAGTGTTGGCTGACAGGCACAGCAGTGGAGAGCATCGTAGCCGCCATACGTGACTCTGAGCACATTGCGCAGCTATCTTGGAATGAGTGTGTAATCACCTCTGGCAACTTGCAGGCTGCTGAGGGTGCCGTCGCTACCTATATCGCCAATGCCACGTTTCTTCGCATCCTTGATGTGCAGGATGTTCTGCTTTTGTGCAAGTCTGTGACGCTTGTCAAGTCATTGGAAAAAAAAATGTGAGCAACGAGAGCCTGTTCATCAGCTCATCAATGTTATTTGGTAAATGCGGAGATACCTTTTGCCATTATCTTGCCCACAATGCAACAGTGAAGAAACTTTTCATTTTCTGCAAATCGAGGTTTGATATATTGACGGCGGAGAAGGTCCTTAAGGCCCTCCTGAAGAACTCAACTCTGCAGTCACTGGCGATCAAAAATTTTTACCCACAATTTTTACCCTGCATTCGATTGCCTCTTGCTGCTCAAAACACAACCCTGCGTGAGGTCAAGTTTATGCAGTGCGAATGGCTGTCTCTTTTCTTGCATGGAAAAGAAAGTGCTGCATCTGTAGAGTGGGTCACCTTGCCTTTCGTGACGGCCTTGCGGGGGACATCTTCACTGCGGAGGCCCACTTTTACCATAGCTCACATTCTTGCCCCACATAAACATGCTCAAAAAGAAGGCTTCTCGATCTCTAAATGTACTGAAGGTACTCACAAAAACACTGGGGGTCTGACAGGTTATGCCTTTTACAGATCTACCGCTCTGTAGTACGATGTACTTTGGACTAGGACTATGGATGCATTGTGTATGGGTATGCAAGACCATCATACCTCAAAAAACTGGATCTCGTACATAACCTTGGTCTTCGTCTATCAACTTGTGCATACAGAACATCCCCCAAAAATTGTCTATATGTAGAAACAAATGAACCATCTCTTTCAATCAGATGAGCTATACTTACCTATGCATATGTACTAAAAGTAAGATCCTTAACAAAACACCTTTGTTACGCCATAGTTACCAAGTGCACATCTACAAGACTTCAATAATAAGCCACAATTGATCAAACCTTCGTTACTACGCTTTGAAGACGCATGTCATGAACTCGGAATACTAGATGCTCTACCTAAAATTGCCGCGAGGCACGATCTATTGCCACCATGGTATCGCCTTCCCGCTGCGTGCGACTTTTCGCTAACACAGTTTTGTAAAAAACAAACACCACATGAACATCTACAACAAGAATACTTGGCTTTGAAAGAGAAATATTCAAGCTACATGGAGTTTTACACAGAATGCTCTAGAACAGCGATGCACGTTGGAAGTGCCGTAGTACAAGGGAAATGGGAAACAATACTAAGATTGCCAAGTTATGTCTCAATCTTTACTGCCGAATGTTATGCAGTGCGTATGGCTGTAGACAAAGTAGTACATGAGAACATCGAAAATAGTATAATATACACACATTCCCACAGCCTACTTACAGCGCTGCAGTCAAGAAATGCAGTTGAACCCTTAGTAGGCCACATCATACGCAACACAGAAAAAGTGACAACACAAGGACTTATGATAAGATTCTGCTGGATTCCGAGCCACGTCGGCATAGAGGGTAACGAGAGAGCAGACTCAGGAGCAGTAAAAGCTCAAAATGGTGAAATCAAATATGTGAGCATACCTTTTAAAGAGTGCATGAAGTTCATACATAATGAAGTAAAGAACAAATTGCAGAAAAAGTGGGATAATGAACTGAACAACAAACTACACTTCATAAAGCCCACCTTGGGGGAATGGAAGTCATGCAGACACCAGGAACGCTTCACTGAAGTAATCATATGTCGCTTTCAAATAGGACGCACACACTTGACAAACAACTACTTACAAAAGAAGCCAAACCTGTTTGTGAAAGATTCGGAGACGAGCTCTCACTAAACCATATCTTAGTTTCATGTTCAAACCTACAAAGGCTACGAAAGAAGTATTTTAGTCAATTTTATTATCAATGCATTCCATTTCACCCAGCACTACTCTTGAGTGATATTGGAATTGTTGACATTTCTTATGGTTTTAACTTTCTACGAGAGGTTAGCTGTCTTAATGAACTGTGAATGCCTTACTTTTCTTGGAAACACCTCAGCCACTTTCTCATTCCTGAGAAGAAGGTTGAGTTGTTTATTTCATTGGTTGGGGGCCTCGACATCCTTCTTCTGCAAAGGATGGCCGCCGAGGTTACCTGACCTTTTTTAAAGCTTTTACCACTGGCCATTTCGAAAAAGTCTGCATTTTACCTTCACTAGATGGTATGAAATAACGTTTTAGGTCCTTTACACCACTGTTTCATTTCTATCATATAAAATCCGGCACAAGACAATTTTCTATACCTTGCATTTGGCACATGATGACCTTAGCCGCCTATGTGCCATAAAACCTAAGACAACTCATTAAGGTTACAGGGTGTGCATTTTCTTTATATAGTGTTCTAATTGCCCTTCACTGCAGTGCAGATAGTCTATCATTATCAGTCTTAATTCATGTTCCCCATATTAAGGCACCGTAATTAAAGTGTGAGTATACAAGTGAAAACTAGGGCTGCTTTTTGAGCCTGGAAAGACAAGATTACAAAGGCGGCATAACATTCCAATACTTCTCGCTACTTTCATTCTTATATTTTCTACATGACAGGACCACGTTAGGTTCGGCTGAAAAGTAATGCCCAAAAATGAATGACGATCTACGCGCTCAAGCAATGCATCATTATTGTTCAGGTTTATATTGAAGACATTGGGCTTATTTTTTGAAGAAAATATGTATTTTGTTTTCTATGTATTCATTTGAAGCTTGTTTGTTGACGCCATAAACTGAGCTCATGCAGCCATGCATTTGAGGTGGCCTCTAATTCTTCTAAGGCTCTCTCCGAAAAAAAAAACACTTGTATCATCAGAGTACAGCAACACTTCTCCCGCTAACGAAATGCTAACGATGTCATTATTATACAGAACGAATAACAACAGGCCGAGTATAGAGCCCTAAGGGACGCCATATTTAAAGTTACCTTTCCCCGATGCAATGCCGTGTACGGATGTGAACTGGGACCTCGCATGTAGATAACTTCGTATAAGACTGTGTGATGCCTCTAAAGCCATATTCTTCGAGCTTTTTGAACAAGATAGGTGCTGTATAGAATCGAATGCTTTCGGAATATCTAAGTAAATTGCAATTGTAAATAACTTGCCTTCAATATTACGAATGATTTTGCTTTAGTGCGCAGTAGGGCCATTTCACTTGACATTCCTTTTTTAAATCCGTACTGCCGTTCAACGATAACTTTCTTTGACAATAAAAAGGTACTAAATCGCTTATATAGGATACGCTCTACAACTTTGGAGAACAGTGATAAGACTGAGATTAGTCTGTAAATATTTAACTCATTGTATTTACTACCACCTTTGTGTAATAAAGTAGCGAGCAATTCCTAATCTTATTGGAAAAACACCATTTGATTGTAAATATGGGTTAGTGGCTTTGCGATAACACTAATAACTGCTTTAATCGGTAAGGCTTTAATATCATCTTCACCAGCTGCGGATTTTTTGTCAAGGGAACTCGACAGAGAAACAAATTCATCTTCAGATGTAGGAGCAAGAAATACGCTGTCATTTACCTCATCATTAATATACTGTAAAGGGCTGCGCTCTGGTTGGTTATCGGGCACGACCATTGGAGCTCCGACATTTATGAAATAATTATTAAACAGGCTGGCTAACGATTTGCGAGAATATATTTTTCAACTTATTTGTAGTTCAGACGGTATGTCTGCTGTAGGGGCGTTGGTCGACTCACGAAAAAATTTCCACGCTCTGCTGATATTTCGTGCTAAGTTCTCAAGCTTTCGTTGAAAAAAAGCGAATTTGGCTTTTTTAAATAGGAATTTAACCTTTTCCTGTAGAGTTTAAATTCATGTAGTATTTGAATGTGACGTGTTTTTAGAAACAGACTAAATATTTTTTCCTTTTGCTTGATGCGCTTATAAAGATCCATAGTTATCCATGGTTTCCGGGCTTTTTTGTACTGAAGCACTGTTGATAAAGGTTTATGGTTTATGGGGGTTTAAGATTACTGTTTATAAAGGAATGGCAATATCATAGCAATGCTGTAGTGTGGAAGTTAATGCATGGTATGGCTCAGAGGGATCACTTTCAGAGCACACATTTGCCCATTGTGAGCTAGCAACTAAAGACGTGAACAAACTGACACTATGGTGACTAATATGTCTTCTAGTGTATTTCATACTTTGAGAATTTACATCTATTGGGAGTGCTGCAAATAAGGATAGGTGGTCTCTAATATCAGGACACCGGACAAAGTTGTATCCTTTGGAATGTTCGTGAAACACGGATTAATCACCGGCTTTGAATGCGCAGTTACTCTAGTGGCCTCGGTAATTAGGTTTTCTCAAATATTTGAAAGGATAACTTCTAGAAGTTGGCATTTCAGTTGTTCAGCTGAAAACAAGTCAACATTGAAGTCGCGGACAACAACTACATGCCATTTTTTGAAATTGCAAGAACGAGCAGTCTTTCAACAAAGCTAAGAAATTTATCAAGGATGCCATGGCGAGGACGGTAAACTGCAAGAACAAGTACATTACGACACACAATTGTAACTGTTTCAAAATCATTGTTCACGCATGTCAAATCTGACAAATATTCAAACCGATGATGCTCCCGAACAATAATGAAAACGCCCCCACCGCGTCTTTCCGAACGATATGCAGAAGCGTGTCTATAATCACAAAAACTGAGTACCTCTGAGCTATCAGAATACCAGGTTTCTGAAAAAACCAAAAAGTCAGAAGCACACGCCATAAGAGACAGGTATGTTTCGATTTCCACATGTTTGTTTCGGAGCTAGACTTCTCGCGTTCATAAGATCGACAGAAACGTGCTTCCCACGCAACCAGTTTTCACTGTTATGCCGCCTGTTAAAGGGCTCGGTCGTGTAAGTGGCCATGATTTGATTTCGATGCCGCACTGGGCATGAACTGAGCGCTAGACAATATGCTCCAGGTTATCTTCGTTTGAAATCCTGACAGCAGTTGCACTAGGGCATTCGCGCACGAAGACTCGCCCTTCTGAAATCTAAACATACTGATAACCATTTTCTTTCGCTTTACGTTTTGCGAGACTGCGCAGGTGCTTGTTGGTTGCCGTCATGTTGTCGAAGAATATGACTCCAGGTTTCTTAGTCTGCAATTGCTTCCTTCCTTCAAACCGTTTTGATCTGAGAGTTCGCGACGCAAATTGACGATTACCACATCTGGGCTGCTAGGTTTAGAGGGTAGTCTGCGCAATCCTTCAATGTCGTCTTTAGACAGTTCTGCGGTCTCAAGGTGCTCAGCTATTTTATTTACTTCTTGCAAGAGGTCCTCATCTTCTTGTGGCTGAAGACCACGGATTTCAATGTTTTGCCTCCGAATGTATTGCTCTGGATGATTTATCTGTTGTAGTCCGGGTACAGCTTTCAGTTCTGGTGAACTTTCCATGGCCTCTACCCGTTGATGCAAGTCGTTAATTTTCTGGTCGTGCCTGTTTTGTGTTCCTTTTATGTCATCATAAGTATCCGACAAATGCTGAACGGATTTCTCAATACTTGTTACAGTTTCCTGAAAGTTCATCAACTTATCCAATTTTGCTTCAAGTGCCGGAATTAGGGACAGCAGTTCTGCCTGTATTTTTTCAGACGGATTTCGTGCTTCATGTTCGCTAGCAGAATGCTTGCAAGATGAGCATTTTTGTTTTTTTCTAGTTGATTCTTTCATTGCTTGAAACGACTGTTTCCACTGCACTTGCCAAGATAGAACTGCAAGTCTCATTTTGAACATGTCATTATCAAGTCGTCTGCATCAAATACTTCATGACAGGACAAGCACTTATCAGGCATAGCACACTGTTAGCAAGTTACCGCCTAAAACCGAACGAGGAAAGGCTGTGAGGGCAGCAGCAGTAGCAGTATCTTATTTAGACTAATAGCACATGAAATGAGGCGAGATTTTTACAAGCCTTCAATGAATTGCGGGATGTGTTTAGGCACAGGAACGTTGAACCATGCTTCCGCTACCGCTGCTGCCCATGAAGTGTATGGATAGCAGGAGCTCGCGGCGGAGGGAAAAGTTGACGATAGGGCTATTTTTTAACCTGCACTGAGCTACACTTCGTGCAAGCTTGTGTAGGCCAGTAGAGGGCGGGGCTATAGCTATGACGTAAAATCGCTGCACACGTCTGCACGAGCGTCAGCCAATAGTGTCATGCCGAGCGTCGCCGTCCTCGGGAGCAGACTACAAGCTCTGAATGTTTGGGTCGTCGTTATGTATTAGAAGATGAAATAGATACTGCAAAAAGTTTTTGCATGGCGTTTATTAAGAGAATAAATGCAATGGGCATTTTTGTATCCCCTCAAATAGAGCGCAGCAAACCAAGTTGTAGTCTGCTCAGCCGATGCATGGAGCACATCAATTGTCGGTAAATTTCTTGCACAGTTAGTTCATCGTCAGAAGAAGGGTCGGCGACGAGTTCCTCGTGTGAAATAGAAAGCACGCATGCTTCTGTCGCGACTAGGGGAACAGCGTTTTGCACCGCGTTGAAGCCCGTGTTCCGCGGCATATGGGGTGCGACTTTCGATGCCTGTTCCTCGGCTCTCAGCTGGCGGCATGACAGACCGCTTTAAGGCGCCGCCGTATTAATACACAGACGTGAAAGACGGTACTGTAAGCGTAGGGAGCTTCACACTAACGTATACAGATGCGTAGATGACCATGCAGGCAAAATAATTTTTTTTTCACGTGGCTCACTCAGCGCCGATACCAACGGAACGAACGCGGCTTACCAAAACGTGAAGTAGCGTTCGGCAGACTAAAATACGAACATTCAGACGTGTAAGCAGTTTTTTATCTTTGTAGAAGGTAAGGTTACCGCTGTCCGTCTCCTGGGTGCACCGCCATAGCGCTGCAACCGTCCAGGCTGCCGAAGTTCACAGACTTGCGAGGCGGCGCGCTGCAACCGCTCGCGACATTTACAGTCACAATTGTGCATCTGAAACGCGCGCCATCCTCTTCGTCTTCTAGCCTACACACCCTAAGAAAGTGGTGTAGAAAGTGTAGTTATCATGCTACACCACGCTTAAAAGAAGTACGTTCGTGCCGGTGGGCGGAGCTACACTTTCTCTACATTAGTAAAAAAAAATATATTCATGCTACACTGTCTATGCATACGCTAGTGTAGATAGTGTAGGTAAAAAAATGGCCCTGATGATGATCATGAGCCACAGCCTCTGGCGCCATCCATGGGCGGCACTTGGACGGTCCTGTGCACATGCGTTGCCTCGGACGATCAAGCGCAAAGTTGCTCGCAGCTGGAGCTGATCGCGGAGGCCACGGCGCGTGCATTTCGAAGGCTATTCCCGCGTGGGTCATGTGCAAAGTTTGAGTGCGGCCCTTACACTGATATTATTTTTTGCTAATATTTCCTTCTGGAAAGCGGTGCGGCCCATACACGGGTGCTGCCCTTACACGAGTTTTTACGGTGCGCTTTGAAACTTTTGGCTCAGGGAATCATAAAAGTATAGCATGAGAAAGAAATTCATCACCTATATCGTGTGCTATTTCTAAAACAAATGTTACACTACATTAGATGAAGGGTTTTTGTCTTTATCAGATGAGACACCTGCGACTTAACAGTACATATTACCACACTGTTCATTTACTGGCGCCGCCATGGTCTTCGTCGTCTTCCCCGGCTTGAGCGTAGGCCGGCAGAGTGTGCCTGCTCAGCTAGACTTGGTGTGCCCTTTCTGCCTGCTCTCGGTGACATTTTGGTGCAGGTGCTGAGTAATATCCCGATGTACGAAGAGCTCCCTGGAGCCTCCGATGCCCAACTACACCAAGTGGACACGACACCTGTCCATAAGGCAGGGTGCCGCTTGCGAGGCTTGGATTGTGAGTTCCAACCCCCGACGACACCGTCCCGTGCAATGACGTCCACTGTGGCAAATCAGACCATCCAGAATGCCGTCAGGTTCCCACCTTTGCTTCTCGATGTGCCTCGCACTCCCATGTCAGTTCATGGCGACAAGTTTGAAGACGTGGAGGACTGGCTGGCCAGCTATGACTGGGTCGCTGTGTTTAAATTATGGGATGAGGATCACAAGCTACACAATTTCTATTTTGCCCTCGTGGTTTGAAAACCACAAATCCGCCATCTTTTGCCCTCTTGGTTTGAAAACCGCGATTACGTCATCACCACCTGGCGAAATTTGCGGCGAAAGTTGTTCGACACCTTCGGCAGCAAGGAACGGAAGGAGCGCGGTGAACTTGCCCTGCATTCCCGAGTGCAGCTGCCAAATGAGAGCGTCGCCATGTTCCTAGAACACATGACGCGGCCGCCTTCAACCACGCACATCCTGCCATGTCTGAAGCGAAGAAGGTACGTCACCTTATGCGAGGAGTGAAAGAGCAGATTTTCGTAGGACTTATGCGCAACCCTCCTAGAACTGTGGTCAACTTTGCTCGAGAGGCGTCAAGCATAAAGCATGCCTTGCAGCAGTGGTTTGTGCATTACGGCTGTTCGGTGAATATCACTGCTGTAGACGCCCACATGCCATTTCCTGGTACCGCAAGTTAGGCTCTCCATGAGCTTGTCAGGAGCATTGTGCGCGAGGAGCTACAGAAGCTTCGCCCTGTCGAGCAACAGCCAAGTGTCGGAGCCATCTCGGATGTCATCCGTGACGAAATCCGTCGAGCGCTGCAGCCAATGCCCTGTTCCCACCCGCCTCTTGCGCCATATGTCAAGATGTACAGCGAACCGTTATACAGCTCTGCACCGGCACAACCGGCGTTTTACTGGTGTGTTCCTTTACCGCATCGATGCTTCTCGACTTCACCTGCTATCTCGGGCGCACGACCACACGTCAGCAAAGCACACGGGTCGCGCATATCAAACAACCGGCCCTTGTGAGTTGAGTTGTATGCTACAGGTGGGATTAACCTTTCTTATTCTGCCGCGGCGATGCCATGCTCGTCTTATGCATCCAGGCAGGAATACGAGCAGAGCCCGTGCGATTTCGATGTAGTAGAGTGGCCTGGGATCTTCTCAGTCCCTTGGTCACACATGACTTGTGGGGTGCACTCCACAGAGTACTAAAACGGTCTAGCACCGTTTCTCTGAAGTCTTTTTCATCTTGAGGTGCTTTTGTTTAAGAATTTTTTGACAGAGATTTATGGGCGAGACTGTCTGCCACCTCACTGTCTCTGACTCACATGTGAGAGGGCTCCCATTCAAAATATAGAGTAAAGCCTCTGCTGTGCAGATTCTGCACCAAGCGTAGAGAGCATATAGACGAGGCATCAGTAGGGAAACTGCGCTCTAACCTCTGAAGGGCAGATATTGAATCAGTTGGTGTTGTTTTTTCAATGACGTAAGGGAGAACGATACTTCTAAAAACAACGAAGTAGGATTTATTTGCAACTACACAAAGAGAAAAGAAGCACTGGCCGGAGAGCGTCGAAACGGGAACCTCGCTTCTCCGGGGTCGAGGAGTGTCTGGCTTTGCTGACCTTGGCGCGTGATCGCGCCCTCCGCGCAACCGGCCGTCACACATCGGCACCGCTCTCTCGGAGGAACTAATGGGCGCTTCCCAACTGCTCTTGGAAGCAGCCGAGGCGTCCTTCCCTCAGACACAGTGGGTGGCTCCCAATGTGCCGTGAAGACATCAGGGGGGGGGGGGGGGCGTCACTGTCTCAGAATATTTAACATCCCGGCGAATGAGTGTTGACTCATTCCTTTTGTGCTTCTAACGGGTGGAGGAGTTGGATGGGACGCCTTACTGTCGTGCCACCTGGCAAGCGTATCACACAGGAGCGTGTTCTTCTGTCTCGTCCAGGAAACATCTCCGTGATGCGGCCAAATTTCCGTGTATGTCGAGGGTGGAAGTCGTCATGAAGCAGCACCAGATCGTTGACTAGCAGGTCGCTTGACGCTGTCTGAGTGGAATGGTGGTGCGACCTCAAGTGAACACAAATATTCGCTTCGATATCGGTTCCACAGAACTTTGGTCAGGCGCTGTCGGTATCTCCAACGACGAGTGAGTTCGCCGGAGGTGGCAGGCGTGGGATGCGCACCACAGATTGGCACGACGTCTAGCGCTTTCCGACAAGAAATTGTGCCGGTGTCAGTGGCTCCGGTTATCCTGCGTCAGAGGGGACCGTTGTCAGTGGCCGCGTGGTGATCACGGCTTCAATATGCGCCAGAATGGTAGAGATCTCTTTGAGGTTCACGCAGCTGCAACCCAGCACCTTCTTTAATGCTCGTTTTACTGAGCGCACCATCCGCTCCCAAAAGCCTCCCCACCAAGCTGCCCTTTGTATGATGAATTTGCATTCAATTACTTGTTGGGACAAATAGTTGAGCACTTCTTTATGGCGAGCCACTGTCCAGACTTTCTTCAACTCCGCTGCAGCCCGGTGGAAAGTCTGAGCATTATCAGAATACACAGTGTGGCAGATGTCACGTCGTGCTACGAAGCGGCGGAACGCCAAGAGGAAACTACTCGTTGAGAGATCGCTCACATTTTCCAGATGTATTGCTCTTGTCACTGCGCAGGTCAGCAGCAAAATATATGACTTTCGGATCCTGCCTTCAGTCTTTGTTAAAAGTGGCCCCGCGAAGTCGAAGCCTGTGACTGCAAACGGAGCTGCCTCTGACACCCTGTCTCGTGAGAGTGGCGCTACAGGCTCGGTCACGCTTTTGCGGCTCATTTTTTTACATTTCCAACGTCCCAGGATTTTCTTTACGGTCTGTCACCCTCGTATTATCAAAAATCTTTCGCGCAGCTGAGTCAGTGTATCCAGGCATCCCGCATGTAGGAGTCGTTGACGAGTGCTCTGGATCAGGAGGTCGACGAAAAGGTGAGATGCAGGCAGAACAACTGGATGTGCTGTCTCATACCTGGAGGTCTGATTGTTGTGATCGTCCTTTCAGTGGTGGCTGTGCCATGGCAAAGACCACCAATCCGCTCTTCCTGACAATGCAGGTGCTTGTCACGATCATCGTCGCATTTCTGCCTGGCCTGGCGACTGCGCAGTCGGGTTCGTCATCCCTACCGATTTATCTTGGCTGCGGCGGATTTGGGGCCGGCTGCGTCAACGTCACCGCTGCCGTCGACACGCCGCCACGGATCTGCCCAACCCTCGCTGCCTCCTGGATCGCCCCATCGCAGTCGACATCATCATCTTCAACTATAAAACCGCTGCATCCGTCAACGACACTTCGTGGGCTTGGTGGCTGTGCCATGGCAAAGACCACTAATCCGCTCTTCCTGACAATGCAGGTGCTTGTCACGATCATCGTCGCATTTCTGCCTGGCCTGACGACTGCGCAGTCGGGTTCGTCATCCCTACCGATTTATCTTGGCTGCGGCGGATTTGGGGCTGGCTGCGTCAACGTCACCGCTGCCGTCGACACGCCGCCACGGATCTGCCCAACCCTCGCTGCCTCCTGGATCGCCCCATCACAGTCGACATCATCATCTTCAACTATAAAACCGCTGCATCCGTCAACGACACTTCGTGGGCTTGGTGGCTGTGCCATGGCAAAGACCACTAATCCGCTCTTCCTGACAATGCAGGTTGGTGAACAATACAGCCTGTTCGCTAAGAAAACTAGTAACTACTTCTTAGTGCAGCTACCAAGCCCACAGTGTCTGAGTGCTATCGCTGCCGATTTTGCCCGTTCTCTTCTGTTGTTGTTATCCGGTGATATTGAAACTAACCCCGGTCCTGATTCTGTCGCCATTCTTGCCGAGCTGCAAAAAATTTCAGCCAGTTAATCTCAACTCATCGCTGATGTGGGTGAACTAAAAAACCAACTACTAACGACAAACCAAACCATCTCCAATCTGAACGAAAGAATGACTGATCTCGAGAACCACTACCAAACCCTAAAAACCTTACAAACAGACCTTGATACTGTCCGAACTAACGCCGCCCAGACAGCCAGCTTAGTCTCTGCACTAGAAACACGCCTAGACGACGCCGAAAATCGATCGCGGCGGAATAATCTAATATTTTATGGCCTTGAAGACACTAATGCGGCCGAAACATATGCTGAGGCTGAAGAAATCATCATTCGTCACTGCCAGGATCGCCTTAACATATCAATCGACCCTAAAGAAATAGAACGCGCACATCGCCTTGGACGCCACTCTGACGACCGCTGCCGCCCAATAATAACCAAATTCACGTCCTACAAAACTAAAGACAATATTCTCTCAAATGCCCGGAAACTAAAGAACACATCCTATAGCATCGGCGAAGACTTCTCTCGTTCCGTCCAAACCGCTCGTAGCCACCTTGTAGCATTCGACAAAGCCAAAAAAGCTAAATTTTCACTTCGCTACAAGACATTGCACATTGGTGCTAAGCGTTACATGTACGACATCTCATCACAGATGGTTAAAGAGATACCATAGCGGTCACCTCCCCCAAATGTAATCAATACCCGTCCCCGCACTTTACCAAGCAATCATCTTTCGTTCTCTGTAACCTACACTAATATTCGCAGTCTTATGCCGAAACGAGAACGCGTGTCTAGCTTAGCCATATCATCTAACAGCAGTATGCTGTTACTAACTGAAACCTGGCTTACTAATGATATCACTGATGCTGAAGTTATTGCCGATTTGCCGAATATTTCTGTTTATCGGAAGGACCGCACAGATTCTCGAGGGGGTGGCGTGCTGATCGCTGCTGGACCAGAATTATCTTGTTCACCCATCCGTCTCCCATCTAACTTAGAGATACTGTGGCTTTTGTGCCGAACTTCACCGCATTCAGTCATAATCGGCGTGTGTTATAGGCCTCCGCATTCTAGCCCAAGCTTTTCTCGTGAACTTAACAATATGCTAAACCAGCTCATGATATCTTATCCGAACCCGCATATTCTTCTGTTTGGTGATTTTAATTATCCAGGAATAAACTGGCTCAACCGTTCTCATTCACAGCCAATCAGTGCAGAATCAAGGGATTTTCTAGATGTTTGAACTTTAATCTTTACCAACTAGTAACCAGCCCAACACGCACCGCAGGCGATTCGAGCAACATTTTAGACTTAATACTAAGCTCTCATCCTGACAGTTTGTCATCCATTACATACTTAGAGCACATTAGCGACCATAAAGTCATTCAAGCCGATTTTTCCTTCCGCACCGAGCGCCATGAAACACAAAAGAAAACAATCACCCTGTATGACAAGGGTAACTACAATGCCATTAGTCATGAACTGAGCATTTTTTTCCCACTCTTCGAAGCCGGTTATAACCAGAGATCTGTTAACGAGAATTGGCTAATATTTAAAAATAAACTTCATGAACTAACACAAAAATTTATTCCTAGAAAACCTTTCCGTGAAAATCGCTCTAAACCATGGTTTTCTAAGACACTAAAAAGACTGGAGAATAAAAAGAAGCGGCTTTTTCGCACTGCCAAATTTAAAAGCAATTCCGAAGCGTGGGAGAAATACTTTTCAGCCGAAAAAGAATACTTGACTTCCGTCACCAGCGCTAAACACTCATTTTTTAACAGCGACCTACCGCGCATGGTATGCGATAACCCCAAAAAATTTTGGCGCGTTATCAATCCCGCACCATCACACTCAGTCACTCTCACTCATGCATCCGGTATTCAAGCCTCCGACACAGAATGCGCTAACATCTTCAATACGGCGTTCTCGTCAATTTTCACCCAGGAGCGCAACCCGCCTCCAAGAATACCTCCTACTAATGCCACCTCACCGATGGACGCAATAACTTTTTCTTCAACTGGCATCTCGTCTTTAATCGAGAAAATGAAACTTTCCTCGTCAGCTGGCATCGACGAGATAAACACTAAACTACTAAAAAACACAAAATGTATCAGTGCAGTGTATCTTGAATTATTGTTTTTGCAATCACTCTCTACAGGTATCATTCCGGAAAACTGGAAAGTTGGGAAGGTCGTTCCACTCTACAAATCAGGTGACAAAAATTCCCCTCTGAACTACCGTCCTATTTCTTTAACTAGCGTCCCTTGCAAGATCATGGAACATGTCATATACTCTCAGGTAATGGACTTCTTAGACGCTAACAATTTCTTCCATCCATCCCAGCACGGTTTCCGCAAGGGGTATTCATGCGAAACACAACTAGCCATGTTCCTCAACGACTTGCATACTAACCTGGACGCTAACATTCAAGTTGACGCCATCTTTCTGGATTACGCTAAAGCATTTGATAAAGTTCCACATCAACGTTTAATACAAAAACTTTCTATTCTAAACATTCATCCTAACGTGCTAAACTGGATCAAGGCCTTCTTAAGAAATCACTTTCAGTCAGTCATTGTAAATAACCAGTCTTCCAACCCTCTCCCTGTAACATCCGGCGTCCCACAAGGCTCTGTTCTTGCACCCCTATTGTTTTTAATATATATTAATGATCTCCCTCAATACGTATCCTGCCAAATTCGAATGTTCGCTGACGACTGCGTAATTTACCGCCAAGTAACAAACATAACTGATCATGAAGCCCTCCAGCAGGACCTTAACCAAATTGAACAGTGGTGCGCAGATTGGCTTATGACCCTCAACCCTAGCAAATGCAAGCTTCTTTCCATCACCCGTCGCAAAAAGACTCATGCCTTCCAATACAAAATCGCTAACGAGTCCGAAGAATCTGTATCATCTTTCAAATACTTAGGCGTCACATTATCTAATGACCTAACATGGAATGCACATGTTACTAACGTGATATCATCGGCTAACAAAACTCTGGGATTTCTTAAACGTCACCTTCTCCTCACCTCACATCACGTGAAATTGCTCGCCTACAAGTCACTCATTAGACCTAAACTTGAATATGCATCCGCCATATGGGACCCGCATCATATTAACCTCGTAAACGATCTAGAAGCCGTTCAAAACCGCGCTACAAGGTTCATTCATTCTTCTTACTCCTACGACGTCAGTGTTTCAGCCTTAAAAACCAAATCAGCACTATCGGCTCTTTCCGTTCGTCGTCGCATAGCCACGCTATCACTGTACCACAAGTTCTTTTACTCATCACTTAACCGTGCCCCTTACATCACGCCAGCATCATACATTTCTCATCGCACTAGCCACACGCTTCAAGTTTTTCGCCCACGTGCCCGAACTGTTACTTTTTCAGCCTCCTTCTTCCCACGTGCAGCTAAAGATTGGAACGGCCTTCCCCAGCATATCGTCGACATCACCTGTCCTTCGTCATTTGCAAGCAATCTAAACAACATTTTTTGTTCATGATCACTAATGGCATTGTTTTGTGCTTTTTCTGCTAATCCCACCCCTTATGTAATACCCCGCGAGGGGTCTTTAAGGTAATAAAATGAAATGAAATGAAATAAAACAGTCCATTGTCGTCAAGAAACACATTTAAACTTCTCAGTTCCGGTGGTCCTTGAGAACGACCGCCATGGTCTGTTAGGTTGTTCACGTCGCCAAATACTTCTCTTTGAACCTCTTGTAGCACGAAATGCTGCGCCCTGCCGATTTCATCACCGCTGAACAGACCCTCCACACGATCTTCCCCCGAGTGCAATTGTGCACGAACCGCCGCACCCAAGCTGTAACTCGCTGCAAACGATTCAAATTACTGAAGCGCTTGATTTCAATTAATGGTAGCAGCGCCTGTGCTGCAACGTGGGTGACCGCTGACTTTGTAGGTTTTCGTTCTTCGTCGACTGCCTCAGCAGGAATATCAGTCGGTGTGTCAGGCCAGGTTGCCGGTGACTGCGCAAACCATTTGGGTCCCTTCCACTCTCTCGGAATCGGTTAGCCACGAAGGGCTTCCACTGCGCAGATAATCCTTTTACTCAATATAGTGCAATCATGGAGTCTGTCCATAGAGTTACCTCGTCGAGGTTCAAGGCCAAAGAGTGTTTCAGGTATACGCACATCCTCGCACCTATCAAGGCTCCAAGAAGCTCCAAACGTGGCAGAGATAACGTCTTGATGGGCGCGACACGCGTTTGGCCATGAGCAAGGAAACCGTTATTCTTCCATCGCTCTCGCTTCTCAGGTAGGCGACAGCTCCATAGGCTTGAGGGCTTGCGTCCGTATATATGTGAAGTTCGATGCCGCCGTCGGAACTGCAGTCGTATCGACGAGGTAGGGAAACGTCCTTAAGGTGATGCACGGTGTCGATCCAATTCCCCCATTCCTCACGCTCTGCGTGAATGCTTTCCCCCAGCCCAAGTCAAGCGTCCAAAGTTCTTGAAAGAGCATCTTCACTGTGATTGTCGCTGGACTTAAGAGACCGAGTGGATCAAATATTCTCGCTGAGGATTGCAGCTCAAACCGTTTGGTGTTTCTGTTGACTGTGAGATGCTCCAGCGCTGTTTTCAGGGAATACTTCAGCTCGTCGTTTTCTCGGTCCCACTCGAGTCCGAATATTCTTGCTACGGCTGATGTCGTCGTTGCAGTGTCGGTGCAGGGATTTCCGTCGTCGTCAGCTTCGAATCGTTGTTGCAGGAGTTTACTTTTGGAGCTCCATTTCAGCAGTTTCATTCCTGCTGAGCTCACTATTCGCTAAGCCTCCTTATAAACTTTCATTGCCTCTTCTATGTTGCCGACTCCGGTTATCAAATCGTGAACGTACAGGCAACTTCCTGGCATTCGTGCTGAGTGAGAGAGGTCCTCGGAGGCATTAGCCAGGTGATACTGTGTTGTGGCGGCCAGCGTGAAAGGGCTACTTGTGGCGCCAAATGGCACTCATGTCATACGCCAGGCCTCTACATTAACCTGTGCTGAGCTTTCACATGGCGGAGATGAATACCAGAGGAGTCGAAGTGCATCGCTGTCCTCACTTTTGATGCCAATTTAAAGGAAGTCCTTCTCGATGTCGGCGGTGAATGCTACTTCATGGCAACGGAAGTTAAGAATAAGCCGAAGCAGGTCTGGGTTTAGGTTCGGGCCGGTGGAGAGGGCATCGTTAAGCGACAGGCAGCCTTGCGCCTTCGAATATGCGTCGAACACAAAGCGAACCTTGGTCGTCGAGTTTTCTGATCGAAACGCGGTACGATGAAGCATATAGTACACTCGGGCAGAAGGGCTGCAGATTCCATCTGTTAAAGCCCTTTCAGCAAAGCCTTCATCCAGGTAGTTGCGGATAGCTCCATCATAGACCATTAGTCTGTCTCTGTTGGGTCTCAGACGCCGCATCAACCTGCCCAGGCGTTCTCTTGTTACAGCTTCGTTGCTTGCTAGCTCTTGGTCTAGATGCTTCCACGCGAGGCTTGCCTCGTAGTGCCCATCAACCAAAGTAAGAGAACGATTGAACTCTTCTCTCACCTGCTCTTCTTCCTTTCCTGGAAGGCAGCTGCTTGAGATGATACCGAGGCTCTCCAGTTCCCAGAATGCTCGAAGTTCATCCGACAGGCTGGCTTCTTTGTCGCAGACAATGGTGCGCAGAACGGCCACAGTAGAGCACGACACCCCTGAAGCAGACCGCGCTATAGGTCTCTGCAGGCTCCAACCGAAGTCTGTCCTCAGCGCAACCAAGGATCCTTGTACTCTCCTCATTTCGGCGTGCTCGACAGTCCAGTAGTAATCCGCGCCGATCACAATTTCTATTCCCCTTGTGATCGGGCGAGCTGGTGGAACAGTGACATCCGCCAATTCCAAATCAGCCACCTCACTTATCTCGATAGGATTTTCTGGGAGAAGGAGCTTGACGGAACAGATGTCTTCAATTTCCAGCGCCTCAATGCAGTGCTCTTTTCGGCTGTATTGGCTTCTAAGCTACACTCTAACTCGGCGTCGTTTTTTCTTCATGAAGTTGGCCGAGCCACCAAAAAAAGGGTAGGTGGTCACTTCTTCTTCGCCGGTCACCTCCAGATTCAGTTTTCGCGAGAGCTGCTTGGTGACAAATGATATCTGGCTGCCTCCGTCAAACAGTTAGCGAGCGAGGCGCTTTCACTCAGGCCCGTCCACCCACACCTGTGCAGTCTGAAGCAACACAGCGTTTTTGTTGCTGCTGCTGAGAGTCGCTGTTGAGTGCAGCCCAGTAGAGGTCTCGCTGCTGGCATTCGGAGCAGGTGGGTCACAGAGCGAGGTGATGTGACGTCGGCCACACTTCGCGCAGCGTAGTGACCAATTCTTGCACCCTTTCGTCATGTGCCCTCGTTTCGAGCATTGATAGCATCTCCCTTCATTTCTCAGTTTTCTCTGCTCCTCCATTGGAATAGGGGCGTTGCATTCTGCCGCTTCTTGCATATCGGAAGCGCAGAAAGGGCACCTCTTGTTAGATTTGGCACCCACCTAGAGGCTGGCCGCTGAGCCCTTGCCCTTGACAATGTCGGGAAGTCGTTCTCTGGAGCGTTCAGCTCTAGGTGTTTCCTGAGGAACGTGCGGGATTCTTCCGTGTACGTTTTCCCTGCTGTCTACTTCCAAGCAAACTGACTGTAGAATGGCTTGGAGACTTGAGCTGGCGAGCACATCCTTGTCCGTACTGTGGGCCTTATGATACTCAACAGCCCACTCAGCGGGCAGTACGCGAAACGGAGCCGCGCACAGCATCGCACCGTAACTCCCATTTGATGCCCAACGTGTGAAGTCCTGCGAAGCTTCGTTGAAAGTGGTCGTGGAGGCGTCGCAGGGCGTTGACATCACTCAGAGCTCCAACCTGTGGCACGTTTAACAGCTGCCTGAGGTGTTCTTGCACGAGCACATCCTGTCGCACGAAGCGCTCTTGGAGTGTCTTTACATACAATGTAGTCTTAGTTCATCTCTGTCGCCTGTATGCCGGTCAGTGCTACTTCCGCTTTCCCCGTCAACGCTGTCCGCAAATAGAGGAACTTCTCGGTGCTTGTTAGGCCGTTATTTTCGTGGACTGCTTGTCGGAACTGTTCCCAGAATGGTTGCCATTCAAGCTTGTCGCCGCTGAATTTCTGGAGCTCGAGCTTCGGCAATCTCTGTTGTCCGGTGCGGTCAGTAGATGATGTGGTCGCGGGGGCTTCTGTATTCACAGTGCTCGTTGCTCCGTTAGAAGAATTTCTTTCACCGTAATGCCGAAGTCGGGTCCGCATTCGTGTGATGAGCGCTTGGCCCTGACGAACACCTTGTACTGCTCCGCTAGATCTTCGTTAACGAATATGTGGTTCAATGAGGGCACCTTGCTCCTTTACCTCTTTAGCAAGGACACCCAACTCATCTGAGATTTCCGCGATGCGATCTAGTTGCTGGGGGCCCAGGTCCTCCGTCGTCGATAGCCCCGCGTGGTCCTCGTTGAGCCGGTCCAGTTCGGCGCGCGTCACCTTCGTCTTTGTTTGGAGTTGCTCCATCGCCGCCGTCTGCAGTAGTTGCAATCACTATCCCCACGTTACCGTTGCTATTTTGTTCTTCCCGGGTTTCGGCACCAAAGAATGGTTTTTCAAAGACGTACGGGAGAACGACACTTTTAAAAACAACGATCTAGGATTTATTTGTAACTACAGAAAGAGAAAAGAAACACTTGCCGGAGAGCGTCGAAACGGGAGCCGCACTTCTTTGGGGTCGCTGAGTGTCTGGCTTTGCTGACCATGGCACGTGATCACCCACTCCGCGCAACCGGCCGTCACACATCGACACCGGTCTCCCTCGGAGGGACTAATGGGCGATTTCCAACTGCTCTTGGAAGCAGCCGAGGCGTCCTTCCCTCAGACACAGTGGGCAGCTCCCAATGTTGCGCCGTGAAGACGTCTTGGTGAGGCGTCACTGTCTCAGAATATTTAACAGTTGGGATGACAACAGGTTTAGCCGGACAAGACACTACCTCCGTAAAGCCGCCTCAATAGCAATAATTTCGGCCGTTGCCGAGGATACGACAGCAGTAAAGTGCACAGACCGTTTACAGTCGAAAGAACAAATGTAAAATGCTGCTGCGCTATGTTGTTCGAACTTGTCCACTGAACTATCAGTCAAAATTTGAAAATGGCGGACATACTCTTTTTTTCCAAATGCTCAAATACAAGCGAACGTGTTGCTGCCAAAGGAGAGCTGCGCTTCGCGCTCACATGGGGCATGTTGTGACCTTACAGTCGAGGGTCGGAAAAGACCAGGGGTGTTTCGATCGTTTCCTTGGCCTTCGGACATTAAGGCCTGAAAAACTAAGAGTATTGAGTGACCAGTAGGCCTTCGACTCATATCTCTTGCAGAGCCGCTGGAGAAAGGATCGCCCAGCTACCGTCTCTCCTAGGCGGTCAAGATGCATTAGTAGTCTCTGAGAAGCGATAAGGCTAAGAGGTTTCGATAGGGACTCATGAAGTACTGCCTTATTCGCAGCCGCCTGGAGAACTCCAATGGGTCTTCTTAGGCCATTTCTGTGGACAACTTCGAGACGTTCAATTTGTGATGCCGAGGGGGAAATTAAGGTAATTGATACATTATGCGACTGAACACCGGTGCTTCATGAAGTTTGACCATTGAAGAAGGATGGTTTCCCCATATCTCACTTGCAATTCTACGGATCACATTGAGACGCGATGATAGAGAAGATACAATGGGGTCGACAGCTTTTCGCCACTGCAGACGGGAGTCAATAATGACGCCCAGAAAACGCATGTGATTGAATTGGTGGATGCAAGAGTGACCGAGGTCTATCTTCAATCGCGAATGACGTCTTCCTACACCAGGAAACAGGAAAAACCCGGATTTTTTCCGCTGATAGATACAATCCTACACCTTGAAGGTAAGCTTGTACCGAAAGTAGAACGTGTGGAGCTATAAGGGCTAATCGCTTGTGTTGGTAGCACTTGTCCAAAGACAAATGCCAGCATATATTGGCATACGCACTTGCCTGCAATTTTTTTTGCAACTAATCGATGTTTAAGAGCGTAGGGGAAAGAACACTTCCTATAGGCACACCTTGTGATAGAACCCTTTCGGTGCTTAATGTGCCACCTAACCGCACACGAACCGCACGACCACTGATAAATGTGTAAATGGATCTTAAAGGGGCTGCTAAACACTGCTTGAAGGGATGCCGATTACAGTGCAGATGAATTCCTTATGTCGCACAGATGCTGACTCAAAAAGAATTACGAGAATCGATGGATAGGAACGGGAGTTATTCAATAAAGAAATTTCAAAATATAAGCATGCAAAATGCTGCCCTCACTCTCCCAACGACGACACTTAGTACGACCAATCAAAACAGCCTATATGAGCACGTGAAAGAAGTTTGCACTCCATGGTTGCCTGTTCTCTGTAACTCGTTCATGCCAAGACAGGCAGCGCGTTTGTGTGGTTAAAACAATCATGTGAATGCACAGCTGACCCAGCGATGCTTCGCCGTCACGTAGACGGCGCAGAAGGGAACACCGATCAGTGTCGTTCAATCCTTTATTGATCCGAACTCGAGCGCAAGATACTTCGACAGCGTGAACTGCTGCGCAAAATATCAGACACATTTAGCATAACGCGTGCCGCTACTGCTTACCGCCAACCATCGCTCGTCGCTCCTAGCGCGCTGGTTGGTCATGGCGAGCAAGGAGCGCGCGCTGTTGACGGGAACGCGATGCCATCTGGCGCCGCTGCCCGGTGATCCTCCACAAGCTGACGATGTGCAGTGCCTGCTAAATGTGAAACGAACGCATCCTTCCTTGGAACCGAAACGATCGCCTATAGAGTGCAATGGCTCGATCGGATCGATTCCGCAAAGCCGCTCTCGGATGCATAGAGAGTAGCCATAAGTGATGAGTGCTAGGTCGTAGGATATTTACAGAGGCGCAAAGTCCGATGCAAAAAGGAGTCAGAGCCCCTGTTGGCGTATTTGTGTCTTACTTGCTTTACAGAGGTTTTATCTAGGGCAAACAAGTTGGTTTTGTTAGTGTAATATAAAACACAAAAACTTGACAAAACATTTCTATAGTTATTAGCACAACTTGCAGCATATTTACTCTTTGTCCAATCATCAAGCTCCCGCTAAATGAAATCATATCCCCTGAAAACTGCCACGGTATAGTGACACCGTCAACGCCACGAATTTGTTTTTGCGAGCTAATAAAAATATTAAAAACCGCAGTACACGCGGTACGACCGATTCTAATAGCATCACTACAACTCATTCTATGCAACCAACGAGCGAAACAATGCACTGAAAATGTGTTTCGGGGCCCTTTTAGCATATGGCCCTGTATGCCCATGCCTTGCAAGGTGTTCAGAATTGATCTCTGAAGCACATTGTCACAAGCTTTTGCAACGTCATGAACATGGCTAAGGTGGAAAGGCTGAACATCACTGGTGTTGAGTGTGACGCACCAAGTCTACGACGCTATCTTGGGCACTAAGACCTCGGCGGAATCCTGTCATAACTGTTGGCAGTGCCTTGCTGTCCTCAAGCCACCACGATAAGCGTTCATTTACAGCTTCTCCATCAACTTGGCTACACAGGAGGTCAATGACACAGACGGATACGAGGCAAGGTTCGTCATGGCTGCCAGACTTCAGTACTGGAACTACATATACCGCGCTCCATGATGGAGGAACATCGCCAGTCTCCCAAACTCGATTGATGAAGTTGAGGAGCTCCTTCTTGAGTTCCGGGGCCAGATTATGCAGCATGTGGTTGGTCATACTGTCGGGGCATGGTCCACACCGGCGCTCAAGGGTACTGAGCGCATTCTGAAGCTCCCTAAGCGTGAACGGGACTTCCATGATAGACCTGGAGGAGGCAGGTGGTGTATATATATCCATTCATAAATTAGCACGTACAAGTGCGTCTGCAAATTCCTCTGCCAAGCAAGCACGCAATATGTTTTTCCTTGCATATTGCGAGAGCTTCAAAAGGCTTCGAAGGGCGAGATTCTCCAGCAAAGCTGCCAATAACTCGCCATATTCTCATCATCGGTGAGAGCACTGTCAAATTAGTGCACAATGAGGCCCATTGCGTCGTGTAGAGCTTGTTCGTGTACCGTCTAATGCCAGAATTCAGCCTATTGAAGATCGTCTTCAAGTCCCTGTCGTCCTTCCGCATGTGTTGTCGCTCCGCCGTTCTCGCTGCGCAAAGGTTCCCGAGTTTTAAATCCAAGGCCGGAAAATGATCACGTAACTTGAATGCCATAGTTGCTGCCATCTTACTAGAAATCATTTTGTCTATAACATCACCAGAAACACGTTCTAGGTGCTTTCTGTACTTGTCCCAGTTGACCACATTGCTGAATTTAGGACCACGCAAATGAAAGTTGGCAGCAAACACAAAAATTCGATAATGATAACTTCCTGTGCGGTCGGGCGCTGTTGACAACCTCATGCGGAAGTCAGGTGATTGCAAGGTAAGGTCTATAGCTGTTGCTGAGGCTGGACGCCGCAAGAAACGGGCTTCCGACATTGGCTACACACTGTTCCAAACTCAATAATGTGTACGAGTTTGCGTCCATGGGAATCCGTGTTCCTGTCACCCCCGACGGCATGATAGGTGTTGAAATCATCGCAGATGATTCGAGGAGCTTGGCAGCGGTCGCTGAGCTGCTGTAGAAACAAATCCAATGCTACCTTTTTCCGCGGGGACACGTACACGGATGCAATACAAAGGGTTCGAAAGCCGAGAATTATTCTCACAGCCGCTACCTCAATGTGATCCGTGCAAAGATTCGTAAGGCGTAAAGAAACATGTGGAATTTCACTTATGTAAAGCGTGGCACTTCCTGCAGGAAATGCCTATGTTGCAATTTTTATGGGCGACATATCCAGTCAAGCATCTCCCGCTTCGCAGGCCATCTGCCGACGGCCAATACTGGAACACAAGTCTCTTTCAAGAATAGTTTTAGTTCATCTAACCTACTTAATATCTCAGCGCAGTTTGACTGAAATATAAACGGCACTTTCTGGTGGATATTAGATCCGTGAGGTTGAACATCATCCATATTAAAACGAAAGGAAGTTCGCTGTGGAGGGGGTAATCATGGACTCAAAAGAAAGCACGAGCTGTATGATGTTCTTCAGGGTACCAGGCGGCATCGCTGGAAGATGTGAACGTAGGGCGCCAAACAAAACATGAAGGTGAGACACACCTTGATTTTTGAGCTCTTTATTTTGCGCAACGCACTCACAACATCGGCAAAAGATGGCGATGGGGACACACTCTCGGCCGCAGTAGCTCATTTTCTTGTCCATTGTGCATATAAGTCCCCCTTGCTCTCAAGTCTGGCTGCGATCCGGTCGCTCAGAAACATGAACACTTTGGTGGAGGTCGAACAACTGACTCGCACGCAATGGACTTTAGCGTCTTGCTGGACTCGGGTCTCTTATGGACATTGTTAGGTAATGCAACATCAGACTCAAACACTGGGTGGTCAATTCCTGGCGCAGGTTCCTTAGTCGGTTGGGTTTTGTGACCAGGAATGAAGGAAGTTCGGCGATTCTGAGCGCTCACATGGAAGGGGCCGCCTCTGAAACTCGATGGATGATCACCACTGCAATTGGCACAAGCAAAATTGGCCTTGCAGGCTGTAAAGTCGTGGTTGCCGCCGCGCCGCTTCCAGCGTCGATCCTTTATGCAAACTTTGGCCGCATGCCCCCACCGTTGGCATCTAAAATACCGGGGACTAGCTTCAGTGTAATTTGCAAGCATAACTTCTAGAAGTTGGCATTTCGGTTGTTTAGCTGAAAATAGGTCAGCATTGAAGTCGCCGACAAGAGCTACATGCCATTTTTTGACATTTGCAAGATCGAGCAGTCTTTCAACAAAGCTAAGAAATTTATCAAGGATGCCATGGGGAGGGCGGCAGACTGCAAGAACAAGCACAATACGACACACAATAGTAACTTTTTCAAAATTATTGTTCACTCATGTGAAATCTGACAAACATTCAAACCGATGATGCTCCCGAACATAAATGGAACCGCCCCCACCGCGTATTTCCGAGCGATAAACAGAAGCGTGTCTATAATCACAAAGACTGAGCACCTCTGAGCTATCAGAATACCAGGTTCAAAAGCACACGATATAAGAGACAGATATGTTTCAATTTCTAATTTTTTTTTGAGACTTCCCGCGTTCATATGAAAGACAGAAAGGTGCTTCCCACACAACCAGTTTTCACTGTTATGCAGTGTGTTAAAGGATTCAGTCGTGTAAGTGGCCATGATTTGATTTGGATGCCGCACTGGGCATGAACTGAGCGCTAGACAATTTCTTCGAGGTCATCTTCATTTAGAATGCTGACAGCAGCTACACCAGGGATTTTGTGCACGAAAACTCGCCCTTCTGAAATCCAAACATACTGACACCCATTTTTTCGCTTTACGTTTTGGGAGCCAGAGCAGGCACTTGTTGGTTCCCGTCCGGTTGTCGAAGAATATGACTCCAAGTTTCTCAGTCTGCAATTGCTTCCTTGTTTCAAACCATTTTGATCTGAGAGTTCGCAACTCAAATCTGACGATTACCACATTAAATGTCATCTTTAGACAGTTCTGCGATCTCAAGGAGCACAGCTATTTTATTTACTTCTTGCAAGAGGTCCTCATCTTCTTGTGGCTTAAGAGCACGGATTTCAATGTTTTGCCTCCGACTGTATTACTCTAGGTCATTAACCTGTTGTCGTAGTCCGGGTACAGCTTTAAGTTCTGGTGAACTTTCCATAGCCTCTACCCGTCGACGCTAGTCTTAATTTCCTGGTCGTGTCTTTTTTGGTGTGCTTGTTATGTCATCATAAGTATCCGACAGATGCTGAACGGATTGCTCAATACTTGTTATAGCTTCCTGGAAGTTCATCAACTTATCCAATTTTCCTTCGAGTGCCGGAATTAGGGACAGCTTTCTGTTCATTTCCGCCAGTTCTGCCTGTATATTTTCAGACGGATTTTGTGCCTCATGTTCGCTAGCAGAAGGCTTGCAAGATGAACATTTTTTTCTTGTGGATTCTTTAATTGCTTCAAACGACTGTTTAGATATGCCACTGCGCGTGCCAAGATGGAAATTCAAGTCCCATTCCGAACATGCTGTTATCAAGTCGTCTGCATCGAATACTTCATGGCAAGACAAGCAGTTATCAGGCATAGCACACTTTTAGCAAGTTACGGCCTGAAAACAGAACAAGAAAAGACGGTAAGGGCAGCAGCAGTAGCTGTAGCTTAGTTGGGCTAATAGCACATGAAATGAGGCGAAGTTTTTTACAAACCTACAACCCGATCAAAACGCACGACAGAATTTTTTGTCGTGCGTCTGTCGCGCGACACAATTTTGTGTCGCAAGGCAAGCTGTCTTGCCGTGCCTTCTGTCGTGCGACAAGCTTCGTGTCGTGGGTTCTTTCACGCGACAAAGTTGTTTGTAGTAGGTTCTGCCGCACGACAGACATCTTTCCTGCATTTTGTCTTGCGAAAAAGGTCCCTGTCGCAGCATTTGTCGCGCGACAGGTTTCTGTCGCAGGTACTGTCGCGCGACAGAGGGAGTCGTGCCGCGCGACAGAGATTGCGTGCCTCAGCAAAGTTGCCTGTCGTGGGTTCAGTCGCGCGACAGACTTCTATCGCGCCTCTTTTCACGCGACAAAAGTACCTGTCGTGCGGCCTGTCGCGCGACCCAACAGCTTGTCGTGGGATATGCCGCGCGACAGATACCTGTCGTGGGATGAGTCGCGCAACAGATACCTGTCGTGGATTGTGCCGCGCGATAGATACCTATCGTGGGATGTGTCATACGACAGATTCCTGGTGAGGGTAATTGTTTTACTGCAGAATTCTAGAAATACTGTCGTGCTGTCGTATGACAGGGATATGATCAAATTGACCAAAGATGCTTCAAAGCGCGTTCACTGAGGCGAGTCGCGAAGAAGATGCGAGGTGCTCTGGTCTGTTGGTGACGGGCACCGAGCGAAATGAAGCGCTCATTCACATTGGCGAATCGAGTTTTCAACTCGCTTCCTGCGACCAGGCTCTGTCACCGAACGAGAATTGGCTTAGAGGAGAGGCACTGCTCGAGCACTCACCTAATTCCCTTCTGTTCACACATGACATTGTGACGAAAGTAGTGCATGCTCAAGAGTATAATGCGGCTTTCAAAGCCCAAACAGCTGTAATGCACAAGCGACGAAGCCAGCGGTGACTGCGTATCCGCACGCGCTTGCGGTGGAGGCATGGAGCTGCAGCCACGACAGCGCCTGCACACCAATCGGTGTGCGCAAGTCGAATGGCGCTACTGAAAGTCAGTGTCCTCTTGGATTCTGTGACATGTTCAAGCCATGTAACATAATGTACCGCTACTACTACATGCGCAGAAAAGGCCAAGGACACTTCTATGTGTCGCGGAAAAGAATGTCGTTAATCGTCAATCAGGGAAAATTACTCGCCATGACCATCCGGCTACACAAAGGCAGCATGTGTGTACATGCACATGCATGCAGTTCTCTGTATAAATGTTCAAAGCAACCCCGATATCATTTTTCCGCGTTTCAGTTTTAAGAGCGTCAGCTCTTACTACTTACGTTGGTCAAGGACACGTCTGTCTGCAGGGAAGGTCAAATTGGCTAAGACAGTTACCACACTATATCACAAAGCAACAGCGGGCGCGTAGAGCCTCAGTTTTCACAGATACCTTCGATACTTTTTACATATGGCAGTATAGCGGCTATCGAAGTGGAACCCCGGGGATCCCCATTTGCATCAAATTTGGGGGCCGCCCGTTTGACGCATAACGATCGAAGTGGTGTCATTTGACTTGTCACGTTCCTGAGGATAAAGTAAACATTTAGATCAAGCCCAAAATATGTGTGGGATTCGCACCGACGACCTTTTCGCACCCAAACCGTGCATTCCGGGGACTTCCAGACAGCCATAAGGCCTAATCGTTTGTCGCAGAGGGTTCCGGATGCGGTCAAACAATTCGTCTTGTTGTAATGCACACGTTTATAAAATTCGTCAACTGATATATAAGGAGGAAACATACCGGATATAACGAAGGTGGCTGTAGCTTTGAAGTGGATGACGCTGCTTGTATCTTGGAACGAATGTTTCCGAAACGAAACGCCCTCTGATGTTTGTATTTTGTCTTCTCCACGTTTGCTGAGCACCCCGATCTAGGACCCCGATCTAAACACTTGAAGCTCTCGTAGCTAACGCTCTTAAGTCCAACGCTGATGCAGTGTTGGCGGAGAATTTTTTTAGCGGCAGTGACGTGGTGCTTATCATAAAATAACAAAAAATACTTTACGACGTCGTTCATTGCCTTCACTGAAAATTTCATGACGGTGACACGAAAATGTCGCTAAATATAGACAGCAGCGTATGCAGCCGAAGGTGAAATGCGGCGGCCGGCGAGTTTGAACCGATTTGATTCTCGGTCGAAATGAGAATAAAGTCTTGGGACTGACGTCAACCGCGCGCTTTAAAGAGTTTCGCCTGCTTTGACACAGTCTAGCTCCTGTGCACCCGCCCTCGGTCCTCTAAACTACTCTGGTCCCAGTGTGACTGTGTGCTATGACAATCTGAGCGAAAAGGAGCATGTCTGGGGGTTTTGATGTGCACCACGGCCATACAGTTGAGCGACATGATAACGTACGGGCGCGGCATGCCAGCCTGAATACCGGCCGCCAGCGTCAGAAAAATGCGACAGTAATGTTTCTTCAAGCCCATACTAAGCCGTCGGATGGAGTATCGTTGTCCAATATCGAGTCGTTGGTAGAATCGATAACAGGAATACAAAAAAATGCCTCCCCACGGCGCCTTTAATTGCTGCTGCTCAATAGCGGCTCTTTTGGCCTCAGCTGGCTCTGCTCCTGAAGGTGTCACGGAAAACGAGCATATCTTTGCTTTGCTATGAGACAAGGTTCACAGTAAAACGATGACGAGAGCAGCACCTCAGCGCTAGCCAGTTTCGAAGTGCACTCAGCTGCTGCATCGATGTGAAACCGGCTAGGCTTAGCGACGACTAGGGCAGCCAGGGGGTAGCGCGTAGTTCATTGCCCGGCGCGCCCGCGGGCGGCATCGTTCCCGAAAGCTCGCCTCGCTCACTCCGGCTGGCTCACTTATTGGCTCAACAGCTTGCGACCTTCACTCGGAAGGCTGGAAAATCGAGAAGCGAGCGACTGGCGCTGCGACTGAGCGATACTTTATGCCCACGTTTGCAGTACTGGTGAACAACCTTTAACGCCCATATGCTTGGGTTATCGGCTGCGTTGCGGCGAGTCTTAGTTAAGATCGTCCGCGACGCCATCGTCACCGTCCGTGACATACCGGCTGAAAATTTCAATTCGAGTACGTGCCGAAACAGCTCGTATTTATCGTAACGATACGAACTCGAAAACACGGCTGCTTCGATGCGCTAGTGGGCTCTTGCTTGTTAAACTACACGCGATCAGGATGCGGCGAGTGCTAGCCGCTGTTGCATATTAGCTAAAGTGAGACGAAAGTATCGACGTAGTTTCGTAACGCAGTTGATATCAAAGCAATCTGCTTGTACTGGTCACCGATTAAGCTGTTAAGTTTCATGATCTCCGGTGAGCGTGCCAGTGTCGCGCAAATTAATGCATCGCAGCTACTCTCCATCGTCCCAATTGCGTTCAACTTATCCACTATATTCGCCAGCTTGAGATACGGCGCTTTTCTTCGCTGTTTTTGTCGCAACTTAGTGATTTTATCTGGCATCAAACGAAATTGCATTCTGTCAACACCGTCGTCTGCTCCGTCGTCTGCTAGGGCATCCGGGTCACTTCAGGGGATCACAGGATCGCAGCTTCTACAAACGACATGCCAGAAAAAGTAACTGAAAGCGCTTTAGTATTCTTAAATAATCAAAAAATAATTTAAAATAAATGCAGTGTATTTGTTGTGAAGATAATATTTATATTCATGGTTTAAAAAACAAATTTTTTGTCGGTTTCAATTTTTCATCGACACGAAAGCGAAGCCGTCGGCGCCATTGCAGCGCAACCGCTTCGTCTTGTTTTGTATTATTTGCCTCTTTGAGGCACTGCTTGAGTACTTGTACGGCGGACACGTGTGAAGAACTCATTCAATAGGAAGGTGAGCAGGAGTGTGTTTTGGAAGCCAACGACCAGGATTTCGGCCTGTCAACATTGGCGAGTTTCAACGGGTAAGCCATGAAGAAAGACAGTGCTGGGACGTCTTGTCATCTGTAAAGGGAACGAAAACTCCTGCGCCGTTTTACTAAGCCTGGATGAATCGCATGGTAGGTGAGTCCCGCTCTGGGTTTCTTTGCTGATGATCTGTATTCACACGCGCTATTTGTATGCGGCTATATAGAGATGTGAGTGGAGGCAATCCGCCTGCGGTTGCCGCAGATATAATGCGGCGCCAAAAAGTAGGGCCTATATACTGCATGACAAGTGTTGTTCTCATTGTCTTTATGTGCATTTAGTACTCGCGTGCCGTGGTAAATAAAAATGGCACCAGATATCACAACCGCGTTACGCTTTCGCTTGCTAGTGCTTCGACACTCGGTGAAAAAGCATGGATTTGCACTGCGTAGAAGACGGTGAGCGAGTAGTGCCGCGCGGCGGAGCGCTCGCGCTAGGCCATCTGCGATCAGACACCGCACTATTTTGCTCAGGGTTAGTACTCATCGGATTAGTGCTTGTGCCTTAATATGCGTCATACTAAATTCTGAGACAGTGATCGCATGCGAAAGGCTAGTTCAAATTCATCGCCTTGTCATTTGTAAACTTGTCTGTGCTTCCCCAGTGGAACAGGATTTGAGGCAGTGTAATGTCTAAGTTAGATCAACCTTGCGTCTCCTGAGCTGTAAACGTTGATGCTTCCTCTCCTTCTGAGCACTGCGAGCTGTCGGAGATGCAACTGCACAATTATTTAGGATTTCTACCTTTTTGCTATATCCCTCGCTTTTGCGGCCCGCATTCAAGTCGTTCACCATTGTCGATGTTTTTTTGTTACTTATTTTTGCTTTGTTATTTATTCTTGGTTGCGGGCCATCAGCTGTGATGACGGCGATTCTCCGAGCTCGGAACTTTTCCCAGGCACGGGATCCTACCCACAGACCTCCCTTCGCCGCACTCACGAGTGTTCTTTGGTATTTTTTGTTTCTCTTGCCCTTACTTGCATTGCCAGTCAACAAATTTGTGCAGCTTTTAATTGTATGCAGATTTGTTAAATGCGCTAGCAATTTTTCTATGATGCTAAGCTGTGCTGTGAGATATCAAGCTTCTTTCTAGTGAAGGCATGCTTTTTTCCATTCTCTCTTCTCATTTAACCAAGGCAGACTGGTTGCAACTTTCAATTTAATACCTAGACATTGGTGCAAGGCAGCATGATAGGAATTAATGAAAACCTGCACATCCTATATTCAAATTGGTGTGCGGTATTTCAGCCAGCTCATCTTTCAGTGTGGTTATAACAGTTATTGTGACTCTTCTCAAAGAATTTATATGGGTGCATTACATAAAATCTGTTCATTTGTTTTGTCATGGGCTAGCTCATTGGTTTTTATTTACTTATATTACGTCTAAGTTTAGTTTTTAAAGCAGTAGACGATTTCCTCTCTTGTCATTCATGACATGGCTACAGCCACTGACAGCTGTTGCTCTGGATGTATTTATTTGCAGTTGTCAGCAGCTAGCATCTATTGGGCCATGCGTGCTTACTGCCTTTGGCTGTGTCATCCCTCCTTATCCGTTCATAGTAGTTATTCTGTTTCAGTGATGCATATCTTAGCTGCCTATTTAGAAAAATATTTTCCATATATGCTTGCAGCTAGGTTTAGAAATGCATGAAACTCTACATGCACTTTACAGCAGTACTTCAGCTTATAATTACCGGAACTGTAGACTTGTACAAAATATAGTCGCTGATGTAGCTCTTGACGCAGCTGCTGTTAACATAAACGTGCTTTGACATTGCACAGCTGTTGCCTGGTATGCATATGTGTCCTAGAAAAGGACCTATATGTTCATTTATCCCTTTAAAAACATTGTGCTCTACAATAATGGTTTACCAGTATTTCTGATACAGAGACCAAATTGTCAGTCAGTAATGTAACATTGCACGATGACACCAATCCTTGTATGGCATAGCATCCTTGCAATGCACTGGGCAAGCTGCTGTCAGCACAGATTTATTGCTGGTTTATCGCCATAGCATATGGTTATACTGCACAGTTTGTACCTCTACCTTCTTAAAGCTGTATACTTGAAAAATTTAAAATTAGTTGAAGGAAAATTCAAGCAAATGTAACGGTAACTGTCTCACATTTTGGTGGACACTTGAACCGTGATATAAGGGAGGGATATAGAAGGGAAGTAATGAAGAGCTGATGCCCATGTTAGATGCCCCTCTTTAGTTAAACATACCTCGCAATTAACACATTTGGTGCAAAACAAACATGGGACTTGCACGCTCACAAGCACCCTCATGTCAGTAAAACAAAGTGCCAATGTTGCCGTACTTTAGAGCTTTGCTCTTAAAAGCGCAGCTGACTGCTGCTCAAAGTTGAGAGCAAAAATATGTCTACTTTTCCTCATGTGCAGTCTGCGGTGCTGGTGCCATTTCCAATGGTGATTGACATTGAGTTGCATGATGCGCAGTCCGTTCCTGGAGTTAGTGATTTTGTATGTCGTGTGAATGTGTTGTTCAAATTAGTGCAGAACAATGGTTCTCTAGTTCATTTTAGGTAACTGTGTCCTGTGTCACATGCTACCACCCTTTTTCCTCGAATTTCCTAATCTCATTTAGCCATCTGATTGCCACCCATTCATGCATTCACCTACTCTTGGAATCCTCCCAGTGTTTTAGTGTGGTATTGCTTATATCTTCTCTGCATTACACATGCATTGCACTTCTTTTTTTGATTTAGTCAATATCTCTCTGTTCCATCTGGGCTTGTGATGCAATGTGTAGGGCCCATCGTTTTGAGTAAAACCTGGTTTCTCCCTACTGTTGCACTATTAAAGATTCTTAAAGATTAGGTTCAATGCAATTTCTGTGCAAATGTGCCTGTAAGAAAGTGTGGTTTGAAGGTGCACAAACCGAAGAACTGCTGGAGTGTAGTGGATGTCACATAATTCTTCTGAGAGATTTTTTAAACAATTCTGGTTATTTTAGTTTTCTTTTAATGTTTATTGTTTGTCGGTTGCTTATAATTTTTGGATAAACTGAAAACTACATGTACTGACTGGTATTTCATTCCAATAATTATACCCATTATTATGAAGCTGTGTTGGAAGGTAGGTGTGCATTTAGTATGCGTGCTTTGAATTTCAGTGATTGTTTCTGCAATACAAAATGGAGGACAGGTCTCTGCTGTGCGAGTTTATTGCAATGGAGTGAAAGTAGCTGGAGCAGCATTTGCTACTGTGGCACCCAGCCAAAAGTTCTCCCACAGACCACTGAGCTTCTGAATACCTATGGCTTAAAGCTCGAAGCTCTGGTTGCCCTTTCCGAGGTTTTCTGCATTAACGAGTGCAAGCCCAAGGGCTCATAGATAACAAGCATTTGAAACCATAGAGTAGTAGTGCTTGGGCCGTGCAGCAAGTCAGTGTGAAATAGGTCGGGATAAACGTGGTTTACTGTAGAAAGCTAGTGTGAAAAAATAGTTGCGCTCACAGAAACCGCTGTTTTTCTTAGTCGGTCATTGAAACAAAGCAATGTATGCAAAATTTAATATCTCACTGATCCCTCAATTTTTTTTCCAGCTAATGACCAAGAGTTGCATGGAAGTTGTGCAAGCCACCAAGTTGCGTGTGATTTTTGCCAGGGACCTGGAGCAGGCTGGGAAATTAGTGGATGACCAGTGGTATTCACTCAGTAAGGCAGGCTTTTTCTGCAAGTACAGTTTTTGGCATGGCATTGCTTATGAACGCATGCACTAATCTGACTACTCTATGCCCGCCCATGCTTCAAGAATAATGAATTGCATAAAAAAAATTGATTGCCGAAAAAAAATTGCCGCTTCTGTTATGTTTTTTCAGGAAAGTATTTGCCATTTAAAGGGCTGTGAAAACCATAAATATATTATGTGCTTGCTGTGGCTTTTTTTTCAAATTTCTTCCACGTCTATGTTGGCCTGACCTTGTAGCTTGTCTGCATGAGATTGGCTGCTACCTACAGTTCGCTTTTTTGTTGCTCCTTTATTGCCTGTCACAATCTTTACTTTGCGTGGCAGTGTCATGCAGTTTGGGAAGTAATCTGATCTTATTTCTGCATTGGCCTGAAGTGCAAGCTTTTGCATGTGGGGCAGGTTTATGGTGTCCTTTTGTTTGCTGTAACTGCAGTTTGGCCATGAGGGTTAGATGTTTAGTCCTTTTTTTATTTTGATGCAGTGTCATATACTTCATGCATAAAAATAATGAAGTAAGCACTATTTTTTTAAATAAATGAACATTCATTATAGCTGTGGCCATTATAAGTGCACTTGACTCTAAAATGGCTGTCTTCCGGCATTCAGTATTACATCTCAAAACTAGCCGGAAGACACAAAACAGGAGAAGAGATGAGCACAAGATGAGACTGGTCTGACAACTGAAATTTTATTGAAGGAAAGTGGCAAAAGAAGACCTGCAAAGAGATTCAAGCACGCAAAACCCCAAAGCAGTGAGAGGGCAAAAACAATCGAAAGGCACTAACGTACTAGTAAACCATCTTAAAAACTAATTCCTTACAGTGAAGGTTCACCGACGGTTTAGCCAGGCACTTGTTTTTAGCCTTACTGATGTAGTAAGCCTCGACTATATCAGGACAGATTTATCACTTCCCTAAACCACGGATGTGCCGCAGAAATCAGGCGTGCAAAGAGAAAGGTCGTCCTCCGATTGCATTCACGAGATTGAACGTGCAGTGTCAGGTGAAAATTCGCCTTCCTCTCTATACAGTGAAAGTGCTCTCAGCCAGGCGCACATTCAGATATCTGCTTGTCTGCCCATTGTAGTTTCAGCTACGTGGCAGTGGAATGCGAAAAACCCGTTTACTTTTGCAAGTGGTGAACATTTTTTATCTGCCACTGTGCATAGCGGACGATTACCCGTAGTTGTATCAAGCCTAGTTTGAACGAAGAAGCAAAGGGCTCCTACCTTACTTTTAGCGGTCAAGACAACAGCAACATCATACTTTGGTGCAACTTTCTTGGGACGGTGAGAAATGGCGTGGAGGTAAGGTATAGAGCCCGTCTTTTTGTGCTGCTAAACTACGTCAGCATCATGTGAATGGTGTTCCGTTCCTTCGAGAGAGTAAAAACACACTCTGACAGGTGCGCGAGATGGACAAGTGGGAACCAGGTGCCATTGGCTTGGAAACCTGCTCCGAGAATGCATTCTAAACACTGTGATGGCATGACTTCCAAAAAAACGGTCGTGATGCATGCAATTGCCAACCTGTCCTTCACCAGCCTCGAGTGGTTCAACTCATAGCTAAGAGGCTTCCTGATCTTGGGCTGTGGCGCCAACATATGTGGTCGTCCGCAAAGCGCAGGTCTAAGTCAAGAAGCTACAAACGGTTATGCTTAGTGAAATTCAGACATAAAAGATAGGCTTTGACCACATGCCTAATGGTTTCTAAAACGTCTTGTGCCAACTTATCTGAGCCCTCCTTGTGCAAAAAAATTAGGTAGCTATCAACATAACGAAATGCTACTATGCCGAGGTCTTCCAAACAGGGCTTTGATGCGGTATCGACTCTGGACAGAAGAATGTCGGGGAGGAACAGTGCAACCTGGGACCCTCTGCATATGCCTGATTTCTGATGTAAATACCGCCTTGCCAACTCACAGAAGTGGAGTTCTGTGGAGTTCTAGTTTCTTGTGGACAGCAACCTGGGCAGGTGCTCTGCAGTGAGCATCGGCATGAAGGGCCTTCACTATTCTTTGTCACATGATAGACCTCTGAGGCATGTGCAAACTGCATCAGGGTGAACAATGAACATGCTTTTACAGATGATTGCGTGATTTCGGTTGCTGGCTTCATGGGGCTGTTGTCCTTTTACTGCAAGTCTGAATTTGTCAGTTGGCAGGGCGGTATTAACACGCTGGTCGTACCTTTGCTCAGCAACATTTTTTTGTCTAAAGTCGATAAGGCATTAGAGCCCTGTTTGGAAGACCTTGGAATAGTAGCATTTCGTTATGTTCATGACTATCTAATTTTTCTGGACATAGAAGGTTCAGATAAGTTGGCATAAGATGTTTTAGGAGTCTTTAAGGCATGCGGTCAAGGCCTGTCTTTTACATCAGAATTGTCTAAGCAGAATCGTTAGCAGTTTCTTGATGCAGACCTGTGCTTTGTGGACGAATATGGTTGTCGGGGCTACAGCTAAAGATCGGGGAAGGCTCTTTTTAGCTACGAGTCGGACCACTCGTTGCTGGGGAAGGAAGGCGAAGAGGTGTATTTGTCGCTGGTTAAGCTCAGTAAAGATGGAAACACTTGATGGGTGTGCAATCTATGCATGACATCAGCTTTACATAAGTCATGCCATCACTGCTGAGGACGCATTCTTGTAGCAGGTTTCCAAGCAGCTGGGTTCCCACTAGCCCATCTCAACAACCTCTCATAATATGTTTTCACTCGCTCCAGGGTAAGGAGCACATACTCCGATGATGCTGATACACCTTACCTCCACAGTATTTCACAGTCTCAAGAAAGTCGTGGGAAAGCGTAATGCTGCTGTTGTCTTAACAGCGAAGTGCAAGACAGGAGGCCTTTGCGCCGCCATTAAAAAGGCTTGATAAAACTGAATACTTGTCCACAATGGACAGTGTCACAAAAAAAGGTTCACCACTTGCAAAAGTAATGGAGCTTATTGCGTTCCACTGCCTTATGGCTGCAACTAATATAGGCAGACAGGCAGATATCTGAATTTGCACCTGAAAGAGCACTTTCACTCTATAGGGGGAACGCAAATTCTAATCTGGCACTGCATGCTCAATCTTGTGAATGCAAATCTGAGGACGACCTGTCTCTTTGCACGCCTAATTCCCACGACACATCAGTGGTTTATGGAAGGGATAAATCTGTCGGTAGATAGTTGAGGCTTAATACATCGGTAAGGCTAAGGACACGAGTAGCTAAGTCATCAGTAAACCTTCACCGTAAGAAATTTGCTTTTTAGATGATTCATTAGTATGCCAGTGACCTTTGATTGCACTTCGCCCCTTCACTGCTTTGGGTTATTGTGCGCTTGTATCTCTTCGCGGGTCTTCTTTTGTGGCTTTCCTTCAATGATGCCGCCGCGGTGGCTCAGTGGTTATGGAGCTCGGCTGTTGTCCCAAAAGACGCAGGTTCGATCCTGGCCGCACCTGTCAAATTTCAATGAAGGCGAAATTTTAGAGGCCCGTGTACTGTGCGTTGTCAGTGCATGCTAAAGAACCCCAGGTGGTAGAAATTTCTGGAGCCCTCCGCTACGGCGTCCCTCATAGCCTGAGTCGCTTTGGGACGTTAAACCCTCACAAATCAAATAATCAAAATCTTCAATGAAAGTTTTGTTTGTCCTGCCTCTTGAGCTCATGTCTTCTTGTGTGTTCTGGCTGGTTTTAAGGTGAGCCAGTACCAACTCGGCCAGTCATAAGCCTTGTTCAGTATTACAACATTTTGAATAAAGTGAAGTTTACTAGGCTATGTTGCCGGGGATCGTGTCCGCTGCAGTTGTGGGCAACGCAGAAGAGATAGCGTCATACGATTGGTTGTGTAATTGGCAGAGGATGATGTGAGGATGCTGCTCGACAAGAAAATTTCATAATCTGATAATTATTTACAGCCAAAAATGTCCAAAAAGTGGCTGGGCCAGAGAAAAAGTGCCACGAATTTTTAAAACGCTGAAAGTAGGTGGAGCTACAGCGTAGTGCCAAGTTTGAAAAACTGGAAGTATGGACAAAGCAAAAGCTTGGCGCCACGTTTGAAAACTTGAAATGAGCAATCACGTGACCAGTGATAAGTGTCTTATACTTAACGAGGAGATATAAAAAAGAATGATAAATTAGAGGCAATTAGGTAATTATTGAGAAGCGAAAGGCAATGAACGGGTGTGTGACGTTCCTTGTGTGTGCTACGAAGGGCCTCGTTTCGGCGGGCCTGGCCCCGTGACAAGACGGCGGGCATCATCAATTACCGAGCCATACTCGTTGAGAGTGAACGACCGAAAACGAAGGGGTTTAAGCACAACCGGACCCCCTTTCCATAGTGTCGGCACGTGTCGAACGCCGCCGCCGCCGCCACGGGGAGACGGGCGTTATCTTCCCCAATTGCCGTGATCGTGCCGGGGACAAAGGGCCTCGTTTCGGCGGGCCTGGCCCCGTGACAAGACGGCGGGCATCATCACCAACCCTCCCGAGCACATCCCAGGACAAGGGACCACTTTCCCGGCCTTTAAATGACCTCGCGTTCCGGCCTTGAGTGGCGAGTGTCGTTTGATGGAGAACGGAGGTCGGTGACCTGCGGGAACCGTCAGCGGGCCATAGACCGTCTACCACAGCCGACGCTACCTCGACGACAACCTTCTTTCCCTCTGATTCAACACGTGACGGGGGCGAGACCATAAGTGCGGTGGTGTGTTTGTGCGCCCAAGTGAAAGCCCTAGGCCCCTCCCACTCCGGCGTGGACGTCCTCACCCTAGGAAATTTGGGGATAAGAGGATATAAAAATCGACAATGAGTACGGAAGAAAAAACGCTCAGGAAGACATCGTTCGCCAAGGGGGCCTTCAGCGCCGAAGCCCGACTGCGTGCAGCTTCTGCGAGCAACCGTTCGAGCTCAACTCCGGAGCCCCTCCATCGTCCCCATGAAGTCGTCGGCACGTAATCTCGGACACCCCAGCCTCTGATGTATAATCATTGAATATATCTGTTTGTTTACACTGAGCCATACGGTGTCTCTTTGCCTCTCCGTCCCGTGTGGACCTGCGCATTATGGGGGGTCGTCACAGGTGATTAGACTGGGCGGGTATTCAGTGAGTGGGCAGGAACGATTCATGGAGGAAAATTTGAAAACTCGAAATCATTGCTGGGATGAAATGAGGGTAAAATAAGAGTTAATTGATAACCAATCTAGTCAACGAGAAAACAACCATGGCGCCAAATTCGAAAGGCGACTAGTGTAGAGAAGGCGTCAACGCTTTCACATTCTTTTTGTGCAGGTAGCAGCGGTGATCTCTATTTTTTCTTTTTTTCAGCCAAGACAAAAACCACTTTTCTTGGCTCATGGGCGATGTATCTAGGAACCTGCGGCCAGGACAACGCTGGTCAGCATGCATCAGCAAGCTCGAAAAAAAGCACGAAACAATAAATATTGATCATTTTCATTTCAATTCTAGTAGTTTTGTGCACGAATTACTCTGGAATGCACAAAGCTTGTGTTAATTGACAGGCGATCATTAAGCTGTGCATTTTTGTGCATTGCCTACTCCAGAACACAAATTCTGTGTTAATTGACAGGTGACAAAGTAACGACTGTTACACAGTGTATGAGCACTACACATGACACACTACAGAAGACAGGACTACAAAAGACAAGACAGACTACAGAAGACAAGACAGACTACACAAGACATGCCCAAAATACGACAAGACTACAGACTACAGAAATTTTCTGTCTTAGAATCCTGTAGTGCGTTTTGACTGGGAATGAATCGCGGGATGTGCTTAGGCACAGGTACGTTGGACCATGCTTCCGCTACCGCTGCTGCCCAAGAAGTGAAGATGTCGGGATCCGGGTCGTTGCTTTTGTAGACAGGGCTCGATGAGGATTTGTTCACGTGGCCTTCGATGCAGTGGTGACAACAGTGTGATCGCGTTGGACAAGGTTGTTCGTCTGGTATACTTGCATGGCGGCAATATCTGCACTGAATTGCGGGATGCGTTTAGGCACAGGAACGTTGGACCATGCTTCCGCTACCACTGCTGCCCAAGAAGTATATGGATAGCGGGAGCTCATGGCGGAGGAACAAGTTCACGACAGGGCTATTTTCTTATGCTACACTTCGTGCAGCGTTAGCGTTAGCATAATACAGTTGGTTTTTTGCAGCCATTCCTTTTTTCTGGCGACTCCTCACGACGCATGAGTAATTTCACGTGCAGAACACCTTGAGGTTTCGAGTAATCAAGTAGGTCGCCTTCTGAATATCAATTTTGTACACCCTTAATAACACTGGTCTTCTTTATGTAAGAATGGGGCAACCACACTTGAACTTTGATGCCCCCAATCTGAGAGCACTGCAGAAGGTTGTCAACCTGTTCTTCCATTGGGGCATCCAGCTGAACAGCCCCTTGCATGGTGAATCGACTACAAACCGGAGCTGATCCCAGCAATGATTGAATGGCCGCGAAAAGCAAGGTTGGATTCCTCTCCCTTAAATACACCCCTTTCTCTGTGGGCACAACTACTACTGGGATCCCGACCGTTCGTTGCTTGCGATGGCTCACGAACTTGAAGTCCTTGTCCATATCGGCCACTGACTCGTCACCGTCCACGATCGTTGACTCATCCCCACTGAGCGATGAGGTCTCACTGGACGGGTGGTCGTCTCTATGTTCTGGTCGCTCCACTACGTGGGAAGCCATGACAGCCTCTTCCGAGCCATCCTCCTTAGATTGGCGTGATCTCTTAAAGATGCCGGAGCCGGAGTAGCCATAACCTTCCCATAGGGACAGTACCGCCTTGAAGATGCAGGCCGTCTTCGAATGTTCAAATAAAACTAGCTAAATTCGGTAAATAACCAGAGCTGAGGCGACAGTAGTTCGAACGTCTTCGTCTTCCTCCTCTTACCGGCCCCTGTGCTTCCACTATGGGTAAGTCGGCCAAATAGTGCGCTTCTGCCCGTATCACCTGAAGGGTATGTGAGGGTTTTCACCTGATGCACACCGGCCACGCTATGGTGAACAACCCTGTGACCTCGAACAGTGCCTGATGGCCAGTGTCCCTCCTGCGCCCTGTCCACAGCGCCAGTCCTGGTTGCCATCACACCGTCGGTTCTTTTCCCCAGGTCGCCAGCAGTCCCTCTGGCAGGTCTCTAGAGCACACCGGGACAACTGAGGACGGCGACCTCTGGGGGTAGGGCTGCTATTGCTATGCAATTCGAACAACATCCTCCTCTCGCTGACTTGAACTTTCAACCCGACCTACCACTCCCTGCTCTGACCACCTTCCGATTCTGATGCCCAGAGCAGTCTCTGCTCGATGCCACATTTCGACGAGCACCGTGACCCTCCACACCGGATACTTCCACGACGCACGTTCCAGAAAGTGAGCTCGTTTCCGCCGAAAAACCAGTCGCCGTTGACAATCACCATATGACTGGCCTCGTAGATCATCATCATCAGCAGCAGCCTTACTACACCCACTGCAGGGCAAAGGCCTCTCCCATGTCTCTCCAATTAACCCTATCCTTTGCCAGCTGCATCCACCCTTTGCCTGCAAACTTCTTAATCACATCCGCCCACCTAACCTTCTGCCGCCCCCTGCTGCGCTTACTCTCTTGGAATCCACTCCGTTACTCTTAAGGACCAGCGGTTATCTTGCCTTTGCATTACATGCCCTGCCGAAGCCCATTTCTTTCTCTTGATTTCGACTAGGATGTCATTAACCCATGTTTGTTCTCTCACCCACTCTGCCCGCTTCCGGTCTCTTAACGTTACACCTATCATTTTTCTTTCCATGGCTCGCTGCGTTGTCCTTAACTTAAGCTGAACTCTTTTCGTTAGCCTCCACGTTTCTGCCCCGTAGGTGTGTACTGGTAATATTAAGCTGTTGTACACTTTCCTCTTGAGGGAAATTGGTAAACTGCCACTCATGATTGGCGAGAATTTTCCATATGCGCTCCACCCCATTCTTATCCTTCTAGTTATCTACCTCTCAGGATCCGGATCAGCTGTCACTACCTGCCCTAAGTAGACGTATTCCGTCACAACTTCTAGGCTCTCGCTGTCAATTGTGAACTGTTGTTCCCTTGCTACGCTGTTGAACATTACCTTGGTTTTCTGCATGTTAATGTTTAGACCCATCGATCTGCTCTGCCTTCCTAACTCATTGATCATGATTTGCATTTCACCTACTGAGTGACTCAGCAAGGCAATGTCATCAGCAAATCGCAGATTATTTAGGTATTCTCCATTTATTCTTCTTCCCGACTGTTCCCAATTCAGGCCTCGAAATGCCTCCTGTAAACATGCCGTGAACAGCATTGGCGAGATGGTGTCTCCTTGCCTGACGCCCTTGCTTATTGGAATTTTATTGCTGACTTTATGGAGTACTATAGTAGCTGTGCAGTTGCTATATACATCTTTCAGTATTTTGACATAAGGCTCTTCTACCCCCTGATTACGCAATGCATGTATGACTGCTGAGGTTTCCACTGAGTCGAATGCTTTCTCGTAATCAATGAAAGCTATATATAGAGGTTGGTTATATTCTGCGCATTTCTCTATCACCTGATTGATAGTTTGAATATGATCTATTGTGGAATATCCTTTACGAAAGCCCGCCTGATCATTTGGTTGATTAAAGTCCAAAGTTGCCCTGACTCTATTAGCGATTACCTTAGTAAATACTTTGTAGGCAACAGACAGTAAGCTGATCGGCCTTTAATTTTTCAAGTCCTTGGCGTCTCCCTTCTTATGAATTAAGATAATGTTTGCATTCTTCCAAGCTTCTGGTACAGTCGAGGTCATAAGGCATTGCGTATACAGGGTGGCTAGTTTTTTAGCACGATGTCCCCTCCATCCTTCAACAGATCTGCTGTTACCTGATTCTCCCCAGCTGCTTTTCCCCTTTTCATTGCTTCTAAGGCTTTCTTCATCTTTCGTTACTGGCGGGATGACGAATTGCTGTGCACTGCTGTCCTTCTCATTAATGCTCTGATTACATTGGCTACTGTACAGGTCTGTGTAGAACTCCGGCTACATTAACTATCTTATCCATAATGCTAAAGACATTTCCCTGCTTGTCTCTTAATGCATACATCTGGTTTTTACCTATGCCTAGTTTCCTCTTCACTGGTTTTAGGCTACCTCCGTTCTTTATAGCATGCTCGATTCTCTCCATATTAAACTTCCTTATGTCGGCTACCTTGCGCTTATTTATTAACTTTGATAGCTCTGTTAGTTCTATTCTATCGGTAGAGTTACACGCCCTCATGCTTTGGCGCTTCTTAATCAGATCTTTCGTCACCTGAGATAGCTTCCCGGTATCCTTTCGAACTGTCCTACCGCCTACTTCTACTGCGCACTCCGTAATTATTGATGTCAGATTATCGTGAATTGAATGAACATCAAGATAGTCTTCCTCAGTTAAAGCCGAATATCTGTTTTGCAGCGCTATCCTAAACTCTTGTGCTTTCCCTCTTACGGCTAACTCGTTAATGGTCTTCTTCTTCACTAGCTTCTTCTGTTCCCTCTTCAAGTCTAAGCTAATTGTAGACCTTACCATTCTGTGGTCGCTACAACGCACCTTTCCAAGGACGGCCACATCCTGAATGATGCCAGGTTTAGCGCAAAGTATGAAGTCGATTTCATTTTCAGTTTCACCATTGGGGCTCTTCCAGGTCCACTTCCTGTTCTCTCGTTTGCGGAAGAAGGTATTCATGATCCGTAAATTATTTCTATCCGCGAATTCGATTAATAGCTCTCCCCTGCTATTTCTAGTGCCTATCCCATAGTCACATACCGCGTGGTCGTCAGCCTGCTTCTTGGCCACCTTCGCATTGAAGTCGCCCATCAGTACAGTGTACTGCGATTTTGCTTTATTCATTGCCGATTCTACGTCCTCATAAATACTTTCAACGGTCTGGTCATTATGGCTGGATGTGGGTGCGTAGGCCTGCACTACTTTCAGCTTGTACCTCCTATTCAGCCTTATTACTATAGCTGCTACCCTCTCGTCAATACTATAGAACTCCTCTACGTTGCCAGCTATATCCTTAATAATGAGGAATCCCACACCTAGTTCTCGTCTATCCTCTAATCCGCGATAGCACAGTATGTGTCCGTCCTTTAGTACTGTATACGCCCCACCTGTCCTCCTAACTTCGCTAAGCCCTATCATATCCCATTTAATTCCCGCTAGTTCCTCGAACAGCACTGCTAGGCTAGCCTCACTAGATAAAGTTCTAGCGTTAAACGTTGTCAGGTTCAGATTCCAATGGCGGCCTGTCCGGAGCCAGAGATTCTTAGTACCCACCGCTGCGTCACAGGTCTGACCGCCGCCGTGGTCAGTTGCTCCGCAGCCGCTGGGGACTGACCGCCGAGGGTTAATTGGTTTGATCATAGAAGGTTGTAGCCAAGTACTACACCAGGGTGGCCAAATCCTGCTCTGGTGAGAGAGTGCTTTGTCGGTTCTGGTCACCGAGTTCATGCCGCACTCCAGGCCTGGTTATGCAATTCCATCAACACGCGGATTTATTTTTGAAACCCGGTGGAGAATTGCGCGGCACCAGGATTTAACCTCGGTCCTCTTGCACGCGAGGCGGACGTTCTACCTCTACGCCATCGCTGCATTACCCCTCGTAGATACTGGTGCCGAATTCTCGGTTTTGAGTCGTGGTCTTGCTACTCTCTTGAGAAAATTGCGGACACTATGGAACGGCACATAAATACGGACAGCTGGCGGCCATGCGGTGATGTCTCTCGACGTCTGCACCGCTAGGATACCGATTCGCGTTATGATCTTCACTGGCTGCTTCTCTGTGCTGGCTCAGTGCTCGAAGAACCTGATCTTCGGCCTCCATTTTCTTCGCGAAAATGGTGCTATCATCGATCTCCGTCCAGTGCAGCATAGCTGAGGACAGTGAGCCAGGCAGGGTAGTTTTTGGTGCGTCCGATGACCACATCACTCTACCACCGCATTCATCAATGCATTCATCACGCTACATAGAGACAAGGTATAAAGTTTGGTTTGGTTAATGGGGCTTTAACGTCATAAAGCGACTCCGGCTATGAGAGACGCCGTAGTGAAGGGCTCCGCGAATTTCTACCACTTGGGGTTCTTTAACGTGCACTGAGATCGCACAGTACACGGGCCTCTAGAATTTCGCCCCCATCGGAATACTACCGCCGCGGCCGGGAGCTAACTCGCGTCTTTCGGGCCAGCAGCCGAGCGCCATAACTACTGAGCCACTGCGTGGGTAGAGAAGATATTAAGGGATGCATATATGACGCAGTCACAGTGTGCCTTGTAGCTTTGCCAGTGTTGTGGGAAAGTGCCACTGTTGAGCATAGATTGGGGTCACTTGCCTTTGCTGTATTCCACTCGCTGTCATTAATTTGCCATGCAGTGCGCAAAAATATTAACGCTTACGCTATGCTACCATTTGATGGGCCCTGTACCTATTCAACTTCTGCGCCAAGAACGTTTTGGGCTTGGATAATGGGCAGTGTTCTCATTATACTTTGATATGCTCGTTTTTATCATGCTTATGGACTTTGGCCCTCACTGTACATCAAATTTGGTTCACCAAAGAGTGCCTCTTGTAGTTATGTAATGATTAATAGAAACGTTTTCACCACTTGCTAAAACATTAGCACCTCTTTTTGGGCTAGTTAGTGCATACTTGAATTGGTGAAACAAATTAGCACCAAACCATGCACAACACAAGAAAGATTGAAGATGAGACGCAAGCGCTGTAGCACTTACGTCTTCAGGCACGGGCCCCTTGTATGGTGTGGCGCTAATTTTTTTCTCTAATTCACTTGATAAAAGAAGTTTCCTTTTGCTGGGCAGCTGAACTTGTAATTTCATTGTAGCCTCAGTGACCATGGTGCCTTTAGCTTCAGATATCTATTCCTGGGATATCCCTCCAATGTCAGCTCTTGCCAACGAGCACAGTGGCAGCACAGAGGCATTGGCAGCACGAGCCCTAATTTCTGACAAAGTAATAACTGTATGTTCGGTATATATCCCACCAGATCATCGCCTGTCCATTGACGAAATTGAAAAAAACTTACTGACCAGCTTGCGGAGCCGTTCCTGTTGGTTGGCGATTTAGATGCACACCACTCATTATTGAGAATGCTAGAACCGATTCTTGAGGTGCTCTAATTGTCGTCTGGCTCATGGTTACTGAGTAGTAGAGAACCAACACACTTTAATGCAACACACAACTCATACACAGTGATAGACCTTACTATTGGCTCTCCATTGCTCCTGGCAGCTACTGAGTGGGCTGTTATTGATAACCTCTGCGGAAGGGATTATTTCCCCGTTTCCTAAAATACGCGGCAAATATAAGTCTCAGAGGAAAAAATTCCAGGAAGTTTAAAGAATGGATTACTGTCTGGAAGTTGTTAGAGAAACTCCCATCATTGCCCTCTTCATCAATTATAGACATAGGTATAGATGAACCTCAATCCTTGATCACACTGCTTATTATGGACGCTGCACAGAGATTCATTCCACAGACATCTAGTAAAATACAAAACAAATGAAAACCATTGTAAAATGCACAGTGCACGCAAGGCCGTCAGAACCAAAGTAATGCATGGTGGAAATTTCGCCGTTATCTTACAGCTGACAACGTAATAAACTTTAAGTGAGCAAGTGTCACGGCCGCTCAATGGAAACGCACTTGATGCGGCCCCTCGCGCCGCGCCGATTTTATTTGGCAAGAGCGTGATGAGAGAGTTTACAGTTTTCGCCGTAGGGGCGCCACTGCTTCTGGACGCTTTGCAGGGGGGAGTGCACCCGAGCACCGCAGAACCTGTGGGTCTCACGCGTCGCAGCGTGTTTATTTTAGATTTCCTACTGCTGTATTAGATTTGCGCACGTGTGTGATCGTGTACGGTGCGAACAGTTTTTTTAGCACATGCGGCGCCATGCTGCGCAACTGCTGTGTGCCGCTGTGCAGCACCAACGTTAGTAAAAATCCGATATCATGAATTTTCGTGCGGTCCTCAACGGCGGACAGCATGGTTGAAGAACATTTCCCGGGAAGCCCGGGTGGAAGAGGCACCAGGTGGGAGCCATGTGATAAATCACTGTTATGCTGGTTGCACTTTACGGACGCGGACTACAAGAAACAAACGAAACTGAAGACTTTACTTCCGGTAGCGGTTCCGACTATGTTTCCGAACTACTCGAATTACATTCAAAAAGAATGTGAACACAGAAGAAAGAAGAGGCCATGAATTGACTGCTCTGCTGACTGCACGGCGAAAAAAAAAACAGCCCAATTATGAGTGGAAATGAGCTTTGTGCAGAGGCATGCACAGGAGTTTCTAGTGAAAGTGCCTTGTTAGTCGGGAATACATACCAGCCCTCATTAGAAGCCAGCAGCGATAATTCTGCGCTGGTTGATAAAACTTGTCAGACAACAATCAGTATTGCGAAAGTGATAGATGATGCAAAGAAGACTGAGCGCTGGCTGAAAATGAAAATAGCTCGTCAGTGTAAAGCACTACAAAAGATGCAAGCCGGGCACGCAAATAAAGCAACGTTTGCAATGGTACGAAGTAAACAAGGAGATTCAAGATTTCAAGGAGGTAATCAAATGATCCGAAGCCGGGGACAAAACCGCTCTCTTAATTAAAAATCAGGTTGCTAAATGCTGCAAGCAAACATCAGTGTACAATGAACGTGCCTTGAGAGAGTGTGTGTTACGGAAAACGTGCTCAGGCAAGGACTATGAGCAAGTTCGCTCGAGAAGCCTTTTCAAGCTAACGTGTCGTACCACACTACAGAAATGTATGGGCCATTCAACAGGAGGGGTTGGAGTCACATGCTTCATCACAGAACGTCTTCTGTTAAGTACGAAAGCCTGATTGTGCCGCGAGATGCTTTCTGCTCACTCATCATCGATGAAATGGCGATTGCACAAAAAGTGATCTATGACTGAGATGTTTACAAGGGTTTTGGCCTAATAGACATCGGCTCTGCAGAGCATGTTACAACAATGGCAACAGGGCCCTCAGGTGGCAAATCGCCTGCTGTGCTTTGTTTTAAGATGGTTGTCGACACGTTATACCAGTGGGCTATTTTTTCACCCACTGCCTGAAAAATGACAAGCTTCATTCTATGACTATGGAAGTAATGAAAACAATGGAAGAAGCTGGTTTTCGTGATGACAGAATAGTGACGGACAACCATCAACCTAATGTTGCCCTATTCAGACGCCTTTCAGAGGATGGTGTACTTGCCCACGTTGTACCTCACCCTTTTCAGGAAGGTGATGCACTCTTCTTGTCCTTTGATCCAAAGCATTTAATCAAGAATCTCCGCAACTTCCTAGAAAAGGAAATGGTAGATGAAGGGCAAGCCATTCGAGGTGGACTCTACCTATGTAAACACCTCATTAAGCCCTTAAGGTTCCTTACACGAGGTCATGTTGAACCAAACAACCTCGAAAAAATAGAAGTGCGCGGGGCCGTGCAAATATTTTCTCCACCTGTTGTTGCCACTCTCCAATACCTTCAAGAAAACTCACAGTGCCACATGGATGCGTCTGAATTCCAAGACTGCTCTGCAACAATCACCTTTATTAGGATAATAGCAAAGTAGTACGCTCTCCACAACATCGCTTCAGTGAAGCCACGGAGAGAGCTGGAAGAACCATTCGCTGTATTTGACGACGAAAGACTGTCTTGGTTAAGAGTTGAACTTCGTGTGCTATGTTGAGGACATTCAGATACAAGGCGGCAGGTCCAAACGAAAACTCACCAAGGAGACATACGAAGCTACGCTCTTGACAAGGTCAACAGTGGCACTAATTGAGTACCTCCTGGATGACGTCAAGAAAGTGTCTTCTCAGTGGAGTCTTCCACATCCATTCTATTGCATTTGATTTGTCTGAATTTCCTGTATTACAGCTTCCGCTGTGTCCTGACACAAGCTCTTAACAGCGATCCTGTTAATTCGCTCTTCAGCAGCCTGAGACAATTCAGTGGTGGAAAGACATGGTCGACGAATGGGCCTCAGTGTTCGCATCAGAAAAACTGCTGAAGGTACCATCTGTTTAAAAGAAAATTAGGCAGGTGAGGAGTTGCATATTTTGCTATTCTTTATGCAGGTTGGAATCCTGCAAGCAGCAAAGGCAGCAAATGCTCCCATGAACTCCGAAACAAAGCAGCTGTTAAACTTCCCATCCAGGATGGTGAAACTTGCGCCTTGCCAGCTGCCATCTCATCTGCAGCCAAGGAGCTGTCGAGTAAGGTTGAATTCACCCCTATGTGGAGTGAACCGGCAGCTGATATAGAGTTGGCACCAATTGCATACCGGGCCGGTTACGTTGCATGCGCATTTGAGGAACAGGTACAGTTGGTTTACGAGATTAAAAAATTGAATTAGGCCTGCATTTATTTGTCCTTTGTTTAGACGAATAATTCAAACACACACACACACACGCACGCACGCGCACGCACGCACGCACGCACACACACACGCACATATATATATATATATCAGTTTATATATCATCCAGTTATATATATATATATATATATATATATATATATATATATATATATATATATATATATATATATATATATATATATACTGAAATATGCCTCAGTTCTTTTAATACCGTTTCTTGTTGTTATGCTCGTTTTCAGGTGGGTTGTGATTCCTGCAAACTCATTCAAGCAGAGAGGCCATCTAGAGCAATTTATGAATATATATGCAACGTTGACAATGGACGACTGAGGTACGCAACAATGGAAGCAGTTCGCCTCAGTAAGCTTGTATGCACTATGCACCTTCTTCACCAAGGTCATGAAGTGCACGGACGTGAGACGAACCAGTAGGCTATGCAACACCTTGACGTCCGCAATACTTCCTCATTTCACACATTGTCCGGCATTGACTTGTCAAAAAGAGGTTCGCAATCGCGCTAAGGACTGTTACTGTGTATTTTGGAGCAAGCTCATAAGACCGTTGCTTACGAACTGTGCTAGCGACCTGAATTCGACCGTGGAAAAAAAATTGCTTACACATAAAGCTCTGCGCTTTTAGAAGGAAAGTTCTGCGCTTGTAAAGCTTTCAGATTCTGTGTACATGAACTTTGAAATGAAAAGAACTACACTCAACCTGCTCACTTCTGGTTGTCTTGTTTTCTTTTCGACCATTGCTAGTAGTGCTCACTTGCAAAATATTTCCCGCGTATACCCGTGAACCGCCTTAACTATAATGCTGTAAAATTCTGCGTGTCCAGAAATTGACAACAGCGTTAATGATTGGCTGTAATTGTGAACCAGACCCGTCATATTTCGGACTTCTTAAAACAAGCATTCTTATGCTAACCAGGTAATATATGCAACAGGTTAATATCGCGTATATCCGTCTTCATGTGTGTCGAACGCGATTTACTGAGTAGGCGAGCACTCGAAGAAGCGCACCTAACAAAGGTGCCTTCCGACGCAAACTGTCGCTGACAAGTGCAGCGATGCTGACGTACTGCCATCAGTAGCAATTCACCAGTTGGCATTACCATTCATATTTTGTGAAACACAGCTACACAGCTTTTCATCGCAACAAATAAAGCGCTGGCTGCGCGGCGGCTTCAGGCGGAGAGCACAGCTCTTTGCCTTCAACTGAGCTGTTGCGCTGCTGCGGTGGTGATGGGAACTAGGCGCGGCACGCCTCTGCCGGCCGAAGCGACGGGCCGCACCAATCGCACTGCCACTGAGCGGCCGTGGAAGTGTACTCGGCATATATCTAAACGGTAAAGTTTGCGCTCATTTATCTCCTCTGTAAATGCTTTCGCAGGTACCCATAAAGAGGACAGCGGACTAAAAGCAATTAAAGACAGTGCACATCTAGTACCTCTTGATAGCACTGCTGGCGACACATTGGAGCACCAAGCAGATGCACTAGGCAAACGCTTTGAATACAAGTTTAGCTCAACGTATTATACAGATTCCTTCTTGCGATACAAGCTAGCTGACGAGGGGAAACCTGTGATGAAAAGCTATCCGTTGGAGGATACAATAAACAGCCCATTTACTTTACAAGTGTTGAAGGTTGCCTTAGGCACATGTTGTAACTCAACAGCAGCAGGCCCTGACAGGGTCACATATGGAAAGCTCAGGCTCCTGTATGAAGAAATCCTTGAAACTGTCCTGTGCCTGCTTAATATGATATGGGCTGCTAGACATCTTCCAAAAGCCTTGAAATAATCAATTATTATCCCGGTATTAAAGCAAAGAAGCCACTCTGTGGCCAGTTGTGGGCCAATTGCCCTAAAAAGTTGTTTATGTAACCTCTTGAAACAAATGGCCACTCGTTACCGTGTGCATTTCCTTGAATTCAACGGTATTCTTGACCACCACCAAGCTGGATTTAGGACTAACTGGTCAACTACTCACTAGCTCGCTGCCTTCGAATCTTATGTTAGGAATGCCTTTTCCACAAACAGCGCTGTTTTTCTGTTTTCTTTGACCTAGAGAACCACATGGCGCTATACATGGTGCTACCACATAACACTATGGTATCGTCCGTCACCTATTTATCTTTGGTATCGCAGGAAATATGCTGACCACCATTAAGAGTTATATGTATGAACGAACATTAAATATCCGTGTAGTGAATTCATCGCTTTCTTTATGTTGACTATATACAAATAAGCTACAAGTCATGCAATTTGTCCATCTGTGAACGGCAAATTCAGCTAAGAGTAAAAGTATTATTGTGGGCATACAAAAATGGATTTATTCTCATCTCTTAAATCACTGTCAGTGTACTTTTCACAAAAAAACATAGTGTTAGACCTAACCTAACATGACACTTCACAGGCAGAGTATTGCTGTCCAAAAAGAGCACAAATTCCTTGGTATCGTAGTCAACGAAAAGATGACATTCCTCGAACATATTAAGCAGTTAAGACTTAAATGCATGAAATGAATGAACCGTCTAAAGATCCTGTCCCACCAGTCTGGGTGTACAGATCGAGACTGCATGCTGTCTTCTAAATAACGTAGTTCTATCACGTGTAGACGATGACTCAGGAGTATATGAGTCAGCGCGAAAAAGCAACTCAAAAATGCTCGACGCAATGTATAAACTTGGCCTGCGGTTGGCTACTGGTGCTTTGTGTACAAGCCCAATTGCAGTTTGTACGTTTAGGCCGACTGACTGTCATTTGAACGACGGCGGAAGTATAGAATTATAGCATACACTACTTCGGTATTATCTCATGCTGACACTCTATGCAACGCGCTATTGCAGAACTCAACCAGTACGCTGCTGTTATCAAACCGACCGTCTGAAAACCCCACCTTTACCCATAAGAGTCCCCACATTTGTCCAAGACATGAACATACCGGTATCCAATATTCTGACGAGTTCTAAGGACATAACTGCTTCCCGGCAAGTGCACCCAATTGACTGTGGCACATCTTTTCCAGACGTTGGCAAGCATTGGTCACCAATTTTCATAAAACAGCACTTCGTGTCCCTACAAGCAAAATATCAGTGCACAGAATTTCACGCTGATGCCTCAAATAATTCCTCAGTTTCGTGTGCAGTTCACAGCTGTCAATTTTCCGAAACAAAAAAAAGAATAGGGACACTAGGATATATACTGCAGAATGTGATAGTATCCTGTTGGCTGTTAGATCTATCCTGCAAAGGAAACTCCCAACCTCTGTTATTTGTTCAGAAACTTTAAATATGGTTATCGCCCTCTCCTGTGAAAAACCCTACAAAAACCCTGTAATGAATTCGCTCCTGAAATGTCTCATGTCTGCACACACGTTGAACTTCAAAAATTATAATATGCTAGGTACCAGGTCACTGTGGCATAGATGGAATTGAGGAAGTTGATAGGCTTGCTGCGTCAGCTACCGACGTGAGTTATATCGATGTAAACCAACTTCAATTCCATGACCTCAGGCCTCATATTAGGACTGCACTCCGTAAAGAGTGGTAGCAGGATTGGGACAAAGAAACAGTACGCGCAATAACAGCAATGATTGGAAGGTATGCCACAGAAAAACAAAATAGATTCAAAGAAATTGCTCTCTGGAGACGGAGGATAGCCCATACATACATCCCACAATCACATCTTTTAAAAGGTACAGTGTGAGATGTGCGCACGAAATCGTCGGGGTATTTTTGATCGCGGCGCGTCCACTGTGGTGCGTCGTTAGCGGAGCGCTGCATGTGCAGCCCAGTGTTGCACGTGCGCGCGTGCGAATGATGTGTGCGAGGCGATGGCGACAAAGTGCGTGGTGAGCACGAGGAGCGGGGAGCTGACGTGTCAGTAAACCGAGTTGTAAATGAAGACAGCGCAGCGGAGATCGGGTGAGTCAAGCGTGGAGGCGGCAGCCGTCGGACGTTGGGTCCGTGCTGCCGTGGTCCTCCCTTGGATCACCGACGCAAGCCTCCTGCGTTCCTTGCCAGCGTGCAGGTGGAAGCCGATGGACTGAGAGTCCGTGATGCCGAGAGGCATCCTCGGATAGCCTGCTTTAAGCCTCCGACGTTTCGGGACGTCATCGACGTGACCTGGCTACCTTTTTCCTGCTGCAGCGAAATTCTCCAGGTCCTTGACGGGAGACCACTGGCTAGGGGCGTAGCCAGGGGGACGGGGCTGATGGGGCTTCAGCCCCCTCCTCCCCTCTCCCCTCCTGAAATTTTTTCGAACTGTCACGCACCGCTGACCAAATCAACGACCGATGCCAGGAGTCATTCTGTATGTTGTCACCTACACTGCCTTTTTCCGACTAGAAGGACATTCAGGCGCGAACGGGCAATTACGGACATAAACGGGAAATTACGAAATTATATGACTATTCATACCACAGGAATTTGTGCTGTTCATTGTAGCAGTTACATTATGATCAAAATTACCATGCGAATTCGAAAATTTTGAAGAGGTCAATAACCGAATTTGATTGACCTTGCTCATTGAAATCCCTGCCTACGTGGTGTTTCCCAACCTACACACTCGGATCTTGGTTATTTCAAGTTGAGGCATCATTCGTGGCTTTCGTTTCTCCTTTTCTTTACTTTTTATAGATCTGCTTTAATTTTTTTGAATGAAAAGAAAACCCTTCTGTAATTATGGGTGCAGAATAATTGCCGCCGTTCAAGCATGCTGTTTAAAATACATCCTTTAGTAACTTTTTCTGCATTGTTCCTCTGTTGTTATAACCATATGGTGCTGTCGCGACCACAGCATGACCCAAGTACATATCGCGACTTTGCTATCATAGTTTTGTTCTTGCCTGGATCGTCTGTCTTTCCGTGTGTAAAGTTTACTTTCTGCGATTGCGCAAAATGTTTATTTGTCCTGCTTGACGCATTGTATACAGTGACGTTTCCTTAGATACGTAGATTTGATGGAGACACACGTATTTGAATGTCTTGTTGCGAGGTTTTGGGCATACTTACAATCACTCTGTTTCCAGTGACACTTTCTTGTCCTCTATCAAGCTGTATCTTCCCATTTCTAAAACTCCATTTTATCTTCGCACTTCTAATATATATTTTGCAGAACTCGTTTCTACATGTGCTCGCTGTTGCGAATAAAATTTCGGTGCAATTACTTGCAATGCATGACCGTTGAGGGCTGCTGCCGCGCAGCACACTGGAATGAAGGGCAGCGTCATTGAGATTTTTCCCTAGCCGTTGGATATGTAAAAAAATCTAAAGGTTCTTGAACAATAAAGATTCGTTAAAATGTTTGTCCTCTGATTGCTAATTTCATGTTCATTACGTTTTTCACATCAGCGCCATGCACTGCTTTGCTTGTTTTAGACTGATATAGTTTTATAACAGCATATCTGATATAGCTGATATAGTAACAGCAGATCTGTTGAAGGATGAAGGGGACATCGTGCTAGAAAAACTAGCCACCCTGTATACGCAATGCCTTATGACCTCAACTGTACCAGAAGCTTGGAAGAATGCAAACATTATCTTAATTCATAAGAAGGGAGACGCCAAGGACTTGAAAAATTACAGGCCGATCAGCTTACTATCCGTTGCCTACAAAGTATTTACTAAGGTAATCGCTAATAGAGTCAGGGCAACGTTAGACTTTAATCAAACAAATGATCAGGCAGGCTTTCGTAAAGGATATTCCACACTCGATCATATTCACACTATCAATCAGGTGATAGAGAAATGCGCAGAATATAACCAACCTCTATATATAGCTTTCATTGATTACGAGAAAGCATTCGACTCAGTGGAAACCTCAGCAGTCATACAGGCATTGCGTAATCAGGGGGTAGAAGAGCCTTATGTCAAAATACTGGAAGATATATATAGCAACTGCACAGCTACTATAGTCCTCCATAAAGTCAGCAATAAAATTACAATAAGGAAGGGCGTCAGGCAAGGAGACACGATCTCGCCAATGCTGTTCACCGCATGTTTGCAGGAGGTATTTCGAAGCCTGAATTGGGAACAGTTGGGAATAAGAATAAATGGAGAATACCTATATAATCTGCGATTTGCTGATGACATTGCCTTGCTGAGTCACTCAGGAGGTGAACTGCAAATCATGATCAACGAGTTAGACAGGCAGAGCAGATCGGTGGGTCTAAAAATTAACATGCAGAAAACCAAGGTAATGTTCAACAGCCTAGCAAGGGAACAACAGTTCACAATTGGCAGCGAGAGCCTAGAAATTGTGCCGGAATACGTCTACTTAGGGCAGGTAGTGACAGATGAACCAGATCATGAGAGGGAGATAACTAGAAGGATAAGAATGGGCTGGAGCGCATATGGCAAATTCTCGCAGATCATGAGTGGCAGTTTACCAATTTCCCTCAAAAGGAAAGTGTACAACAGCATAATCTTACCGGTACTCACCTACGGGGCAGAAACGTGGAGGCTAACGAAAAGAGTTCAGCTTAGGTTAAGGACAACGCAGCGAGCCATGGAAAGAAAAATGATAGGTGTAACGTTAAGAGATCGGAAGCGGGCAGAGTGGGTGAGGGAACAAACACGGGTTAATGACATCCTAGTCGAAATCAAGAGAAAGAAATGGGCTTGGGCAGGGCATGTAAAGCGAAGGCAAGATAACCGCTGGTCCTTAAGGGTAACGGAGTGGGTTCCAAGAGAAAGTAAGCGTAGCAGGGGGCGGCAGAAGGTTAGGTGGGCAGATGAGATTAAGAAGTTTGCAGGCAAAGGGTGGATGCAGCTGGCAAAAGATAGGGTTAATTGGAGAGACATGGGAGAGGCCTTTGCCCTGCAGTGGGTGTAGTAAGGCTGATGATGATGATGATGATGAGTTTTATATCTAGTGTGATATTTTCTTTGCTAATTAAATACGCAAAAACATGGAACCATTGGTATCAGCAAGGGTGTGACATTCCCGTAGAACCTATGGGGACGATTTTTGAATGCGACGGTGGCGGTGCCTGGGAGCGGCGGTAAACTCATGGATTGCTCAAAACTCCCTGAGACAAGCTCAGCCAAGCCAATCCAGAAAATCGAATATGGCGGCGCGCGTTCAAGCGGCTGGTCGCGGTCAGTTGCTCGCGTGTTCTTGGTGCTGGGGGCGCTAGCTGGATTCAAGCTTCGTAAAAACTGGCCACTAACTGCTCCCGCGCTGCTTTCCTGCATGATTTCCTATGTACTTACGTTATGTGCAGCGTGTATTTCGACGTGTCTATTGAGGTAGCGTGGTGCATGTTGCCGAGCGGCGCGACTGCGTAGCAGCTGCTTAGGGCGCTCGCTCGAGAAGCAAGAGCTTAACCAATTCAGTGCAACGACCGTTTATTAAAGAATATACAAGTATTCACAATGGATGTACAAAAGTGATGATTCTAGGCATCAGTAGCATGGCAATATCAGTGACAGCCACTCCAAAGAATTAGTATCGGAAATTGCCAGTATGCTGCAAAAAGGTACGGTACTATCAAAAGAGTATGGTATACATAACCAAATTATACATCAATCAGTATATGTGCATACAGAATAGCTTTGTACAGATTCAGGTAAATGGCAATGAACTAAAACATTTCACATGTTTTGAAATGTATCGATGTGTGGCAATGAGTATACACTAACATAGTGAGCCAGCCAAAAGTTTCAACCTTTAACTTGTGCAGAAGAATTCACAGATCATAAGTAGTCCTTGATCAATG